>NC_062552.1:77183806-77493651 GCF_016906955.1 Phacochoerus africanus
ATTGAGGAGTTCCCTTCATGGCTCAGTGGTTAACAATCCCAACTAGGATCCCTGAGGATGTGGGATTGATCCCTGTCCTAGCTCAGTGGGTTAAGGATCTGGCATGGCTGTGGCTGTGGCTGTGGCTGTGGCACAGGCCAGCAGCTGCAGCTCAGATTCGACTCCCAGTCTGGGAATTTCCATGTGCTGCTAGTGCGGCCCTAAAAAAAAAAAAAAAAAGAAAAGAAAAGAAAATGGAATTGATTCACCACATTCTCTCATTGATGACTATTAAAAATGATCAAATATTTTTCCTATCTTTGATCTTTATATAAATAAATGTCCTAATACCTTACTTTGTGTTAATTCTTGAGATAAACCCTAACTGATTCTGGCATATTATTATTGTGTTAATATACTCATGGCTTTTATTGTTAATATTAAATATTTTAGGATTTTTACATTTATATCCATAGCGAGATAGGTCTATAGGGTTTTTTTTTTTTGAGAGGGTGCTATTTCCGACAGTTTTTGGTATTAGGTATATTCTGGGTTCATAAACAAATCGGGTAGTTTTCCATCTTTTTCTATGTTCCAGAGCAGTTTCTACTTTCAATTCATTTTGACAGATAAATACTGTATAATAGAGATGACAAGGAAGAGAATGCAAATTGGCACAGATTATTTTGCCTCAGTAACTCTGCCACTTTTGTAGCTCGAGGACAGCCTTGATTGTGAAGAAGCAATTTGGAGCAGTAGGAGGGTCAAACGGGCCATTATTTTGGTGTTGAAGAGTGCGGCTGGCTGGGCAGGCACAGAGGTGAGTGAAGGTGACGCTGGGGAGGGAGGCAAGTGCTGAGGGAGGAGGGGAGCCCAAGAGAAGGTGAAAGGAGGGTTTACAATGGACTGGCAGTGTTGAAACAAGGACATACAACCAGGAGCAGGTAGAACAACTGGGTCTGAAGGTGAGGAATGCTGGGCGTGGGTACTCCTTTCCTTCCAGAAAAGTTTCCAATGCTCCCGCCTGTTGGTCACCGGCTTTTGTTGGAGAAAATAACATTATTTCTTACCCATCATCTCCCTGTCTTCATCTCAGCAAAGGCCTGCATTCTATAATATAACAGTGGTGGACGTACTTTGGAGCACAAGAGTTCAGCATGAAGAGCAGAGCGGAGAGAAACAGAGCATAAGACAGACTCTACCAACTCTGGCTTTATGTCTAGGGCTAAGTCCTATAACAGGTTCTTTATTTCTTTTTCAGTCCTTCCCTCTGCTCGTCTGTAGCTCATATAGACAGACCCACAGTCCATGCTGTTCTTTAAGGCAAAGGAACATGCAATAGGACAGGTAGGGTGTGATGTGGTATGGAATTTCTCTGTTCAGCATCACGCTTGCCACACAGTGGAGGCCATTTTGAATGAAAAAACAAAGACATCCCAGACAAATGAAATTCAGCCCATCCAACTTATTTTAAAGTCAGTTAGAAATTCTAGGCTCTTTTTACACAAATTCTTTTGAAAATTATTTTACTGATGGCAAAACTGACATTACCATTTCATAGATTTTCCTCTCTCCCTTTCATCCATGGATGGGTTAGTTAACAACCAACAGAGCAGCCACCAGCTTGACATTAGGAGGAAGATGCCAGGAGCACAGATGGTCCACAGCCCAGATAATTAGCTTCTGAAGACGAAACAACATCTAATAAGTCTTCTGTGAATGTGGAGTTTGGTTGGGCACAGTTGGGGGAGAGAAAAAGCAGGCCTGCCCAACAACTCTTTTTCTTCTTAAAATGTCAGAAGAGCACTCACCCACTTCCTGTTAAGTCCCTACTCATGAGACCTGCCGGGAAGAATTCAAATAAATATCGTAGACACTCCGCCTCAAAGGAGGCGAAGAATAACTCCCCACTCCTACGTGTGGAATGCACATAATGACTTCCTTCCAAAGAGTACAGGATGGAAAGGGGGAAGGCGTGTAATTTTTCCAGTGGAGAGAACTGATAAACACTAGTTCTACCAGGTGATAAAGGTCAACATCAACAGTCATAAATCATGTTGATGGTATGTATTCTTGATATGACATGATGAAAATGGCACTTGAGCTCTGTGATCTTCCTCCCCCAAAACCATAACCTGAGTCTAATCATGAGAAAACCATCAGACAAATTCCAATAGAGGGCTGTCTTGCAGTAAACCTGACCAATACTACTCAAAACTATTAAGGTTGTCAAAAACAAGGAACATTTGGTAGTTCCTGCTGTGGCACATCAGAAACGAATCCAACTAGTATCCATGAGGATGCAGGTTCGAACCCTAGCCTTGCCCACTGGGTTGGGGATTCGCCGTTACCCTGAGCTGTGGTGTAGGATGCAGCTGGGGTTCAGATCCCGTGTTGCTGAGGCTGTGGCGTAGGCCAGCAGCTGTAACTTCGATTCATCCCCTAGCCTGGGAGCTTCCATATGCCATGCCCCTAAAAAGCAAAAAACAAGGAACATTTGAGAAACTGTCATAGCCAAGAGGAGCCTAAGCAGACATGAGCAGATATGACAACTATATGTAACATGGTACCCTGGATGGGATCATGGAACAGAAAGAAGACATTAGGTAAAAATTAGGGAAATCTGAATAAACTATGGACTTCAGTTAATAATGATCAATAATAACGTATCAAGAGTTCCCTAGTGGCTCAGCAGGTAAATGTACCATACTAACGTTAAGATGTTAATAATAGAGAAAGATGGGGGGGGGGTGGAATGTGAGAACTCCTGTACTATCTCTGCAATTTTTCTGCAAATCTAAAACTTTTAATAATAGAGAAAGATGGGGGGGGGTGGAATGTGAGAACTCCTGTACTATCTCTGCAATTTTTCTGCAAATCTAAAACTAGATTTAGATTTAGGAGGTGCCACTGTGGTACAGTGGGTTAAGAATCCAACTGCAGCGGTTCTGGTCACTGCAGAGGCATGGGCTGGATACCTGGCCTGGGAGGGAACTTCCATATACCTTTTTTTTTTTTTTCCCATTAAAAAGAAAAGAAAAAAAGATGTAAATTCTAGTAATAGTAAGATGAGAAACAAGCACCTCCAACTCTTTTAGGCTTCATAGGCATTTTCGTAGTTCTCTGACTTTCTGACTTTCATCCTTTTGGGGCGCTTACAATGTACCCAGGGCTCCTTATAGCTTAGCCTATACACACACATTCCGTGTTTCTCAGGACTCTGTCGTCCACTGCGGCGATCTCATTCGGTCTCCTGGCTTCAGTCACTGTTTCTCTTCTGGCGATTTGCAAATCTTGTCTGGTTCAGATCACTGTTCATACAACTCTCTATTACACAGCGCCCCCTAGACGTCCAAGTCAGCATTTCCAAACCCCAGCCTCGATTCTCCCTAAACCAGCTTCTATCATTTGTCTCGCTCAAAGAGGCCAGAACTCTGGGCATCACCCCCAGACTTCCCTTTCTCAGGCTCCCTGTCAGTCGGTCTCTAAATTCTGTCAAGGCCTCCTGCCTAGGGCCTTTTGTATTGGTTCTCTTTTCCGTTCCCCGCTGCCAAGGCCGCAACACCTTGGGCTTCCTGCCTTCAGGTATTTCTCCTGCCTAGATCTTTTTTGCTTCATTCCTTTCCTTCTTTTCCATCCCTCTAGCAAGCATGGAAAAGAAAAATGTAGAGATTCTTTCCTGTCTCTGCCAGTCAATTCATAACTTCTCTCCACTGTAGTCTCTCACCATGAATTCCTTTATCTTCAGTGGTGTGTGTGTTTCAGTGTTTGCTTTTTGTATTTGAGATACCGAATCACAAGGAATTTGTGGCTGAATTGCCACAATCTGTTTAAAAATATACTAAGGCCCATTCAAAGTCCATTTTAAGAGCACCAGCCATTAACTCAGTTTTCTTGGTGCATTTGGATGCACCAAGGCAGGGACACAAGAACCATCTTTGAACTAGGTATTATTAAACGCTGGCATGAAAAAGTTGCAGAATGCAATAACATTAAGACCTGAAAATGCGAGCGAGAGGGGATAGCGAAGAAATTTTAAAAGGGGGCATTAAAGTGTTGCAGGGGATGCACCAAAAGCATTAGCCCCACCGAGCCAGCCAGGAGTCGAACCTGGAATCTTCTGATCCGTAGTCAGACGCGTTATCCATTGCGCCACTGGCCCTGAGACGACTTCTTCGGTCTCAATGATGACACTTCAAGCTTATACTGCAGGGTTTCATGGGACGTGTAGTCTCTTACCGGAATTTTACCAGTACATGAAGCATTATGGGAGATCGAAGTATGTCGAGAACCGGACCCTGAGATTGGTGACTCTTCCGGAGCCGTGCCCTACGTCACTGTGCAGCCTGCGGATTGGCAGGAAGAGCCACTCCCCACCCCTCCTCCACTTGCTCGGGACCCTGGGAGACGCTTTGGTTGTCAGGGAGACTCGTCCCGCCTTCCGGGGGCTTTTTTCGGCTTTGTGATTGGCTGCCAGTGTCAGGGAATCTCGGCGTGGACTGCGCGAGGGAAAAGATGGCGGCGATGGCGGTCGGAGGTGCCGGTGGAAGCCGCGTGTCCAGCGGGAGGGACCTGAATTGCGTCCCCGAAATAGCTGACACACTGGGGGCTGTGGCCAAGCAGGGGTGAGGGCCTGGACCTCCGCGAACAGAATGCGGGGTCGGAACTCGGGGACTGAGAGGGGCAGACCAGTCATCCCTGGGAAGCAGGGGTGAGGGGGTCGGAGTGGGTAAGATTAGGGTGGGAGAAACCGCTAGTCCAAGATTAGGGTGGGAGAAAACCGCTAGTCCATGAAGCCTCCGGCCCTGGAGCGTAAGAGAAAGAGAAAGACTTATTGGGAACGTGTGGTCCCTGAACCCCAAAGTCGAGAGAGTTATCAGGTAAACTCAAAAAGAGGGCGTACGACCTCCAGGGCCCTGGAGAGCGAGGTTCTTGTCTCAGAGTGGGAGGAAGTGTTAGGGGGCTAGGGAGAGGAGAGATGAACCTTGAGGGCTGAAGCCTGGGTAGTACTGGAGCAGATCTGGATATGACAGTCTTGGAAAATCAGTGACAACAGAGTAGAAAGTCCACGTGGCGTGGATTTTCATCTTTTCTCTTTTCTCATCTTTTCCATGGCTCTGTTCTGGCAAGAAATTGAGGCACAACGCAGTGGAAGTGATATTCCCTAAAATGGGCCGAATTCAGCAGCCCATTCGAGTGACTGACTAATGGCAGCTGAAAGGGTTGTGCAGAATGGAGATAGCCTAGTCCAATTGCTTGGATCTCTGGGCACTGCTACTCTCTTTACATGACGATTCTGGGTCTGTCGTGGTTGTAGGTTTGATTTCCTCTGCATGCCTGTCTTCCACCCGCGTTTCAAGAGGGAGTTCACTCAGGAACCTGCTAAGAATCGGCCGGGTCCCCAGACACGATCAGACCTACTGCTGTCAGGAAGGGGTAGGGACCATCCCACATGCCCCTTAATTATTAGAGGCAGTAACAACTTATGTTTTATCAGTGCCTTCTTCCTCTTCCTTTCTTGACCTGGATGTATTGGTTCAACCCTGGGATATGGATAACTCTTGTTCTCTCCTTGCTTACTGCTCAAAGCCTTAGTTTCCTATTCTGCATCAGGCTTTCCTGTATCTATGATAGAAAAAGCCTTTTGTCTCTCATCTCTACTATTCCCTGTTAAGAAATAGAAATTGAATGCATAAAGTGCTGAACCTCACTCAGTCTTTGTCTTTCTTGGGTTGGGGAGTGCAGACTGGAATACACTAATTGTGGGCAAGCTTTCCCCATGGATTCGTCCAGACTCAAAAGTGGAGAAGATCCGCAGGAACTCTGAGGCGGTAAGACTGACATCTTCACCGAATCTTTCTAAAGATCAGATCTGTAAACAACCTGGATGGGGAGAACAGATTTTTCCCCTCCATAACTTAGTAAATCTGATGTAATGCACTTAAAGCTGTTTGAGGAGTTCCCGTTGTGGCTTAGTGGTTAATGAATCAAACTAGCATCCATGAGGATGAGGACAAGGGTTCAATCCCTGGCCTTGCTCAGCGGGTGAAGGATCCGGCATTGCCGTGAGCTGTGGTGTAGGTTGCAAACATGGCTCAGGTCCTGAGTTGCTGTGGCTGTGGCGTTGGCCGGCGGCTTCAGCTCTGATTGGACCCCCAGCCTGGATACCTCCATATGCCGTGGGTGCAGCCCTAAAGAGACAAAAAAAAAAAAAGGTTGTTTGAGTTGCTAGCTCTTAACTTTTGCCTCTTGTTCTCCATTCTAGGCTATGTTACAGGAGCTGAATTTTGGGGCCTATCTGGGTCTTCCAGCTTTCCTGCTGCCCCTAAATCAGGAAGATAACACAAACTTGGCAAGAGTTTTGACTAACCACATCCACACTGGCCACCACTCCTCCATGGTATGGCTGAGGGCCTCCTTTCCTGCTGGACATTATGGTAGTCAGGCTGTGCTAAATATCTTCTTTTCCTAGCCATTCAGTAAAGGGTGCATTAGGCAGAATTTAAATGTCAGTCCTGCCTACCCGCAACTAAAAGTGTAAGCAGAGACTTATAAAATACATAGCATATTCTATTTTCTCCAGAAACTTATAATAAAGTAAAAGACAGGGCAGATACTTACATAAGGATGTACACGAGGTACGTGTGCACATACATACAATCACAATTGGGAAAAGCATGTAAGGGGATTAAGTTGAAATCTAGATCAAGATCTTTTATTTATTTATTTATTTATGTTTAATCTTTTTTTTTTGTCTTTTCAGGGCTGCACCTGTGGCACATGGAGGTTCCCAGGCTAGGAGTCAAATCAGAGCTGTAGCTGCCAGCCTACACCATAGCCACAGCAACGCCACATCTGAGCCTCATCTGCGACCTACACCACAGCTCATGGCAACATCAGGTCCTTAACCCACTGAGGGAGGCCAGGGATCAAACCCACAACCTTAGTTCTTAGTGGTTCTTAGTCGGATTCGTTTCCCCTGTGCCATGACAGGAACTCCTGGATCAAGATCTTTTTAATTGAAGGAAGCTTCTGGACCCAATGAGTTCAAAATAGAGTTCTAAATAGGACAGAGAGAGGTGTTTTCTTGTGGTGCAGTGGGTTAGGAATCTGGTGTTGTCACTGTTGCAGCTTGGGTTATTGCTGTGGTGGGGTTTGATCCCCAGCCTGGACACTTCCACATGCCAAGGGCACGGCCAAAAATAAATAAATAAATTAATTAATTAATTAAGGTACAGAAGCTATTTATTGTTCATGTGCAGTTCTGGATGCGGGTGCCATTGGTGGCACCAGAGGATCTAAGAGATGATATAATCGAGAATGCACCAGCATCACACACAGAGGAGTACAGCGGAGAGGAGAAGACGTGGATGTGGTATGTCTCCTTCTGCTGCTGTGCCAGGGCAAAGCGTAGGGTGAGAGGAAGTACAGGGTGGGCCCTGCAGGAGGGTCTCCTTGAGGTATGGTGGTTGGTGGGCCATATATATTTGACTGTATTTTCCTGTATTTGACTCTGGACAGGTGGCACAACTTCCGAACCTTGTGTGACTATAGCAAAAGGATTGCGGTGGGTAAGTCCATGAAGGTCCTGGGATAGGTTGTCCTTTGACCTTCTGTGATGAAGAATCAATCGGGAATTTCATGTATATGTGCTTGCTCCTTTCCCTGTGCCTCAGTCTGCCTTGTCTTGAGAAAATAGTCAGATCTTGCACAAAAGAGCAAGGAGAGACTTCTGGCTTATCAGTGACTGACAGATATTTTCCCTTGTGTAGCTCTTGAAATTGGTGCTGACCTTCCATCTAATCATGTCATTGATCGTTGGCTTGGGGAGCCCATCAAAGCAGCCATTCTCCCCACCAGCATTTTCCTGACCAATAAGAAGGGATTTCCTGTTCTTTCTAAGATGCATCAGAGGCTGATCTTCCGACTCCTCAAGGTGTGTAGTAGAAAGGTTCTAAACGCGCTCCAGCTACTTTTCTTGCTACCTTATTCACACATATGTGTATGATGGATTTTTTTTTTTTTTTTCTCTCTCTGTGGGGCTAACTCTTTTCCTTTCTAATTTCTGGAGAGCAATTTCAGCAAAGTTGGGGGTCTTGAGAGCAAAAAGACAAATAGCAGTAGGAGTCCCAGAAATATTTCAAAAGGAACCAGGTCTCATGAGAACTTTGCAGAAAGTTTCATTTAAGAAGTTACAACAAGGAGCCATGGGCCAGGATGATGCTTATGTGGCATAGGAGGGTTTGTGCTGCTTTTGTTGTTATTTGGAGGTATTTGTTGGACCGGAGAACTGCTGATCTGGGCCATATTTTATGCTAGAGCTCTTCGCCCACAAACCATAATAATATCCTCTTGGTTTAAAGATTGTGTCTGATGGTCTGACTTATCCTCACAGTTGGAGGTGCAGTTCATCATTACAGGCACCAACCACCACTCAGAGAAGGAGTTCTGCTCCTACCTCCAATACTTAGAATACTTGAGCCAGAACCGACCTCCACCCAATGCCTATGAACTCTTTGCCAAGGGCTATGAAGACTATCTGCAGTCCCCACTCCAGGTGGGTCTGGAGTGCACTGAGAGGAGGGAGGTGGGGGAAGGAAATGTCTCCTGAGAGCAGGTGCCTGAAAATCCTGACAAAGCTCAGGAAGCAGTGGGAAGGCTCAGGAAGTACTCTGGTGCACTGTCCTTGCTAGAAACTGGCTCACTTACATTCTCTTTTTCCTTTCATTTCATCAGCCACTGATGGATAATCTGGAATCTCAAACATATGAAGTGTTTGAAAAGGACCCCATCAAATACTCTCAATACCAGCAGGTATAGTGTGGATTTCAGATTGGGTCAAGCACAGGGCTAGGATGACCTGGGTGAGGATGGCATTACAACCATGAGGTCTTTTCTCTTCCCCCAGGCCATCTATAAATGTCTATTAGACCGAGTGCCAGAGGAGGAGAAGGACACCAATGTCCAGTGAGTGCTCTCCCCATGAGCCCAGAGCTTTGCATGCCTGTGTCTCTATATGCCGAGTCAGCTTGACTCCTCTCTCTTTCATAGAGTGCTCATGGTGCTGGGAGCAGGCCGGGGGCCTCTGGTGAACGCCTCCCTGCGGGCAGCCAAGCAGGCTGACCGGCGGATAAAGCTGTACGCTGTGGAGAAGAACCCAAATGCTGTGGTGACGTGAGTAGCAACCTCCTTGTTGGCAAGTTTGTCCCCAGTGCCAGTTTTTCTTAGCTGTGTCCTCACTTGTATCATCTCTGTTTTAGGCTGGAGAATTGGCAGTTTGAAGAATGGGGAAGCCAGGTGACAGTAGTCTCCTCGGACATGCGGGAATGGGTGGCTCCAGAGAAAGCGGATATCATTGTCAGTGAGCTTCTGGGGTCCTTCGCTGACAATGAGCTGTCACCCGAGTGCCTGGATGGAGCCCAGCACTTCTTAAAAGGTGCCTCTAGGCTGGGGTGTATTGCATAAGGGGACCGGATTATCAGCTGGGAAGGTGGGGGCAGGTTGGGGAGGGATGGGTGTGGCAGTAGCCTAGAGGAAGCTGCAAGGTTTAGGGGAAGCGGGGAAGGCGGGTAGACTTGGGGCAGGAGCCTTAGCAAATGAAGCAGTCTCTCTGAACCTAAGTGTTCACGTCTGTAAGATGAGGGGAGGACCAGAGCAAAGACTCAATCTGAGGTCTGTGAACTCCCTGAGCTGACACGATATGTACCTCGGGCTTAGCTTTCATCAGGATCTCAGAGGACTTTGTATTAAGAGAGTTAAGAACCTCTAGACTAGAAGACCTTGGGTTCCTTCCAGCTTTACTCTTGTGTGACTGTAAATTAACCTAGAAGTGGAATCCCCCAGGACAAGGAGTAGGGAGCAGGTCGGCCTGAGAATGTGACAACACGAAACTGCTTGAGTCTTTTGATGTGGGAGGTCTGGGCCTTCACTAAGTACAGGTACACTATTTCTAGCCCTTGGGAAGTAATGTGACCTTCTGCTCTGCAGATGATGGTGTGAGCATCCCTGGGGAATACACCTCCTTTCTAGCTCCCATCTCCTCCTCCAAGTTGTACAATGAGGTTCGAGCCTGTCGGGAAAAAGACCGTGACCCTGAGGTGAGGCCACTCTCTTCTTCTTCTTCTTCTTCTTCTTTTTTTTTGGCCACACCTGCAGCATGCAGAAGTTTTCAGGCCAGGGATCAAAATGAAGCCACAGCGGTGACATTGCTAGATCCTTAATCCACTGAGCCAACAGGGAGCCGTTCTCTCCTGGAGGACTCTTCTCTCTTTAGTCCCTTTCTTTTTCTATATTAGCATACTGTTTTCTTCCACTGGAGAAGATGAAGAGGTGAAGGAAGAGTTGGGGATGTGGGAAAATGGTGGAAGTGAAACTATGTTGTGATCTTTAGTCCCTGAAGCTGGAGCTGTAGTCCCTGAGGTAATGAGTAGCCCTTGCCTGTCTTCTCCAGCTCTTGCTCTCTCTCTTGGGACAGGCCCAGTTTGAGATGCCTTATGTGGTACGGCTGCACAACTTCCACCAGCTGTCTGCTCCCCAGCCCTGTTTTACCTTCAGCCACCCCAACAGAGGTGGGTTCCTACATGGCTGTCCTCTGATGGGAAGGGTGAGAGGTTGCCCTCCTGGTTTCTTCCCTTGCTGTCCTGGGTCTGCTCTATCCGGCCTCTATCTAGGCTTCCTTTCCTGATCCTGCTCATGCTTTACCGAGAGGTCTATGGCATCTGGCCCCTCCTCACCCACACAGCTCTTCCCTGACAGATCCTATGGTTGACAACAACCGGTACTGCACCTTGGAGTTCCCTGTGGAGGTGAACACAGTGCTGCATGGCTTTGCAGGCTACTTTGAGACGGTGCTTTATCAGGACATCACTCTGAGTGAGTGTCTAGGGCAGTGGATGGGGTATGAGGGTATGCTACCTGGGCAGCTTATGTACACGTTTCTTTAAGAGTAATAGGAATCAGTGAATAGGGATCTTTGATTATTTGTTCTGTGTTCACAGAAGACACTTCTCCTCAGCCAAGGCAAAAAGCAGAGTCACAGAGATCTCAATTTTTAAAATGACTTTATCCACTTAGGTATCCGTCCAGAGACTCACTCCCCTGGGATGTTCTCATGGTTTCCCATCCTCTTCCCCATTAAGGTAAGAATCACTTTTAAGGCTCCTTGGTTAAAGGGTAACTGCTGTCTTTGGTGTTTTGCTCCTTCCTTTCTGCCAGAACGATGCTTGACCATGACCCTTGTTCTGTTGCTCTCGTGCTCTTGGATCCTGTTGCAGATGTTGGGCTATCTGCAATGGCCTTCCACCTGGCTTTCCCACATCTGCTCTGGCTATTTTTCTCTCTGTTCTCCACCTCAGGAAAGAGTCAGTCTTTTTAAAAAAGTGAATCTGATCATATCTGTCTCTTTTTTTTTTCTTTTTGTCTTTTTGCCTTTTCTAGGGCCACTCCTGTGGCATATGGAGATTCCCAGGCTAGGAGTCTAATTGGAGCTGTAGCCACCCGCCTACACCAGAGCCACAGCAACATGGGATCTGAGCCGTGTCTGTAACCCATACCACAGCTCATGGCAACACCGGATCCTTAACCCCCTGAGCAAGGCCAGGGATCGAACCTGCAACCTCATGGTTCCTAGTTGGATTCGTTAACTACTGTGCCACGACAGGAACTCCATCTGTCTCCTATTTTAAAACCTTTCAATATCTTCTGCACTGATCTGAAGATAAAGGTCTTACATCCTTGGGAGTTCCCATTGTGGCTCAGTGGTAATGAACCTGACTAGTATCCATGAGGACATGTGTTTGATTCCTGGACTCACTCAGTGGTTTAAGGATCTGGCATTGCTGTGAGCTGTGGTGTAGGTCAGATGCAGCTCAGGTCCTGCATTGCTGTGGCTGTGGCGTGGGCTGGCAGCTACACCTCCGATTCAACCCCTAGCCTAGGCCCTAGCAGATGCAGCCCTAAAAGGAGGGGGGGGGGCAAAAAAAAAATCCCAGTAAAACCTGTATATTATAGAGTAACCATTTTTTTAAAAAACAGTCTTAAATCCTTATTAGATGGTGTGCTCTAGTTTTTGCCTGCCTTTTCAGTTATTGTCCCCTTGATTACATTGCTTCAGTCCTATGGACCTTCTTTTAGTTCCTCTAATACTCCATGTTCTTTCCTGCTTCAGGTTTCACACCTTTGTCCTTTGCCTATAAAGTTTTTTGTTCATTTCTTGACCCAGCTAATGTATCTTCCAGGTCTCATGAAACATTCCTGTTGTCAGATAACTTTCCCTGATTTTCTAGACTAGGTTAGCGCTACCTTTCATAGATGCCTTTATAGCACCCCATCCCTGTTCACAGCATTCATCCCACTTTTGATTATTTGTTCAGTGTCTGATTGTTCAGTTCTGATTATTTGTTCTGATAGACCTCAAATAAACCTCATGAGGGTTGGAACATCACGTTTGATCATTTTCTCTCCACACCTAGCTCGCTACATTGCCACATAAAATTGATTAGCTCCACCCTGAACTCCCCTGTCTTTCTTCTTACAGCAGCCTATTACAGTGCGTGAAGGCCAGACCATCTGTGTCCGTTTCTGGCGATGCAGCAATTCCAAGAAGGTGTGGTATGAGTGGGCTGTGACAGCACCTGTCTGTTCTGCTATTCACAACCCCACAGGCCGCTCCTACACCATTGGCCTCTAGCCCTGCCTGCAAGTGTCTAAAACCTTAGAAGCAGCTTCAGGTTCTACTCCTGTAGCACAGAAGGTGCAGTACACCATGGGTTCTGATTTGCCTTGCCCGTCAGAGAGGAGCATTTCAGTCAGCTTTCCTACCTTAGGCCATGGGCAAAGGGTGAGAATTGCAGGGCTTGCGCTACCAACCTGTGAAGACCTCTGGCCAGGGCATGAGGAGTTTGTGCTGGATCTGAGGCTGCTCCAACAGGCACTCAGCCTCAAGTGCTCCCTGGAATAGCCCTGAGAACATGTGGATTGAACAAATTTTCAGCCTTTTTCCCTGCCCATCTCTGTTCCTGTTTTGGTGGTTTTGTGTAAGGAGGAAATACAAATAAAGTGAAGTTATGGCCTTTCCTGCTCCAACCCTGTTGCCCCCTGCCTGTTTCTCCACCCCTTACTTACACAAATTCAGACCTGTGCTCTTTTCCAAGACACAAAGGGACCTTGCTTTATTTCCTATTTAAGAAGCTTAGTGGTGACTCTTGGACTCCCAGGTCCAGCTACAGTGCGGTCTTATCCATTAGGACCTGTGATAAGGCTCTTGTCTGGGGACAGGGCAGGGTGCTGCCATGAAGAAAGATGGGGTAGTGAGGGAAGCCAGCCACCCTTTCACCTTCCTGAGCTGCTGCACTGCCAGCTCCTTTGTTACTTCTTGGGAGAAATACTGGAAGTTACCCAGACTCCTGCAGCCAGAAGCCGCATATTGTGTTTGAATAAAATCACAGGGTTAAAGTTGGAAATCCTCAGACATAATCCAGTTCTACATTTACAGAGGAAGGATTTGAAATTGGTACAATGATATAAAGTTAATATACCAAATCAGGACTGAACATGATTCCTCTCACTTCGTGGCCCTCTCCATGTTTTAACCAGCTGCGTTTCTGGCAGCTGAAGTCTTAGGGCTCTGGAAGCCCTTGGGTCATGAGTGTGGACAACAATTCCTTCTCTTTATGGTTAGAGGGCTGAGTATTGTTGCACCCAAAGAGTCACTTGCGAAACTCTTCTTGTGGTTTCAAGGTGTGTGGGGCACTGATTTGAACTGAAGGTATGTGAGCTGTAGGACCAGGCAGAATGTGGAAGAAGACTAATCTGACCGACTAATCAGGTCCAAGCGCTGAGGACAGGAGGCGGCGGCTAGGAGGGAATGTAGACAGAATGAGGATGTGGAGCCCAGCATTCCGCCCCACGTGAAGCAAATGCAGTTGCTCTCTATAAAGCCGTCCAGGATAAGCCTAAGGAGACCCCGTCTTGCCAAAATAGAATAGGGACGGGCAAGGACGTCACTGTACCTCCCTGTTGGCTCCGCCCACAGCGTTGACCTAGCCTCAGGAGTGCGGGGGAGCTGGGCAGGCGAGTCCTTGCTGCGTCTGCGCCGGGTTTCCCCGCCCTGTCGCAAGCCATTTAACCAATGAGAGCGATGGGCGGATGTCTAAAGAAGCTTCTGCTTTTCCCCAGTCTCGGAAAGGTTAGCCAATCAATGGGAATTTGATGGTTGCTAAGAGACCTTTGAGCTAGGCTCCACCCTTGCTTAGGATTTTAGCCAATGAAAATCTGTACTTTGGACTGTTGCCGCTAAACCGGAGAGGTTCGTTCTGCCGCCTGAATGTTTTCGCGCCTGCGCAGATCGGGGAAGGTTCTGGAAGACGGTAGAGCTGCCGCCATTTTGCGGGAAGTGGAGCAGCTCCGGTTGCCGTGGTGCTTTTATTGCTGAGTGTCTGGAAGAGAGACGTACTTAGCACCCTCCGACACACCCAGAGGAACCGAAGGAACCGGGATCCCCCTGCGGGGACCCGGAACTGGTAAGAAACCCCGAAACCGGTCCCCCCCTCGCGACGTCACCTATGCGTGACGTTGCCGCACGGCCCCTCCCCCTTACGTCACAGGCAGAAAATGGCGTTAAGAGCAGAATGGGGCAAACTTTTAAAATAAATTTTTTTTGGCTTTCTTTGATCTGGAAGTGTTCGCTACGTAATTGTTGTCCACTGGCACTGTATTAGTGATCGGCAGCCTCGTGGCTGTGTCTACCGATGAAAGACTGTTTCAAGGATCCCGTGACTGATCCCTTTCCATGTTCCCACATTGCTGATGTTTAGAGCCCCACGTACTGTGGAGGGACAGTCTCAGAGGACACTTGGGATCGGTTTTCAGGCCCTAGTGGCACTACTCAGAGAGATGAGGGAATTGAGATTTATTCCTCAGTGTCTGGAAGTTTCACGTTCCGTGTTTGGTCACTGCTCACACATTCCGTGGCGGCGGTAGAGGAATATAGTGAGGCCACAGACGAGGTTTTAGCATCAGGACACCGGCGCTCGCAGAGATGCTGCCCGTCGGTTACTTGTAGGTCCGTGTTTTGAAATGTGGCCTTGGCTTGTTACACAGCGTGGGGAATGTTTTTATCTTTTTCATTGTTGCTGTACTTAATTAAGCTGTCTTGTGCCCAGCTCAGTGACCGGACCCAGGAGATGGCGCTACCATCACCCCTGGAACTTCAGCGTTTGGTGAATTATGCCCAATCCAGGCCAACCGCGGTTCTTCATTCTCCTCTGCCCCCCGCAGCAGTGGGACCCAAGCGCTGACGTGGGTCTTGACTGTGTGGCATGACAGGGTCCATGCAGCGCCATGATTGTGGAACCCTAATGCAATTTTTCAGAGCAGGGTTGGAGGAAAGCAAAGTTTTAATGGATGGGATTGAATGGACTTTGACCAGTAATTAGGACTTAATTTGAAAACTTCCAACCAGAAAACTCATAGTATTTTTAGAACATTTAGAAAGATAGATTAGACCCAGTGAGATTTCAAGTTTCAGAGTGTGCTGGTGTTATATATATATGTGTGATTAAATAGATTCATTCGTTTCTGAAGTCTGAAAACTTTATTCCATAGGTAGGGGTTCACTTGTTGACTTATCTGAAGGTTTTCGTTTTTGGTAAGTTATTCTTATCCTCTACTAGCCACTCAACAGTTAAGAGCAGTTCTTGAAATCAGAAAGCATTTTATTTGGAGGGTTAAAGGCAGACTGTAAAAAATGAAGAACATTACGACGATTTGAAAATTTGTATTCCAGCCAATAGGACTGAAAGGAACAGTCAGTAGATGAAAAACTTACTTTTAGAACTATTTTCCCACAGTAGTCTGGGTAGCATATATTAAAATCAGCCTGGTTCCGGATATATTGAAGCATATACTGTTACCGAATATCTGTAAGCCACACAATAAGGTGTGACTAATGGGACTGATTCTTTTGATAAACCTATCAGAACATTAATTCTCCAGATAAGTATATATTTAAAAGTAGATATCTTGGTATGCTGTGTGCTTCTCTTTTTGAAGTTTCCTTTGAGGTTAAGTTATAAACTGCATGATAGAGAGGTAACCTAGACTAAGGGTCAGAAGATTTCTTTTTATTTATTTTTTTGTCTTTTTGCCATTTCTTGGGCCACTCCCATGGCATGTGGAGGTTCCCAGGCTAGGGGTCGAATCGGAGCTGTAGCCACTGGCCTACACCAGAGCCACAGCAACGCGGGATCCGAGACGGGTCTGCAACCTACACCACAGCTCATGGCAATGCCGGATCCTTAACCCACCGAGTGAGGCCAGGAATCGAACCCACAACCTCATGGTTCCTAGTCAGATTAGTTAACCACTGAGCCATGACAGGAACTCCGAGAGTCAGAAGATTTCTGATCAAGGTCAGCTCCTCCTTTTGAGGTGTATGACTGGGCAGTTCACAAAACCTTAGTTCGTTTCTTGTTTTTTTGGTCCGTTGAGGGCCAAGCCTGTGGCGTATGGAAGATCTCAGGCTGGAGGTCGAATCAGAGCTGCAGCTGCTGGCCTACACCACAGACACAGCAGTACCAGATCTGCACCTCATCCGAGACCGATACTACAGCTTGCGGCAACACTGGATCCTTAACCCACTGAGCGAGGCCGTGGATTAAACCTGCATCCTTGTGGATACTAGTTGGGTTCTTAACACTCTTAAGCTGCAAAGGGAGCTCTAAACCTTAGTTTTTTCATCTATGCATCAGATTCAGTATCTCTCTGTAGCATATGTTACAACTGATTGCTAAATAAATGTAAGGTGTTATAAGAGATTGAGTTCATTGGTTTTTATTTTTTTTAATTTTTTTCATGCATTTTGTTTTATTTTATTTTATTTTATTTTTTTGTCTTTTTGCTATTTCTTTGGGCCGCTTCTGTGGCATATGGAGGTTCCCAGGCTAGGGGTCCAATCGGAGCTGCTACGCCAGAGCCACAGCAACGCGGGATCCGAGCCACGTCTGCAACCTACACCACAGCTCACGGCAACACCAGATCGTTAACCCACTGAGCAAGGGCAGGGACCGAACCCGCAACCTCATGGTTCCTAGTCGGATTCGTTAACCACTGCGCCATGACGGGAACTCCAGTTCATTGGTTTTTAGACACACCTATTTGGTTTTGGTTTGTTTTCCATTTTAATCCTTAAATTTGGGAGTTCCCTGGTGGTTTAGAGATTAAGGGTCCAGCATTATCACTACAGTGTACTGCTGTGGTGTGGGTTTGATCCCTGGCCCGGGAACTTCTGCATGCCACAGGCATGGCCAAAATAAATAAAATCCTTGAATTTGGCTCCAAGTCAGTTTTATTGTTTGGCTCTTGTCAAGAATCTTATCTTTGTAACATGTTTAGCACAGTGCCTAGCAACATTAGATAGAAAAATGATAGATATGATTGCTCTAATTCAGTCATCAAAATAGGGTGGCCTAGGGCAACCAAGACAGCATGATTGGATGATGCATTAGCTGCTTTAAAGAAGACACAGCTCTTCTGGATGTGGAAAGTCTGATTATGGTTACCCTCCATACATAGAAGTTCTTCAGATTTGTGTATTTTTTCCAGCTTTATTAAGAGATAAATCACATGAAATAAAACTACACATTAAAGTATACAGTTTGATGAATTTTGATGTCTTTTGATATGTGTTAACTAACACCCATGAAACCATTGCCCCTAAAATTTCCAAAGTGCCCTTTTGTAATCCTTTCCTTCTGGCCCCTTCCCACCGTTTCCTATTCCTAGGTAACCAGCGATATCTAGTTTCTGCTTTGTGTCACTACAGAAGTTTTATGGAATTTTATGTAAATTCCTGTGATTTTATGTAAATATAATCATACAATATATATATCTTTAAACATATTTTCTTACACTTAGCATAATTATTTTGAGATTCATCCATGCTATGTACATTGATGATTGCAGGCTAGTTAATTTTTGAATAATTTATTCTGTTGATTTGTTTGGTGTCTTCTGTTTTTCTTATTTGACAGAGCTGTGGTGGACAGACTTGGGAAAGACGATTGCTAGATGTCAAAGCTTGGGGTAGGCGAGATGAGAAGTCTTACCTTGCCTGCCTAGACAGAAAATCTTCAAAGTGGGACTGGTTAAGCCTATCTTAGTCAGAGTCTTTCTGAATTACTTAAACTCAGAGTTGGTATTATACAGAAAATGTCTAATGATAAATCCTCTCATTTTTGGTGTTTGGGTGGGGCATGTGGGGAAGAGCTTAGGGCAAGTCTGCATTATTCTGGTATTGCTTTGTCTTGCTCCCAATTTTTAGTTTTGCCTTCTTACCTTTTTTGGAAATACGTGCTGATTTAAGTTTAAATCAGTTATTTATTCAGAGTTTTGAACAGTAGAATGGAGACTAAGTGTCTATTGTAAGGTGAATAGTAATTTTGAGTGCCAACATTTTCTCTTCATAGGACAGGGTCTATATTGTATTTTGTCTCTGCCTAGATATTCACTTTCCTTTTAGACCCCTGACCTTTCTAAGCCACAAAGCAGAACTAGTTCAGATCTGTAAGATGCAAAAATAAACCTAGGGTAAGCAACAGCTGGTAAGATCTCTGGAGTTCAAGGAACAGAACTATGTATCCTGAAGTCTGTTTCTTGGAGTGGGGAGGGAATGTGCTGGAAGGGGAGGAAGAATATAAGTGAACTTCTTATGTATTGATGTTCTCTCCTCAGATCTGCTACAATGGCATCCGATGACTTTGATATAGTGATTGAGGCCATGCTGGAGGCTCCCTATAAAAAAGAGGAGGTAATGTTCCCCACCTTACCCTTGGAATTGGGGTGGTAAGAAAAAGCAGTTGTGGGTCATCAGTTTCAACATTTTGTGAATCTTTTTTTCCTGTTTGTTTATTTAGGTACAGTGGCTATTCATAAAAAGCATAGTCTTTTAGTAAGTTCTACTGGAATCCAATACTCAAAGGCCATGGTTTCATAAAGGACTCCAAAACCTGGGAGCAGGCAACATACCTTTGTGGTGGGAACGAGTGCCTTGCTCACAGGGCTCAGTGACAGAGTAGAAAAACTGTATGTCAGATGTAGCTAATTTCCCACTCTCCTGGGAAATAGATGTCAATGAACAGATGTTGAGTAGCTGAAGTGTTAACATCAAAATCTGTCACACTGATCTCTTCTTTTTGGGTACTTCCCTTCTTTTCATTCCATTTGCAGGGAGATCCAGGTGCACAGAAACTGTTTAGATGATTGAAAGCTTTGATTTCATAAGTTTTCTTCCTTGTCCACTTTTGTTCTTTCTTTGCCCAATGGATTCTGTGTGTCTGCCAACTGGCACCTGTGTCATTTTTCTGGCGAACCCCTCAGGACGAGCAGCAGAGGAAAGAGATCAACGAGGAGAGCCCTAACACCACCACCAACAGCACCAGCAGCACCAGCAACAGTGGCAGTGGTACCAGTGGGAGCAGCGCCAGTGGGGAGGCAAGCAAGTGAGTGTGGTGTGAGGAAGATGGGTTGGCAACTTGGGGAAGGGAAACAACTGTGTCTGTGATAGAAACAGCCAAAACAGTGAGGTGGTTACCCATTAGATTTCTGACTTTTCGTAATGGCTTCACTGGGTCATGGGAATAATGGTGACTTGGTTTAATGATCTCCCAGTGTTCACTTTCCAGTGCACATTTGTGGATCAGTCCTAGCAGCAGCGTATTTCCTTTGAATAAAGTAGCAAGAGGAGAGTTCCTTCATGGCTCAGCAAGTTAAGAATCTGGTGTTGTCACTGCTGTGGCTCAGTTTTGATTCCTGGCTTTGGGACTTCCATGTGCCACGGGTGCAGCCAAAAAAAAAAAAAAAATTAGCACGAAAACCTCTGATTTGTGAACACCAGCTTTTGCTTGATTTTGTTGGGGGGAGATGGCCATTTCACATACCTGACAGCATTCGGGGCTGTGTGTGAATTGGTGTCATGCCATTGTTGTGAAGTACTGCTAGATTGTCTTCTAGGCTTTGGTCTTTTTTTTTTTTTTTCTTTTTGTCTTTTTGCCATTTCTAGGGCCACTCCCGCAGCATATGGAGGTTCCCAGGCTAGGGGTCCAATCGGAGCTGTAGCCTCCGGCCTACGCCAGAGCCACAGCAACGAAGGATCCGAGCCGTGTCTGCAACCTACACCACAGCCCATGGCAACGCCAGATCGTTAACCCACTGAGCAAGGGCAGGGACCGAACCCGCAACCTCATGGTTCCTAGTCGGATTCGTTAACCACTGCGCCACGACGGGAACTCCTAGGCTTTGGTCTTTTATTGCTTTCTGTTTCACTCTGGCTTGGCTGTTATTCCTTTCTCTTGGGAGAGATAGTGAAACCTCAGCAGTAAGAATTTATACTTTTTTTCACAGGAAAAAGAGGAGTCGGAGCCATAGTAAAAGCAGGGATAGAAAACACAGGTCAGTTATTCTGGGGACCCTTGGGTTTTGAGAATTATAAATGGAAAGATACCAGGGAGAGATACAGAATAAAGGACAGAGAAGGTTGGCTTGTTCTTTAAGGAACCTAACAGTCATTTCTGTCCATAGTCGTAGTCGAGACCGAGACCGAGACCGGGATCGTCACAGGCGGAGAGGCAGTCGGAGCCGAAGTCGAGATCGGCAGCGTCGTCACCGCAGCCGCAGCTGGGATCGTCGACACAGTGAGTCACGAAGTCGAGACCGGCGTCGTGAGGATCGTGTGCACTACAGGAGTCCACCGCTTGCCACTGGGTATCACCTTTTGTTCTTAAGCTCCCCTTTGTGTCTTAATCTGGGTAAAGCAAGTGCACTGCGTTCCCTGCCTGAGGGTGCTTATAACCCATTGTGATGGGCAGGAGCCCCAGGTCCTGGAGGGGTGATGCTAGAATTCATGTATGTGATGAGGTGCTGTAGTCTTCGCATGGTGGAAGACCCAGCAAGCACTAGGCCAATGTGAGTAAAGTTGGGTGACACGGTTTCAGTTTTTGTTCTCTGTTCCCTAGGCGTAGGTATGGACACAGTAAGAGTCCTCATTTCAGAGAGAAGAGCCCGGTCAGGTGAGTTGATGATGAGCACTCTTTTAGGGATTGTTAATTATGAATAAAAAGTGGTTTGAGCCAAACCACAGGAATGTGTAGTACCTGAGGGTAGCTGAAGAACTATGCCCGAGTAGTGGGAGGGCAGGTCTGAATAAATTTTGCTCACTCTTTAGGGAGCCTGTTGATAATCTGAGTCCCGAGGAGCGTGATGCCCGCACAGTGTTCTGTATGCAGTTAGCTGCGCGCATTCGGCCCCGAGACCTAGAGGACTTTTTCTCTGCTGTTGGCAAGGTAACCTTTAGTTTTCTCTGAGAAGTACATCTTCTCTCCATCCCCCTTTATGCTCAACTCAGAATTTCCTTCTCGCCCCAATAGGTTCGAGACGTACGTATCATCTCAGATCGGAACTCACGTCGTTCTAAGGGCATCGCCTACGTGGAATTCTGTGAGATCCAGTCTGTGCCACTGGCCATTGGGCTAACCGGGCAGCGGCTGCTGGGAGTGCCTATCATTGTACAGGCCTCACAGGTGAGTAGGCTGAGACCTGACCTGAGAAGATGGAGTTGAATGTGGTACATGTGGGATGTGACCCACCATTTTCTCCTCCTGCAGGCTGAGAAAAACCGACTGGCAGCCATGGCCAACAACCTGCAGAAGGGCAGTGGGGGACCAATGCGTCTCTATGTGGGCTCCCTGCACTTCAATATCACCGAGGACATGCTCCGTGGCATCTTTGAGCCCTTTGGCAAAGTGAGTAGAAAGTGAAGGAAAGTCCTCTAAAGGGAACTGGGAAAAGTAGGCCTGGGGAGTATATCTCTTCATTTCATCTGACCTTGATTAACCCACTGCATGTTTCATAATGGCCGTATGGGTCCATGCTGGGAAAGTTGGGCTCCTTCTCTGAATTCACACTGCTCAGGGGACAAAATGGGCACCATGAAATCAAATAATGGGGTCCAGGAGTGCCCATCGTGGCTCAGTGATTGGCGAATCCGACTGGGAACCATGAGGTTGCGGGTTCAATCCCTGGCCTTGCTCAGTGGGTTAAGGATTTGGCCTTGCTGTGGCTGTGGTGTGGGCCAGCGGCTATAGCTCTGATTGGACCCCTAGCCTGGGAGCCTCCATGTGCAGTGGATGCGGCCCTAAAACAAAAGACAAAAATAATAATAATAATAACGGGGTCCAGATTAAGTAAGATGAGTCAGAAAAACTGCTGTGGAAAAAGATTGCCTTTGTCTCCTGTGTAAACAGTTTGGAGAGATGTAATGGGTTGGCTAGAAAATTAGAGGTATTTAGAACAGTCTCAGGAAAGATCAGAGGTAGGGGTTAACCAAAAGATTATTAATTATTTCTCCCTGTTTTGCAGATCGATAATATTGTCCTAATGAAGGACTCAGATACAGGCCGCTCTAAAGGTTATGGTTTTATCACGGTGAGTCTCTAGTCTTTAACTTTTTAATTTTAGGTTGGGTTTATCCACTTGTCTGATTTTGCAGCTTAGCTTCATCCTCCTCCCATAGGAACTGTCTAAATGACCCATAAACCTTGGTGCCTGAAGCTTGGACTAGCCTTCTGCCCCTTGAGATGAGTGCATTGCTTGAGATCTTGGCTTTGCTCCTACACTCTGTCAGTGGCACTGATGTGGGGTGTCCAGGAGTTCAACCAGCTTCCCTGGTGCTACAGCTTTCTCTTTGGGTAATAGTAACTGTTCCAGGCCGCAGCTAAGAGGTTGGGGGCATGAGGGAGGTTAGATATGGGCTTTTATAGACCTGCTTTATAGAATTGGTATATCTTAATGATCGGGTGGGAGTAAGAAGTTACATACTGAGGTCTGGGGCTACCCTTTTTGAAGCAGTTTCTTCAACTGAGAAATACCTTTGTATTTAAATACGATTATAGGGAAAATAGGCCACCTGATAGTGGGCAAGTCTCACCTTTTCCTGACACTCCAACAAAATTGTTTCCAATTCCCATTAACTGGTTCTTCCAGCCCCATGTGACTCCAGGCTGAGGACTGGCTGCCAGCCACAAAGTCTCATAGAAGCTGATATTTTCTGGGCTCAATCCAGGCAGCACACACCCCCACAGTTGCCTGCAGGGCAGAGGGGAGGTAGGTTGTGTTCTACCATGGGAATTGCTCATCTCAGAAGTATCCGGTAAAGGCAAGCCACCTTACACCACCTGTATAGGAACTGTCAATACCACGTGCCAGCCCTAGGGCAGGTAATATCAGAGTAAATAAAGCCAGCTGTGGTGTTCCTGGTGGCAGGTACTTTTTCTAGCTCCATGTGTGTCTCAGACTCAGAAAGACTCCTGTGGGGCCTTTTTGCCCTTGTGTTGCTGCCTCTTAGGTTAACACCTTTGACACATAAACAGCAGACTGGGAATCCTCTTTATGCCAGGCTGCTGCTGATGCCTGAAAGGGACTGGAGAGTAAGAGAGTAGAGGCCTCTGGCCAGCAGGTCAGAGTCAGCAGTGTTGGGGTGGGGTGGAGTTGGGGGTGTAGTGTTGTGTCCTCCTGAGGGTGAACTCTTGAGTTCCACATTCCTAGTTCTAGAATGAGGACTGCTGCTTATTGGCCCCAAGGGCTGAAATAAAAGCTCAAGAGCCTTGGATCTCAGTCTGTCTTACTTCCATTTGATATGCCCCTTTGTAAAACAGCCTGAAGGGCTAGGCTCCCTACAGATAATGCATTCTTAGGTTCTCAGTGGAGCTGGAAGATTGAAAAGTGATTGCCCTTGAGTCAGCTGGGAAAGGTCCTTTTCAGAGAACCATTTGAGGGGATGGGGATCTTAGATCACATTCCCTGCGAAAGGAAAGTTTAAGCCACAGTGAGCATGTGATTTTTCTGGGATAGTAGGACTAGGGAGTGTTACTGGGGCTTTAAGAGGGTGTCTGTGGCCAGGAGGTACCTGATAATGGCCTGGGTTTCTTGTAGTTCTCTGACTCTGAGTGTGCCCGACGGGCCCTGGAACAGTTGAATGGCTTTGAGCTTGCTGGTCGACCTATGAGGGTTGGCCATGTGACTGAGCGGCTGGATGGTAGCACAGACATCACCTTTCCTGATGGAGACCAGGAGCTGGACCTGGGATCAGCAGGTGGACGTCTGCAGCTCATGGCCAAGTTGGCAGAAGGTAGGGTTTCTCTGCAGAGTGAAGAACATGAATTTTAGGAGTTCCCGTCATGGCTCAATGGTTAAGGAATCCAACTAGGAACCATGAGGTTGTGGGTTCGATCCCTGGCCTTGCTCAGTGGGTTAAGGATCCGGCGTTGCCGTGAGCCGTGGTGTAGGTTGCAGATGCGGCTCAGATCTGGTGTTGCGGTGGCTGTGGTTTAGGCCAGCAGCTACAACTCCAATTAGGCCCCTAGCCTGGGAACCTCCACAGGCCACAGGAGCAGCCCTAGAAAAAAGCAAAAAAAAAAAAAAAACATGAATTTTACGTCATGGGTTGAGACTTAACCCCACCTTTTCTTGCCCTTTTAGGCTCTGGAATCCAGCTGCCAACCACTGCTGCCGCTGCCCAAGCTGCTGCCTTGCAGCTGAATGGAGCAGTTCCTTTGGGGGCCCTGAACCCAGCAGCTCTGACTGGTAGACTTGGACTTGGGAAAGGGAGAGAAGGGTTGGGCCTGGAAGGTAGTACTGCTCCGTGCTAACTGCCTGTGCCTCTCTTTGTTCCAGCTCTGAGTCCGGCCCTGAACCTGGCCTCCCAGGCAATCGCCTCCCAATGCTTCCAGCTTTCCAGCCTCTTTACCCCCCAAACCATGTGAGTCTTAGGGTCCAGCTTGTTTTAGTGTTTGTATTTACTCTTTCCTTTGGCTTGTGGTTGACGTCTTCTCCTTGTCACAGGTAAACCAGTGGCGAGGTCCGCTCCCTCGCTGTGCCTCTGGGTCCTGCTACTCCCTTCTCCACATCTACCCTTCCACGTCCCCTTCTATCCATTTTGTGGACCAAGCCATCCTGAGGGCATGAACATTGATGGTGGGGGAACTGGGGCCCCCCCTTAGACACCAAGAAGAGCTCCTGCCCATGGCCCCACTGGGAATGGACTCTGCTGAGCAAAGCTGCTGTTTGAAGAGAACAGAATCTACACTTGGGGTTGAACATCTGTTTCTCTGTACTTATCATCTCCTGGGATGTCCATTGTGCTTTCTAGCCACCTTAGTGATTCCTTGATTCCTCCCCCGTTGGGAAGGCCATAGGGCATTAACTGAAGGAACTAACCGCTCTCTTCCTATACCTTTACCCTACATTCTGTCACAGAAAACCCTTAAGACCTCTGGTCTCTGAGGGCTTTGGACTTTGAGGGGGTGAACCTCAAAGGTGCTGACGGGCCTTGAAGTCTAGTGCAGACGTGTCCGTTGGGCAGCCTGCCTTAGACCTTGGCTTGGGGCCAGAGCTGCTACTGGGGGCTTAGCATCTTGCTGGGATGTGTGGGAATGATCTGTCCTGCCAGCCGGTTTGGATGTCTTAGGGGCATTCAGGAGCTGAGTGAAAGGTGAGGTGCCTTTCCAGTATCTTCCACCTTCCTTTGTGTAGTTGTCCTTCCTTTTGGCCCAGGGTGGGAGGATAGACTGGAGGCTGCTTCTCTCCACCACTTCCATGTGCCTCTGGAGATTGTGGGCTCAAGCCCAGCTGTTAAAGCCACTCCTGTCCCCTAGGTGGGCACACGTGAGCCCTTTTCACTTCTCACTGGATTTTATACCCTGTGTCTGTGTACATAAATATATATATATATATAAACTTTGTACAAAAGGCAAGTCTCACTGTTGTGCCAGCTGCTGCCCATATGTGTGGTCTCAGTTGTTGGTGTGTCTGTCTGATGTTCACTTCTCCTGAGCCAAAACCTCAGATGGTTCTAGGGATATAAAACATTTGTAGTTTTCTTTCCTTCATTTAATTTTATCTGATCTTTTTTTCTTTGTCTTTTCATCTTTTTTTTTCTTTATGTATGTAATGATTTTTATTTTTTTCCATTATAGCTGGTTTACAGTGCTCTGTCAGTTTTCTACTATACAGCATGGAGACCCACTTATACATGTATACATTTTTTTGGTCCATCTTTTTAACTGTCTCCAAACCTACCTGCCCATCGGACAGCCTTCCAGGCTCATCTCAGTGCCTGGGGACAGATCTTGTCTTTCCACCAGATGGCAGTGTGACAGTAGCATGTTCTGCACCTTTTTTTAGGTGCAGATCTAGTTGTATGATCTTGAGGAGTTTAAGAGCCTCCTAAGCTCACATTCTTATCCTGTTAATCTCCACGCCACCTTTGCGCTCTTTGTGGTAGAGATCCAGTCTAACATCCAGAGGGGTTTGGGCATTATACAAAATTCCTCCGCAGGCCTTCTATCTGCAGTTTTCCTGCTCTCAGCACCCTCAACTCTTGCTCTCTGTATGTTCCTGCCTGGGACCGATTGATGAATTCCAGGGAGCAGAATATTCCAGGCATGGCGCTGCCAAAGGTGAGGTACACCTTCCTTTGCCTGCTTTGTGAGGTTTAGAATAAGGGGCCATCCCAGAGCCTGGCTCATCCAAGTAGGGACCAATTGAAAGACGGTCTGAGGTTCAGGGACAAGGCTTCCATTTTTTACTGGTCTCTATGGCAACAGGATGTTAAGGCTTTATTGTCATGCTAAAAATATGGATAATTGCTGTTAGGTTTTAATTTGTCAGTTTAGGTTTCTAAGCAGAGGGATGGTTTTTAAGTGATGTTAACTTCTGAGGTTGATTTTTACACTCAAGTATTAAGTACTTGAAACTTACTTGTGGCATGAAAGGCCACTGGGGGAGTCCCCTGATGGTGTGGTGGGTTGAGGATCTGTTGTCACTGCTGTGGTCAACTGTGATAGGGTTCATTCCCTGGCCTGGGAATTTCCACATGCCATAGGCAAGGCCAAAAAGAAAAAAAGCCACTGGAACTTTGAACCAACTCCTGAACCTTCTAAGCTGCTGCAGTCTTACTCGCTGTCACTCCTACCCCTTCCCTAGCCTAATTTGCTCTCTGGCCCCGGGGGAGGGGAAAGGGTGCGTTATGTTTAGGTAGGAGCAGCTGGCTGCGGCCCAGTCCCTCTGTGGTTATTGATTCTCAGCTGCTAATGCATCCTGAGCTCAGTGCAGACCATTGTTTTCATCATCCTGAACCTACTCATGGCCATCTTGAACTCCACACTATAAATACCCACAGGCCTTGCATCCTGCCCTCCTCAGTTTCCTTGTATCCCCATCCCTAGCTACTTTGGCCTTCCTGCATGTTGGGTTCTCCTATCTTGGTTCTTCCTTGCTGCCTGTTCTTAGTTCCTCTCATAGCATTTTGCTGGGAGAGAGACAAGGGGGAAGTAAGGGAACATCTAAGACAACTTCTGCTCTCTAGTCTTAACCCATATAAGGTGACGTCTAGTGTGTGACAGCCCATGTCACTGCATGTGACTCAGTGCCTTCTTGTTACTCATCCCTTTATAGGGGGGTGGTTGGAGTGGAGAGAGAAGGGGGCAGTAAAGAGCCCCTGGGCTCAGCCTATGTAAAGAAAGAAGCCTTCCTCAACCTCGTGAGGAGGGAGTAGAGGTGAGACTTAACCAGATCCTTTAGAATTTCCCCTACTGTCCTCAATTCTAAATAGGATTTTTCTTTTTCTTTTGTTTGGCTGCAACCGCTGCATGTGGAAGTTCTCAGGCCAGGAGACTGGCACCTAAATTGCAGCCTGCAGCAATGCTGAATCCTTAATCCACTGTACCATACTGGAACCTCCCTAAGTGGGATTTTCACCTGACCTTTGGTTTATAATCTCTGTCTTCTCTAAGACAGTGGCATCTCCTCCCTGTTCTTTAAACTGTTGTGATCTTGACACTGGGACTCTGCCTACATCTTTCTTAGGCTCCAACAAACCCTTAGATGTGAGCTATGAGTAGAAGGTTCATAGGTAAGGATTTGACCTACCGACGTTTTTCAGTGCTTATGAGGAAGGGAAACTTGAAGGGAGGGCTTCTGTCACAGCCCTTCTTTTCTTTCACCAGGAAAGAGTCTGATGTGAATCGGAGTATTAACTTGGACAGTGAGAAGAGGCTATCCTGGCTCCAAAAAGTGAGGTGGTAGGAGGTGGTTAACGATGAATAATGAGAATTTATATTTATGCAGGATTTATGTGGGTTAGGCATTGTTCTAATCATTTGAAATGGATTGAATCATTTAATCCTGACAATGACCCTCTGAAGTAGATTCTTTTATTATCTTTACTTTGTAAATGAGGTTAAATAACTTGTTCCCCAATTATGCATTTAGCAAGTATGGGTTTCCAGTCCAGGCAGTCTAGCTTCAGATCCCTTAATCTTCATATTAAACTGCCTCTCGGAATTCCCGTTGTGGCTCAGTGGTTAACAAATCCGACTAGGAACCCTGAGGTTGTGGGTTCGATCCCTGGCCTTGCTCAGTGGGTTAAGGATCTGGCGTTGCCATGAGCCGTGGTATAGGTTGCAGACTCGTCTCGGATCCCGTGTTGCTGTGGCTCTGGTGTAGGCCAGCGGCTACAGCTCTGATTCGACCCCTATCCTGGGAACCTCCATATGCTGCGGGAGCAGCCCAAGAAATGGCAAACAAACAAATAAATAAATAAACTACCTCTCAGCAGCACTGTGGAAGCCAAGGCCTTGGCATCATGGGGAAGTGTCACTTTTTCTGTCTCGATAGCCTTAGTTCTCAGTATATCCTGAATTTTTCCACTTCCATGTCCACTCATCTTGTTCTCTCTTCCTTCCCCTCTTTTGCTAGTCAAAATATGTTAAGACTCTGATGATTTCCTTGTTGGAGTTAATTTTCCTTTTCAGTATTCTTGGTTCTATTATAGGTCTTATTCTGATTTTATTTACAGTGCTTTGTAAGCTCTGTGATTAGATGGTTATAGCTTGATGAAACCAGCCATAGATGTGTCTTTTTCTTTATTGCTTTGCTTCACACATATTTACTATGTATTGAGTTGAAATCTCTGTTTAAGTCAGAGCCAAGCTTTTCAGAGGCTTTCCTTTCTAGCCTGCTTTTCCTGGAAGCCTTGTCCATTTCTCTACCCCTCCAAGAGAGGAGGCAGCTTTACTCTTTTTGGTGTTAACCATGGTAGCCTGTGATACTGTCTAAAGTGCTGCTGCCACCACCAGAGACTGATGTTTCCATGGCAGCTAGGTGAAGTCAGTAGTCATGAGATGGATGCAAGAAAGGAATTCTGCTCTGAGAAGTTGTGTATCTGAATCTTCTGGCTTGAAATACCCGCCCCCACCCCCATTTTTGCACCCTGTATCCAAAACCAGTTGCTCTCAAAATGTGTACTTAGTTGAGAGATCTCGGTGAGGTGAAGCAGACCCATCAACTTAGATCATGGAGATAGATGGAGGCAAAGGAAAGAACAGATCACAAGATCACTTTTAAAAATTGGATGAGTTCTGCTGTCTCTCCCAGATGATCTGCTCTCAATAGCCCTTAAGGAGTTGGCTGGAGTTACTGGAGAGCCATTAAGCAGTTATTTTTGAGGGCAGTGGGTGCATGAGATGCCTAAAGATTGGGGAAGGAGCCAGTCAGTGCTGGATTGTGGAGAAAGGGAAACAATGACCTTGGAAATCAGAGACTTGTCAGACTGTTACCAATATTCCAGAAAGGATGGGAGCTCAGCTTTCAAGCATCCTGAAGCCTTCTTGTTTAGAATGAGTGGTGCTGAGGAGCTTGTTTCCTGATGGCCTAGCAGTAAAGGATTTGGCATTGTCACTGCTGTGGCTCGGGTTTGATCCTTGGCCTAGGAACTTCTGTATCCTGGGGGCACAGCCCCACCACCACCAAAAAAAAAAAAAAAAATGAGTGGTGCTAAGGATGAACCTCCTCACCTCCTGGACCCAACCAAGCCAGGGGACCTCCACCCTGTAGCAGGAAAATCACACTCTGGATCAACACCACATGGTTCAGATCACTCTTCTACAAACTAGCTGAGTAAGCTTGGGTGTTAACTTCTCTAACGCAGACTCCTCACCTCTAGAGGGCTTAGAACTTGTTAGCTTGTCATTACTTCTGTCATCATTATTCCCATTCCTCTGGATGCCTACACACTTGATTTCCTACCTAACCCCATTCTCCTCCCCAACTTCAGAGAATGATCAGAGATTTTTGGGAGTTGGGGTGGGGAGATTGATGTCAGGGCAATGGTGAAAATAAACCATAATTTTTCCTGGGCCCCAGGCTCACAAGGTCCTGAGTCTCATGCAATCAGCCTAGCTTGCAGGAAAAGAAATCCACTGGCTCAAACTCTTTTTATGCTGAAACTCTATAATCAAGTTACAACCAGATGACTTTGGAAAATTAAGGTGAGCCCCTTAGTTATCTTCAAGATATCTAGTGCTCCAGAGTTCCTGTCGAGGCTCAGTGGAAACAAATCTGACTAGTATCCATGAGGATGCAGGTTCGATCCCTGGCCCTGCTCGGCACATTAAGGATCTGGTGTTGCCATGAGCTGTGGTGTAGGCCAGCAGCTGCAGCTCGGATTTGACTCCTGGCCTAAGAACTTCCATATGCTGTGGGTGAGGCCCTAAAAAGTTAAAAAAAAAAAAAGGATACCTAGTGCTCTTTGCTTGATCTGGTTGGGGAAAACCCCAGAGCATTCTGTGTTACAGCCCTTTGCAAACATTCCACCTAACCTCCCCCAAGCATTCCTATACTATTGCTTTTGTTGGTCTCCAGAGCTTAGCTCTACCTACTCTGGCAATTTCCTTTCAGAAGAAGTATTTTATTGTTATTTTTTTCTTTTTGGGCTACACCAATGACATATGGAAGTTCTCAGGCCAGGGATCAAATTTGAGTCGCAGCTGCGACCTACACCACAGTTACGGCAACGTCAGATCCTTAACCCACTGCACTGGGCCAGGGATCAAGCCCATGTCCCTGCAAAGACACTGCCAGATCCTTAACCTGCTATGCCACAGCAGGAACTCCCAGAATATGTATTTAAATCAGCACAAGTCCTCTGCCTAAATTTGAACAAAAAATGGGAAACTGTAGTATAATACCATTCTTAGCCTTCAGCTGCCAATCTCTCCCCAATACTCCTCAAACAAGAAATCCAATAATTGGTTACCTGTGAGTCCAGTGGGAGGCATGTGGCCCACAGTTAAATCTGTATCTCCAGAGTGGTGCTGTGTTGGGAGTTCCTATTGTGGCGCAGCAGAAACGAAGCCAAGTAGTATCCATGAGGACACAGATTCCATCCCCTGCCCTTTCTCAGTGGGTTGGGGATCCAGCATTGCCTTGAGCCGTGGTGTAGGTCACAGACCCGGCTCAGATCCCAAGTTGCTGTGGCTGTGGTGTAGGCCGGCAGCTGTAGCTCTAATTCGACCCCTAGCCTGGGAACTTCTTTAGGCCGTGAGTGTGGCCCTAAAAAAAAAAAAAAAAAGCAGAGTGGTGCTGTGCTTTGAGAGGTTAGCAAGCTGCCTAGTCAAGGCACCAGACACAGGTTAAAAAAAAAAAAGCACTACTTCCACTGCTCATTTGTATAATTACAAAAATATTGGCATTTTATCTAGTCCTCGTAAGTATCCTGCAATGTTGGTATTATTTATCTTCATTTTATAATTAGGAGAGCTGCGACTCAGAAAGACAAGGGAGGTTAAGAGTAACCCTCTGTTGACTTCCACTCAGGAAATAGTGGGCCAAGTGCTAGCTTTAAGGCTTGAAGGCCCCATTGGCTTTGTTTTTCGTGAAAGTTCCCAGGACAGGGGTCGAATTGGAGCCATAGCTGAGGCCTCTGCCACACCCATGGCAACACTGGATACAAGCCACATTTGTGACTTACACTGCAACAGGATCCCTAACCCACTGAATGAGGCCAAGGATTGACTCACATCCTCTTGGAGACAACATCAGGTCCCTAACCCACTGAGCCACCGTGGGAATTCTCCAAGGCCCCATTGACTTTGTATTCACACTTTGAGTTTACAAGCTGTGAAGGCATGACATTAAGATCCAAATTCCTTGTATTATCCATTAGAGAACCACCAAGAGATAAAGGAGGATCTGCTTTATCCAAGAAGCAGGATGCTCTTGCCTAGTTTGGGGGCCCCTTGATGGCTGGGCTTCACCATCCCCCCCCCCACCCCGATGTTCCTGCCTTCTATATAGGAGGGAGGGTTTTTACCTCATCATGAGGCTGCCCACCATTTCTCCTGTACATTTGCTCATGTGGTTTCACCACAAGGCCTTTCTTTTGACCTTCTTTCCCCCATCTATATATAGCCTACATATATAGACTTAAAGACTCAGTTCCTAGAATATATCTTCTAAATTTTCTGTTTCTTCCATTCAAACTTCTTAGTGCACGATGTAGCTTGCAGTTGGATAGTCAGAATGTGGAATAGTTTGCTACTGCTTTGGCCCACAGTAGCACTGCTGCGACGTTTTCCTGTCTCTCCAGTTCAGTTGTAAGCTACTTGTGGGCAGGGATAGTGTCTTATATGTATTTGTTTTCTCCATAGGGCCCAGCACAGTGGTGGCACATGGCAGTACTTGAGTGGAACAACAGGCATTTGTGGATGAAAGATTAATACATCCAGGGAAATTTTTCTTAGAATGATGTGGATTGGAATTATGTTAGATTAAAAAAAGGATGTATGTACAGGTGGACTTTCTGGGAGTGAGGGTTTAACCCAGAGGACTGGCAGCCTTTCAGAAGAGGAGAGCCCTGCTCCAGTTTCTCTGGAGAGGGTTAAGTGCCACAGGGCAGAAGGGCCCCATTGTGAGCAGAGGCCCAAGACAGAGGGAGGCCTTCTAAGACAGGCCTGGCCTCACCTCTGTCCTCTCAAGGTAGAGACCACTGTATGCCTGCACAAATGAGGCTTGGTGGGCCAGGGGGCATAGCGTTAGTAGAGGTTGGTCAGGGGCTGAGCTGACAAGGGAGCACAGAACCCAAGATGAAATTGCAGTGTCTGGAGTTCCCGTCGTGACGCAGTGGTTAACGAATCCGACTAGGAACCATGAGGTCGTGGGTTCGATCCCTGCCCTTGCTCAGTGGGTTAACGATCCGGCGTTGCCGTGAGCTGTGGTGTAGGTTGCAGACGTGGCTCGGATCCCGCGTTGCTGTGGCTCTGGTGTAGGCCGGGGGCTGCAGCTCCGATTCGACCCCTAGCCTGGGAACCTCCATATGCCGCGGGAGCGGCCCAAAGAAATAGCAAAAAAAAAAAAAAAAAAATTGCAGTGTTTAAGATGAGCATGGGGGCAGTGAAGACCTTCCCTGGCCCAGGCAGCTCAGTCCTGGGCTTCTTTGGCTGGCCTCTTATGCCAGCACAGATCGGCAGCCTGGCCCTACTTTGCCTTGATTGGAGGGAGGGAAGTGAGTGTCCAGGCTTTCAGAAAAGACCCCATCTCCCAAGTCTGGCGGGAGTTGGGCTTCAGCTTCCGTCTGTTCTGAGCTCTTTCCTGTAGGCGTCTGAAGGGAACACACAGATGGGTCGGGCTGCTGGAACTGGCTGAGTTGTGGGGAGGGAAGCTCGTGGCGTGTGTGGCTCCCCTCATGGAGGAGGAGGTCCTGCCATCATCATCTTTACACTTCTGCTGCAGCAAAGGCACTGGCCTCTCCTCCTGTCGCATTTGACCACTGGTGGTTTTCTTCCTCTAGGAAACTCTCCTCCCTGGGCGGTAGCCACTACATGCTCAATCTTAGTTTTTTCACAACCACCTCTTTGGGGGCTGCATCTCCACTGTCTTCACCTGTCTATCCCCAGGATTCTCTCTTTGGTCTCCCTTCTTTCCCTGGAACCCAAAGCTTTGTTTTAAATTATTTGGTTCTGGTGGGGTTTTTTTTTTGGGGGGGGTGGGTTTGTGGTTTGTGTGTGTGTGTGTGTGTGTGTGTTTTAACAGCCACGTGTTTAGCATATGGAAGTTATGGAAGTTTTCAAGGGCTAGGGGGTCAAATTGGATCTGCAGCTGCAGTCTACACTACAGCCACAGCAACACCAGGTCTGAGCTGCATTTGCAACCTACACTGCAGCTTACAGCAAGGCCGGATCCCTAACCCATTGAGTGAGGCCAGGGATAGAATCTTCATCCTCCCAGAGACATCAGATCTTCCTACCACTGAGCCACAATGGGAACTCCCTAAATTAGTTTTTGAACGGATAATGTACACCATAGATAAAAACTCAAAAGGTAGAAGTTCCCTGGTGGCTCATCAGGTTGAGGGTTCAGTATCATCATTGTTGTGGCTCAGGTTGCTACTGTGGCTCAGGTTGCTACTGTGGCTCAGGTTCAATCCATGACCAGGGAGTTCTATAAGCCTTGGGCATGGGCAAAAAAACCCCAAAAACCAAACCAAAACAAACAAAAAAGAATCTTAGAAGGTAGAAAAAAGGCATACAATGAAAAGCAAACCTCCCACACCTGTCCTCCACCTACCTAATTCTCCTCCTCAGCAGCAATTAGTACTATCCTGGCTCATGATTTGTTGGGTCTCAGAAACTTCTGGAAATTTGATGAAATTTGTGTACCTGTTCTTAGACAAATGAACAACTGCACAAATACATCAGATTAGATCCCGGCCTGTGTTGCACCCTCTCTCAGTATAATTTGTAGGTCCCTGTGCAAAATGAAAATTTAGGGCTCCTTGCTCAAGTGACAGCAAAGCGTTAAGCTAAGCAAGGGGCCCTGTGTGACTGTCCTGCATCTCATCCTTTCCTCTGGCTTTTCTATTACCATTGTTTGTTTGTTTGCCATTTTCTTGGGCTGCTCCTGTGGCATATGGAGGTTCCCAGGCTAGGGGTTGAATCGGAGCTGTAGCCACCGGCCTACGCCAGAGCCACAGCAACGCGGGATCCGAGCTGAGTCTGCGACCTACAGCACAGCTCATGGCAACGCCGGATCGTTAACCCGCTGAGCAAGGGCAGGGATCGAACCCACAACCTCATGGTTCCTAGTCGGATTCGTTAACCACTGAGCCACGATGGAAATTCCTCTATTACCATCTTAATGGCAATTATTCTCATATCTGTGTCTCTTGCCCTAACCTGAACCTCAGACTCTGTGGAGCTGCCGGAACTCTCCATATGGATATTTTTCTTATTTATTTTTTCCGCTGTACAGCATGGGGAGCAAGTTACACATACATGTATACATATTTTTACCTCCTATTGCTGTGTCGCAATATAAGCATCTAGACATAGTTTTCAATGCTGTACAGTAGGATCTCATTGTAAATCCATTCCAAGAGCAATAGTTTGCATCCGTTAATGGATATTTTTCCTCAGTATCTCAAACTCTAAAGGGTTTCCAAAATGGAGCCATTTACTGGCTACCTCCTTTGCCCCCTAACTCCCAATTCCTCACCATCCTCCACATCACTTGCAACTCCTCCCTCTCCCAGCCACTCAGTTTCCATGTCCCATCAATTCTGACTCTAAAATCCACACAACCTCTCCTTTCCCACTGCCATCTCCCTCAGGATGGTTCTTCATTACCCTCCACATTGTCCCCTAAACTCAGCTCTTCAGGCCCTGCCTCTGCTGCCTGAAGTCCATGTACACCTCTCCCAGCCTCTCCCCAAAGGACCAGCCTCATCATGTCACTTACACACTCAAAGCCCTTCAGTGACTCTCACTGCCTGCTGAATTGGGCACAAACTCCTTTTCCTGGCATTTAAGGTCCTTTGCAATAGGGCTTCAGACCTTCAGTGCTCATCTCTTACCCCTCCTCTTCATGTCCCTGAGGTTTCAACCCAACTGTAGAACCATCTGGTCCCTTAATGGGCCCAGTGTGTTTTCCTGCATTTTCCTGCATTTTCCTGCCTCTGTTTCTAGTCCTTCCAGGGGAGGTGCAGGCCAACCCCATCACACCCCATCTGATGGTCCCCAGAGTTTGGAGCTGGCTTACTCCACTTTAGCCATGGAATTTCTCTGGCCCTTTCACCATACCCACTGCCCATGGCTTCTGTCCAGAGTGTCCCCACCATTTCTTCTGCTGTCCCTCTCTCCCTCATCCTTATTGAAAGGGGAACTTCAGATGCAAGCTGGATAAAATTACCATTAAGTATCAAACAGACATGAGTGCAATTCCAGCTTTATATTTTATTCATCTCAGGCAAGTTACTTAAACTTTGTTGTTGTTGTTGTTGTTGTTTTCCTTTTTGGACACCCCATGGCATACAGAAGTTCCCTGGCCAGGGATCAAATCTGAACCAGAGTTACCACTTAGGCCACAGCTCCAGCAACGCTGGATCCTTAACCTCCTGCATCCGGCCAAGGATCAGCCCACATCCCTGCCGCTGCAGAGACTCCATCCATCCCGCTGCACCACGGTGGGAACTCCTTAAATTTTGCTTCTTCCACTGTAAAAGAGATAGTAACATCTTATGTAGGGGTTAAAGAATTAACAGATAATGTGAATAAAATCCTATGGATAGTGCCATTATTCATATTATCATCTCACCACCCTTGCTGGGTTGGACCGCCTTGGCTCCTCCCTAGCTGCAAGAACTCAGGAGCACCTCATCCCTCTTTCCATGAGTTCTGGGAAACTGGGTGGGTTGGAGTGGAGGCCCGGCCCTCATGTGCTCAGGTAGCTGTATGTCTAGGGGTGAGGGGAGCTGCTGCCTCTGCTCTCTTTGTTCAGATTCATGGCTCAGGCAGCAGCAGGCGTGGGCGTCCCCAGGGGAGGCACTGACAGCTTCAGTTCTCACACAGGCCTTGCAGGTGACAGCTGGGGTGGCAGGGCTCTGTCAGGGGAGGTGCAGGCCAACCCCATCACACCCCATCTGATGGGCCTCCCTGTTGGATTTGGCCCCACCTTGAAGTAGGCCAGGGCACAGCTGAATGTAACTCTGGGCACAAAATACAGTCTCCAGCCACTCCTTGCAGGATAAGGTGAGGTAAGAAAGTGGGGACTTGGAGTTCCTGTGGTGGTGCAGTGGTTAACGAATCCGACTAGGAAACATGAGGTTGCGGGTTCGATCCCTGGCCTTGCTCAGCGGGTTAACGATCCGGCGTTGCAGTGAGCTGTGGTTGTAGGTCGCAGTTGCGACTCGGATCCCACGTTGCTGTGGCTCTGGTGTAGGTCGGTGGCTACAACTCCGATTGGACCCCTAGTTTGGGAACCTTCATATGCCGCGGAGAGCGGCCCTAAAAAAGACCAAAAAAAAAAAAAGAAAGAAAGTGGGGACTTGATCCCAACCTTGTCTCTGAGTTACTAATTAGTGCTTCCCTGCTCCTCTCCGGTCCTGGTTTTTGTTGTTGTTTTTGTTGTCGTCAGCAAAGGGATAAGTTGGACCAGATTAGCTTTGGGGGTCTTTTGCCTCCTAATCATGGAGTACTCTAAGACTAAGTTCGTTCCGAGCCTCCCTAGAACTGTTAACAAAACTGTTACAGAGGCGGAAGGAACCTATCCACCCATCCCTTCGGTGGGGGCTTTGAGAACAGAGAGTCAAAGTGAGCGAGTACAGTAGAAAAATTCTTTATTGAAAAGGGAAGAGTGGCCCCCTTGCTAGTGCCTCCCGGGCTCTGGCCAAAGGGGAGTAGCCACCGCTCAGCTCTTCACGCTGGCACCTGAAGGCAAAAGTTTGTGCACACCTACCTTTAATAACCTTAAAGGGGAAGTGCCATGGTGTAACGGTAAATTCCAGAATCAATTCCGAAGAACAGGGCTTCCAGGCCCTTGCCTTTAAGAACTTCTTAAAGGCAAAGTGGACAAGTGCAGCAGATTAGAGCCAGGGCGCTTTAGGAAAGTCTCAAAAGACGCGGCTCTGTGTCTTTACCTTTAAGAATCTCTTAAAAGTTGAGGCGTATTCGCGCAGAGTACAAAGGTGGAAAACTGTATAGGAGTCTACAAAGCACTTTTCTAGTTCTTGCTTTTAGCATCTCTTTACAGGAAAGGTGGTCAAGCGCGAATTAATAAAAAACAGAATACCTGGCAGAACTACTTTCTTCCCCGCCCTCCTGAACCCGCCCCGCCCATCGGCTGCGGCACGCCCCCCGCGGGTCCGCGTCGTCCTTGCCTTCCTGGAGCCCTGGGGCCCGAAGGTAATGCGAGAGCGCGGGGAGCGGTTGGGGCGACGCCCGCTGGCGTCTAGGGGCTAGGGGGGTGAGGTGGGTCCCGCCTCCCGGGGTCGTACCAGGGCGTCCGGGGAATTTTTGGTTTCCTAGACGGTCTTCACAAAGGAAGCCGGAGGGGGCGGGGCGGGGCGAGGGGGGCGAGCTGAGAGCTCCGTGACCATGGCGACCGCGGTGACCATGGCGACCGCGGCTCAGAGCACGGAGAGGTCGTGACACGACCTGGAGCGCTGCTTGAAGAACTTGGCGTTGCGCGGCACCAAGTTGGCAAGGAAGCGCTTGGCCTTCTTGGTGAGGCTCTCGCGGCGCGCGGGCGGCGCGGGGCCCTCGGGGCCGCCCCACTCGGGCCTTGGGCCTCCGGTGCGGTTCCGGCCCCGCCGCAGCCGGATCTGGCGCACTGCACCCTCGAAGAGCTCCTGCGTGTTGTGGTGCAACGCGGCCGACGTCTCGATGTGCTTGCAGCTCAGTGTCCCTGCCAGATGGCGGCCCTCTGTAGGAAGGGACCTGTTCAGGCGCCTGCCCGCCAGGCTGCACAGGGTCCCGGGCTGGGCGAGGGTGAGGCTGGGTTGGGGGTCCTGGGCGTGCAGTGGAAAGGGATTGGGACAAGTGCATCTCTTCCAACTGAGAGAACAAGTCAGGGATCAAGTGGAGGGTGGTGGTGGTGGTGTGGAGGGGGAGGGAGAGAGGGGCCTAGAGAAGAAGGGAGGGCAAGTGAAGAGAAGGGAGTCTCAAGGCCCTAGGTGAGGGCATTGAGAGTCTGCCCTTAGCCTGGGGCTAACTGCAGTTTTGTGCACCCACGTGGGTCAAAGGACCTTACAGAGAAGAGGTGACCTAGAAGGGAGAGGATCCCCCCTGAGATTGCAAATATAGATGAGGTTCAGGGTACCCACCCTCCAGTGACACCTCCCGGGATCGCGCCAGGTCACTCTTGTTTCCAACGAGGATGACAGGCAGGTCGTGGTGGGGCCTCCCAGCCCTGAGCCGTAGTAGGGTCTCTGGAACTTTGGAGAAGCTTCGTCGGTCGGTGACTGAGAAGACGATGAGAAAGGCATCCCCCGTCTGAAGGCAGTGGTCCTGTAGCCACCCCCCAGCATCCCCCTACAGATGGGCAGAGATTTGTGGAATGTCAGGGCTGGAGGTATAGGAGCACTTGTCCAGCACCTACACCTTGAGGATGAGGAACTAGGATGTGAGGGAGAAGCCGCCTGCCTAGGACAGCAGAGTTAGCTAATGGCAGACTCTCCATACTCAGAGTGCATTTCGTGGAGGAGGGAGAAGTTTGTAATGTGAGCCCCACATGGGCGAATGGGGGACATAGGATCCTAGACTAGGGTAGCCCATCCTACTTTCTTATGCTTAAGCTCTTAAAAAATGAATGCTATTCAAGTATATATAATCTGGCCTCTCATTTCTGCAGAGTAAGCATTTACGTCCAAAGAGTTACAAATCCTCACTTTATTTCCCCTTCCCTGACATTTCAGAGCCCTGAGCCCTTGTCCTGTCAGATCAGACTCTTTGAGGCTGAAAAATGTATGGAGGGGGATCCATTTCAGGGTGTTCAGCCTGACTTGCAGTTGCAGAGTTTGTCAAGTTCAGATCCTAACTTTCCTCTGGGTCAGAAGATCCTGGAACCAGACAAAGGCTCTCAGTGCTGCACACATTGGTATGGGCCTTTGGTCTCTGAGACAATACATAGGAAAGGTCAGGATCCACTACATGTTAAAATCAAGGCCTGCAGTCCCACCAGCTGTCAGTTCTCCCAGGGTTCATCACCTACTTGCAGCCACATCATAGTTCTCACCTGTTCCCAGATGTCATAAACAACTAGAGTCACTTCCTCCTTATCCACCATGATGCGTCTCTCATAGGTGTCCTCTGTTGAAAAATAAGGACAGGGAATAGAGTCCATTAGGAGGCTCCCCAACACCTGTCGAACCTGGTAACCAGGGATACCATAGATCCAGGACCAGGGACCCGCTCCAGAGGGGTTGCCACAGAAAACATTGAACAATTTTTATGGGTCCTGACCTCCAGAACTGCTCATGCCTTGAGCTCTCCTGTCCCTGACTAGGGCTCCAGAGGTGCCCTCAACCCTTGCAGGACTCCCCCAAATACCTGGATTCTCTGGCTCATGCGCACTGTCTCCCTGGAGACCACCGAAAGTGCCTGCTAGGGTGCTCTTGCCCACGCCACTCTCCCCCACCAGCATGACCTTGAAAATGCCATTGTCTTGGATGGGGGCTGCTTCCCCTGAGCCCAGGGAGTCAGAGGAGCCCGAGGATGAGGCTTGAGGTGGCCAGTCAAGTTCATCTACAGCCTGGGCCCGCCGCAGCTGGTGCTTGTAGGGGACAGGCATACTGCCTCTTCGTCTGGGGGCTCCCAGAGCAGGGGGTGCCCCGCCTCGGTCCAACCCTGCCAACAGTTTCTCTGGCTTCTTCAGCAGTGTGACATCTGCTTCTGGGGGGTACAAAGAGAAGGACACTATGAGTGGGATGGGCCTAGCCATCTGCAGAGGACTCAGTCCTGACTGCTCTGGCCTCAAATGTCCAGTTGAGGACCATGACCCAGAAGGAGCTGAGAATCTTGTTCCAACCTCTTCCACTGAACTCCCCCAGAAGCCTGACGTGGTGGGGCTCCAAGGAGCTGACCTGAAGGCTTGCCCAGCATGGTTCCAGCCACAACCTGTTCAAAACATGCCCCATGCAGGGGAGGCACCTGTGCGCAGGCTCGCACACCCACTCACACTTCATACTGACACACAGGCACACCCCCAGACTAGGCCTCTGGCCGGGGGCTGCTCCTCCTTCCACCAAAAGCCCTACCACCTCCTGCTTCCTGCGCGTGTAATCCCCATGCTGGAGACGGACCCAGGGGGTGAGAAGCTGACCCTGTTGCCCAGGTTCTGAGGGTGGGTACTGATGGAGTCAAAAACTTTGTGGGGAGCCTGTGCCCCGGGAAGGGCCTTTCTTTTTGCAATGTGTATCTTGGGTCTCCATGAGTGTGTGAAAGGAGCTGCCTCTTCCTGTGGCCCCGTAGGTAAGCATCCCTCTCCACCCCCCATGCATGGCCGTGTGTGAGAACCCATCTGCACCCCTGGCTGCCCCTATGGGTCTGAGAGAAAATATTACGTTCATGGGAGGGGTGAAGAAAGGAGGGAGAGAGGAGAGAAATAGCGAGAGAGAGCGGGAGCAGGGAGAGTGACAAGGCATGGGTCAGGGTAACTGGAGGAGGACGGACAGACACAACAAAGGGGGATGATAGAAAAAGGCTGGAAATAGCTCAGGATCAATACTTGGCTGACAGCCAGGGCCTCCAGGGGCTGGAGAAACCCCTACAACAGGTCCCCAGGGCAGCCCCCTGCCCGTGATTCCCCTTCCCTCCGGCCCGTCCCAGCCTCTTGGGAATGAGGCAGACCTAGAGGCTAAGCATCATTCCCCCCAGCGAAGCCCCCGGGTGCTAGGTGAGGGGACATTTAGGCAGCTACCCTCTGCCCCCCACCTCAGCCCAGCCCCAGTCCTAGCCTGGGCAGGAGGCATCTCTACTTCCTGAGTTGCTCTTCCCCTCTTGCTGTTGGGGTTCAAGCTCCTTTAATCCCTAGTTCTGACCTCCCCACTAAGGCTTCAGCTCCCACCCCCATGGTTTCAGCCAGAACGTGCCAGTTGAGTCCTCACCTGGTGTGGGCGTTTCTGGCGGGGAGGCCCGGTGCCTGCCGGAGGGGCAGAGTGCTGTGGTTTCTGTGTCTGTGTCCATGTCGGTGTCGAGATCCGTGTGCATCGTGTGCATTGACGGTGTGTGCAGCCTGGTGGCTGGCAGCACCCGCTCCCTCACTCAGTAGCACTGTCAGCTTTTCCCTTTAAATACCACCCCCAAGCCCTCCCCCTAGACACCTGGGGAAATAACCCCGCCCCCTGATGAAGTCACACATGCTAATGAGCATGATGTCAGCGGGATTCCCTCCTTTCCCGTCCCCCCCCCCTTCCTTTGTGTAGCTTCCCTCTGGGAGCACACCCACTGCAGAGTCTGGTTAAGATGTGAACAGCACAGAGTCAGAGGTGCAGAAGAGACAGGGGTTCAGAGAAGTGGAGAAGGGATCAGTGGATAAGGAGGATGGCAGGAGGCCAGGACCCAGGGCTCAGGAGGTCTTTCTCCAGGAGCCAGGGCTCTGTGTTATTTGTCTCGTATCCCAGCCCCCTGGCCCAGTGTCCAACCCAGAGTGAGTGCTCAGTGGCTAAATGGAGGCGCTAGAGGCAGAAACCAAAAGAAACAGGGGCAGGAGGACAGCCACCCTGCTACTAAGCTTCCCTGCCATCCTCTCTTTCCTGATACCAGCCCTTCTGGGCTAAGACCCACAAAATCACTGGTTTCCCAGCCCAGCCCCTAGGCAGATGGGGGCTTTAAGGAGACATGGCTGCTTTGGGCAGCTTCATTTTCTTTACTAGGTTCCAGTGGGTACAAATCACTGTAGTACATCCTACCATTTCCCTCTCCCTGCCAGGCCAACCTTGTGTTAATCAGAGCACGAAAAGGGGGGAGGGACAGCTAACCCTCTCGAAAAACTTCCCAGTCTCAAGTGGAGGTGGGGAGTTCCGGCTCCCCTCGGCAGGCACTCAAGAGCAGCCCCAGGCCCTCTGAGCCACACTGGGCAAGTAACGGCAAGTATACAACACCGGCCGGGCTCCTTTACTGCTCCTTTTCTGCCTGGTCCCCTTTGCTTCAGGCTTGCAGTCTTGTCTTCCTTCCTGATACCCACAAACACCCAAATGCACATTCCAACTTCCTGGCCCCCTTCTTACTCCATTTTTGCCAAGCGCTGTGCTAAGCACCTTCCTGCATTATCTTCTTTCATCCTCCTGATCCTGAGGCTCAGAGTGGTAGGTGATTGGCCTGTCCCCCAAATCAATCATGCAGCTGGAAAGTGGGGACACCAGGCTTCCCACCCATGCCAAAGACTGTTTTTCATCTCTACGCTATGCTGGTTTCCTTGTCTTAAATGTCCCCAGTGACTCCTATTATTGGGAACGATCTATATTGTGGTTGTCAGTGGACTTTTCCAATCAAAGAAGCAGGGAGTGATCTTGGGATAACAAGCAGAGTGACACTTCATTTATGTGGAGGTCAACGACAGGGCAACATCAGGGGGTCTAGAGGGAGCAGAAAGAACTCTTAGCTTCAATCCACATGCACTTCACCCATTGCACAGACTCTATCACAGCCTATTTATCCTGACTTTATGTATAATTTTGATGTGTCCATGTGTGTTCTTGTGCTCGAAGATTAGAAGCACATTTAGAGCAGCTAGTGACTTCTGATAGCTTCAGAGAAAGGGAAGCAACATCACAGAAAACTTTTAAAGCAGTCATAATCATTTTAAAAGTGGTCTTGGCAGAGTCTTCTTGCCTGCCCGCTTGCATCTCTCACAGGCATCTTAATTCTCTTTCTTGCCTGTCAAAAAATAAAATAAAAAGTGGTCTAAGGTCATTTGGCATTAAGGCAGATAAGCTTCCCTGACTCTTACAGCTTCTGAAAACACTGCTGCAGAGCCCTTTGGTTTCTATGAATCATCCTCAGCTGTCCTGAAAGATTTATATTACACTGCAGATGTGCTGAAGATGAGCGTAACGTTTTAAAATGATTTTCTTCCAAAATGAGATTTTAAAAAATTTCAAAGTGTAGGAGTTCCCATCGTGGCTCAGTGGTTAATGAATCCAACCAGGAATCATGAGGTTTTGGGTTCGATCCCTGGCCTCGCTCAGAGGGTTAAGGATCTGGCATTGCCATGAGCTGTGGTGTAGGTTGTAGATGAGGCTCAGATCTGGTGTTGCTGTGGCTGTGGCATAGGCCAGCAGCTGTAGCTCCAGTTAGATCCCTAGCCTGGGATCCTCCATATGCCATGGGTGCCACCCTAAAGAAAGCAAAAAAAAAAAAATTCAAATTGTAAAGGGATGAGCTTTATGTATCTGGAAAACTCATTTAGGTGGTAGAATTCATTTCCATGCTAATGACAAAAATGTCGGGGGCTACAGATCCCCTGGAGGAGTCTTTTTTTTTTTTTAGGGCCGCATCCGTGGCATGTGGAGGTTCCCAGGCTAGGGGTCCATTCGGAGCTGTAGCCGCCAGCCTATGCCACAGCCACAACAATGTGGGATCCGAGCTGTGCCTGCGATTTTCACCACAGCTCATGGCAACGCCAGATGCTTAACCCACTGATTGAGGCCAGGGATTGAACCCACATCCTCATGGATGCTAGTCAGGTTCATTAATCACTGAGCCACAATGGGAACTCCTAGAGGATTCTTGACCATGGCCTCTGCCTGCCATCAATCCAGCCTTAGGCCACAGAGGCAGCCTGGGTTTCAGCATACACCACCATCTCTCTTGTCCCACTGGTAAGAGGCTGTGCATTTGCCCAGTTCTAGGCTCCCTCAGGAATGGGCGGTCGTGTGGAATACTGGGACAAGCTGAGATTTGGAACTGAGCCAATCCCGGTTTAATGCTGCCTCTCAGTAGAGACTGGACCAGTCTTGTAATTCCTCTGAAGCTGCTCCCTGAGCCAGTGAACTGGGTGTGTTACCCGTGGCACAGCCTTGCTGTGAGGACTAGCTGCGTGTGATAAAAGGATCTGGTACTCAGCAGGTTGCCCAACCATTTGGTGCTCCCACAGCCTCAGGCAATGTGGCTGGCGGGTGGGGGGGGGATGTCCCTCTCCCTGCCCAGTGTGGCCTGGAGCTTGGTCAGGCCCAGATTCTGCTCCTTAAGGACTAAACTCTGGGATCTGCTCAGATTATGTCAGATTCTCAGCCTAATCCCAAATCATGACTGGGATCACCTCCCTCCTCCCTGCCAAGGGCCTTTGCATGAGTCCTACACCCCTGCTACTGGCCACCTTGGATAGTGGTGTCTATCCTCATAGGACCTGAAATTGCCTCATTTCTTGTTCCTTGGGCCATGGTGCAAATAAACTGGGGTGATTTATTTGGTCAAGATCAATCCCCTCTTCCTGCCACCTGGGGCTTCACTGTGCCCGACAAAAGTGGTGTATGGCTGCTTGTGCCTCCTAGAGTGCACACCCAGCACCTAGAGAAACTTCTTTCATGAATCTATATGCGCAGGCCTCTAATGACTTCCGCTCTCCAGCATTCCAAAGCATTCCACCTGAGGAGTGTTCTTTAACCTTATATCTTCATCTCCTTTCAGGTTTCAAATACCTCCTTCAAAGGAGGCAAAAGGTCTGGAGCAGGAGGAGGATGAGGTTGTCAGGCTAAAGGTTTTGAGGTGACTACAGCGGAAGAGAGGAGCATGGGAGAGGCAGAGATCAGTGGGTGGAGGGGGGGGGGTGGAAATCCGCACTCCCTGCCTCACTGTTTTCACTGGGCCTGACACTGGTGGGACCTGGGGATTTTTTTTTCCCGTCTTTTGAGGGTCGCACTTGACGGCACATGGAAATTCCCAGGCTAGGGGGTCAAACCCCCAGGGATTGTTTATGTGTGCTTTTTTTGGAGGGAGAACAGCAAGCAAGGATAAAGATCTCTGGAGAGGGTGTGAAGATAACTTGAGTCTTCCCCAGGCCAAGATGCCAGCATCCCAGGTCTGCAGCATTTGCTGTCTCTGCCACTCCCCTAGGCTGTGGCTTGCTGGGAGAGGAAACATTATGCAATTAGAGCTGGGTGTGAGGATGTTGACAGGGTGTAATCAACAGGGCCCTTCCACCAGACAGTGTGGGGACAGGCCAGGCCAGGCAGGAAGGTTAAGGGTGAGCCTAAGGGGGATCCTGTTTCTCTGGGGACTGGGTCAGCTGGGGAATGCCTCAGCTCCACTTCTGAGGGCTTCACACCCACCCCCACAGGTCCTTTCTAAAGCCTTTTTCTGATTGATTTTCCTTTTCAACTCTAGGACAGCTGTTACCTTGCTTACTGAAGGCTGAGTCCCAACAATTCTCACAAATTCCATCACCCTCTCCAGCTCTTCGGCTCTGGCCACAGCTTATGCTCCTGCCCCCATTTCTCAGGAAGTCTAGGGTCCTTCCTACAGCCCTAGCTAGTCCTGTCTGCTTAGTTTGCTTGTCCTTTCGACTCACCCTGACTAAAATTCAGTTCTATTCCAACTCCTGATAGCATTCTTGAGCATCTAGTTTGGGTCCTCTTCCAGGAAGACTTCTTGGATTTGGCCAACATGATGGTACCAGCTTCACACCCCGAAGATTTTTGGCTTTTCTTTGGATGTATCTTTGTCTGCTTTGAGGCATCCTGGCTAAGAACTTATCTGTCTTGCCTAGGAGAGACTGAAAATGCCTGGCGGTATGAAGGATGGAGGGTGGGAGTCATGGCTCCTCTCTTCCACCATGGACAGTCTGCTTCTGTGATAAGTGCTCTGGGAGTACTTCCCAGTCCAGGGCCGGCCTGACTTCCAGCCTGGCAATGACGAAAGAGGCTTGGTGCTCACCCCTGGTGTCAGTCATGATAGAGCTGGGCTTCGGGCGGTGAGTAGAGATGGAGTTAGTCTTAGGGTTCCTAGAAATTTCTTACCCTCTGAGTATAAAATCCAAGAGTGGGTGTTTGGAAGAGAAATAGGAAAAGGGCAGGAGGTGGAGAGCAGAGCAAGGGCCTTCCTAGTGAGGAGCAAAGCTGAGTGGGTGCGAGGCAGGACTCAGGCTCACGGCTCATTTACAAAAATCTTAAATTTCTGATTCCTTTATTTTCAACCTTGGCTTCCTGGGCAATGACCTAGCTATGGGACAAAAGCATTTGTTGTGCTCTTTTTATGAGCCAGGCCTTCTGGGAGGGATCCCTGTAGGCAAAACCTCAGGCCCTGCCCAAATCCTCCCCTTGGGAGCTGGAAGTCCCAGCCAATTGGCATTCTGGTGCTTAAGGCCACTTTTGGGTGGCGGTTTGGCAAGGATGGAGTGTCCAGGCCTATGACCCTTTAAGAACTTTACCTTTTAAAATCAGCCACCCAAATGGTGGTGGTGGTGGCCTGTGGTCTCTGGCCATGTGCAGAAGGGGCTCTGTGTGAGCCCTCTCCCTGCCTGAGGGACACCTAACTTTAACGCAGCTACCTGTCATCAATGGAAAGCCCATCATGTCCCCTCAGACTGAGGAACAAGGAGGGAAGTAGTAGAAGGGAAGCTGAGCTGCCCTCTAAAGGCTTGTTGTCACTCTGAATAGAGCAACAGGGGAGTCAGGTCACCTCAGGCAAGCAGTGGCTCATCCTCCGCTTCAACCACCCAGACCCCCGGCTCAGCCAGTGGCACCAAGAGCACATCATCCTCATCCTCTGGGGATAGGACTGTTGTGTGGGGTCCAGGTGGGTCCCGGGTTGGTCCTGGGGGCCGCAGGCTGGGCAGGAGGCGGCCTCGCAGGGCCTGTACTACTCCAGACAGCAGTGATGGCTCCAGGGATGCTGCGGGCAGTGGCCCCGGGGCCTCAGAGACAGTAGGAAAGGCTGCAGATGTGCTGGCAGGTGGCAGTGGGGCCTTGACAGGCAGCGGGGGTGCCTGTTCCCCATCCTGTCCGCCCACTGCCCCGCCCTCACCAGCCAGACCTGTGCTGCCATCTAAGGTCTCGGGGGGAGCAGCAGAAGGTGTGACCTGGGATCTGGTCTCAGGGGTCCGGGCCGGGGGGTTGGTTCGAGGAAGCAGGCCCCAGCGGCGGAGACGACGCACCAGGCGGCGCATAGAACGGCCCCGCTGGCGGCGGCGGGCACCCGTGGCCCCCCCTGGAGTCATGTCCTGGCGCAAGATCTGCAGCAGAGAGCGCAGGTTTCCCAGCACTGAGTTCTGTAAGGAGAGGAGGAGGACACCAGAGTCAGGGGGTGGGGACGGCTATGAGATTGAACAAGAAGGGCATGGAAGGCCCCAGCTGGGCGGGGAGAGGGAGGTGGGCCAGCTGGGGCAGGTCACTCACATCATTGGGGTTCTCTGTAGGGAAGTCCTCTACAGGTGGGATGGCGCCCTGGGCAATGAGCTGCCCATAGGAGGGAGGCGCCTGCTGCTGCACAATTTCAGCCTCCATCCGGGAGAGGGGGGCAAAGATGCTGGAAGGGATAAGGGCTACTTAGTCACAAGTGCTCCTGGCCAGAGCAGCCTGCCCAGCCAGGACGGGCCTTTTACCTCCACACCCAGGCCAGGACACCTGGAGCTATGGCATGGCTTTCCCAAGTCATCCAAGGTCCCCCTCCTTCCTTGAGAGGACTTTCAGGATCTAAGACAGGTCCCTCCCTGGGGGCAAGAGGAGCACCCTTGCCCCCAAGCTGGACGACCCCAGGAGCCAAGCCATAAGCTGGTCACTGGAACCTGCCCCCAGCATGGGCCCCTTCAGGTCTCCTGTAGCTGCACAGGCCCTTTCTCTCCCTCAGTCCCCACTCCGTTACTGCCAGCAGCACTCCCACTGACCTGTACTCCTGGGTGCGAATGGCATAGAGCTTGCAGGTGCAGCCCAGGGCAATGACCAGCAGCAAGCCACACACGAGGCTGCCAATGACGGCGGCAGTAATGACTTTGCGGGGCAGGGCATAGGAGCAGTCCCACTCGTCGCTGCCATCAGCACAGTCAGGCTGCCCATCGCACACCCATGTCTCATACACGCACTTCTCATCCCGGCATCGAAAGTTGCCAGGCTGGCAGTGCCGACAGCGTCTCTCGTCTGCTCCATCAGCACAGAAGGTCTGGTAGTTGCAGCGGTCAGCAGGCAGGTAGCAGGCTGTGGCACCAGGGGTGCCGGCAGCCCCACAGGGGTAGTGTCCAGGTGGGCAGCTGGGACAGTTCTCCTCGTCTGTGCCATCGGCACAGTCCCAGGAGCCATCGCAGCGCTGTGCCTCACTGTAGCAGCGCTCGCTGAGGCCCTCACTAGCCCCTAAGCCAGAGCCTAAGCCACATGGTCGGTCCCAAGGCAAGCAGTAGCCCCGCACGTGGTAGGTGGCATTGAAGCCCCGACCACTGCTCCAGGCGACTGTGTGGTAGTCCACGGTGGCCTGGCCAGACAGTGTCTCCACAGTGACAGCTTTGCCATTGCTGAAGTGGGTGAGGCTGCGCAGCAGCCGGAGGGTCTCGGGGGGGCCCCGTGCCATCATACACATGCACGGCATCTCCATAGCCCAGGTCCAGGGCTGTGAATCGCACTGCCAGGCGCCGGCCATCATGGGGGTCCAGCAGCCAGAGGCAGGACTGGGGGTGGGAGACTGAGGCCAGGTGTGAGTATCCAAGGGAAGAGAAGACCCCATAGAAGTCTTCCAGGGTGTGATTGCAGGGTGGGGTGGGGACAGGGACTGGGGTCAGTTCAGGGAAGGGATCTGAGCTGCAACCTGCCTCATCAGAGCCATCGCCACAGGCATCAAACCCATTGCAGCGCTGGGCTAAGGGCACACAGCGGTGGTTCAGGCACTGGAACTCTTCCTGCAGGCACATCAGCCAATCTGCAGAGGTACCATGGAGAGGGGCTGTGAAGCACTGGAGCTGGTAGGATTCCCCACCCCCTCCCTGGGGCTTGCACTGCCTGTTCCAGCAGCCCCCTGGACAGCCCTGTCCAGCTCACCTTGGCTGTAGGAGAGCAGGAAGCCCTGGCCCATGGGTGCTCTGGCCCCAGCATAGCTGTAGGTGATGGTGACGTTGCCTCCAGGCAGCTGCAGAGGGCTGGCAGGTGCCTCACATAGGGAGAGCTGTGGCTGGAAGGGGGAGCGCAGGATTAAGCGCTCTGAGCCACAGGCCAGGTGTAGTTTTTGGAACCTACAGGGGTGAAAGAGAGCAGGATGTAAGGTATTCTTGACCGCTAGTCTTCTTCCTCGATGTTGCCAGGCCCCTTCTAGCCCAAGAAGCACAAACACCCACTTATTCATAATCCAAATAGCCAGATTTAGAAAGTGAGTTAGCCAAATTCCTTTGTAATTAATGGTGATAGCCCTAACAGAGGCCTATGGCACCATGAGACCAGGAATGCATCCTACAGCCCCTTGGAAAAAGTGACTTGAGTTTTGCATGGAGTTAGAACAGATTCATTACTTCCCTGTTGTTGCAGCACTGTCACCCAAGTATGGTGCTGGCAGTAACCACACAGCTTGGTTAACAAGAACTCACCATCCCCTCGCAATGCCCATGGTGAGACCTGAGATCACCATGGTATTCTGATGCCTCTGTCCCACACTCTCCTCTGGATTGCCCCTCCCTTCACCGACCTCTTTCTGGGTGAATTCATGGCAAGTGAACTGTGTGAAGCCAAGAGCCAGGTACTTAACATGGGCCCTACCTCACGGCCCAAGGTCGGAGAAGCCCGGGGAGACCTGGACTGTTTAAAAAATCTGGGGAGGCTGAGGAAGGTTCTAAGCTGGTGAAGGAACGGCTTTGAATCCCAGGCAAGGATGTGCAGTGGGTTGAAGGACTCCTCAAAGCAGCCGTATTGGAGCCCAAGGACTGTTTATAGAGTGACTGTTGTCCTTCAGAGACAACAGGACCCAAGCTAGGTGTCCAGTCCAACCCAATTCACTGTCCAGCCCAGAACATGCCAGGCTTTTAGGGCAGATTAGGCCAAATTTAATTTCATTCTTCTCCCAGTTGACAGGGATGGAAATACCATGGAGAAGTGACCCCTGAAGGGTTTTCCTCGGTAGAGGAAGAAGGGTGAGGAAAGGAATAGGGTCTTGCCCCGCTTCTCACCTGATGGTTACAGTCTGCTCCTTGCTGCCCAGGATGAGCCAGGTGCAGTTGGCAGGGGAGATGCGGCTGTCCCGGCCCAGAGGCCTCTGTATGGTGCCCTGCACTTCCAAAAGCACTGCTGGGGGCTCCTCACAGGCTGGAGAGAGGAAGGTAAGGACATAGGTTGCGAGCCTCTTACCATGCCACTCCTCCCCAGGCTTCATGCTTCCAAGGGCCTGGGCTCTTCAGGAAGGAGCACAGAAACTCCCCCTTCCCAGCCACACACACTCTGGAGGCAGAGTCATCAGTGGGCCCCCTTCTCACCACACTCATCGTTTTTTCACCTTAGGTATCAATACCACAAACAAAATGAGGTCTGCTTTGTGCCAACCACTGGGCCAGGAGGAACGGGAAATACGATCTCTATCCTCAAGGAGATTACATTTTGGCGAGGCAAATCAAAGATGGATTTTGGGGGGGCAAATAGTACATAACTACCAAGTGAGGGCCCACGCTGGGTTTCAGTTTCTCTGTCTGTAAAACAGAGGATGGCTGATCTCCACTCGAAAACTATGGAAGGTACCAGAGGAAGTCAAGTAAGAGAGTCTTTCTCTAGGGTCCTCTCTCATTACCAAGCCCATGGGACCCCAGAGGCATCCTCTACTTACCAGGATTTGGGAAAAGGATCCGGTCTTGGTGGGCCAGAGCGCCTCCTAGAGGAAGAGCGAGAAAGGGCAAGAGTCACACTTCGGAGTTTTCTCCACCTGAGCTTCTCAAGGAGGAAAGGGAACCGTCGGCGGCTTCCGGGTAGTTTACGAGAAGGGTGGTGGAACAGGGGGAGGCAGCGGTGTGTGACCTCGAAGGAAGGTCCGCCAGTGCGGCTTGTAGGATGGGTACGGTGATCTAAGGAAGCCAGAGCGAGTATGAGGGCCGAAGGGAGCGACTGTAGATTTCCCGAGGGTTGGAGCAGGCAGCGACCAAGGCGACGGCAGGGGCCGCGGGGCACGGGAGGACAGGGTAGGGGTGAGAGGCCCCATAGGGGGAAGGGAGCTAGAGGACCTGGGCGCGGTGACAGCCCTGGGAGCGGGGTCCCGGGCGAGTAGTCTCGTTTCGATTTCTTACCCAGGAGGAGGAGAAGGATGGCCGGTAGCATCGTGAGCCGTCCCGAGGTGCAGGAAGAGTCCCGGAGCTTCGGTCGTCTACCCAGTGGGGAGGCGTCGCCACTCCGGGTATCCTGGCTCCTCAGTGCCGCCTCCCCGAGGGGGCTCCATGGCCCAGATTCCTCGACCGAGGCTCCGGACGCCAGGGCTGGGGGCTGGTGGGGGGCGGCGGCGGCCCGGGAACCGGGGCGGTGCCTCTCGCCAACTTTGGAGTTGTTCTCCCCGGCCGCCGCAGCGCTCTCTCCAGAGGCTGACCCCCGAAGCCCAGGGAATTGGCTCGAAGTCCAGCGCTGGAGCGCGCCCTCGTTTAGAGCCCGCCGGCAGGCCGCGAACGTCCGGGTCCAGGCCTGGCCGCCACCTGCCGAGGCTTGAGGCCACTTCCTCTTCGGGCCAAACTTTGCCGACTGTCAGCGCCCAGAGCCCGCCCGGACGCTGCCCAACTTCTCCAGCGCCTCCAGCCCCGGAACGTGGGTAGAGGAGCGGGGGAGGAGGAGACTGGCGACTCGGCCCAGCGCTCGAGCCCTCGCCCTGGCTGTACCCCAGCCAGCCCAGGGGTTGGAGGAACCCGGGTGGAGGAGGGGGAGGGTGACGAGCCTGGCCCCACCCCTGCCAATCAACGCTTGTCACGCCCACCTTCCCATCTTAACCCCTTTCAGGTCCTGCCGTGTCTTGTCCCTCGGGCTCTCAGGGCGCTCAGCCTCCACTTGTAACTCTGCTTTGTTTAGTACTTCCCGTGTAACACATGGGTTACAGGACACGTTTGTCAGAAGACAATTGCATATTCCATAATTGTTATGTCTTTCCTTTGGCCTCTTAAGCTCTCAGTACTTTTCTTGTCCCAGTGTCTGATATCCGGTAACACTTTTTGTCGTGAGCCTCTATTACAGCAATTACTACGCGGTGTTATAAATATTTGTTTACTCGTCTTTCCCGCCCCCGCCCCGCCCCTTCTGTGGAAACTGAAACTTCCTGTAGGTTGAGGCCTAGACTGTTTACCTTTGCACCCACAAGGCTTCTCTCCTGCTGAGACACAGTAACTCAATAAACGAATAATTGTACCTTGGCTATTTGCAGGCTATGTGACCTTGAGAAAATCATTTCACCTCTCTGTGCTTCTCAATTGTTAAATGGAGTTAATAATGGCACAATACTTCTTAAGGTTGTTGTCATCCTTTAGGGAGATGATGTAAGTTGAGCATCTAGGAAGTGCTTCATACCTGCTTACAATGATTATTATTAGTTACAGGAGTTATTTCTGATTTAGGTGGGCTTGGGGTTACCGATTCCCTGTGGCACTTATAGGTAATAATAGTAAACAACAATAATAGCAAATACTTTTTGAGCTTTTTTTCACATTTCAGGCATAAATCTAAGCACTTTTCAAATATTTGCTCTTTTACTTCTCTCCACCATCTTGTGAGGTAGTTATTATTGTTACTCATATGTTACAGATAAGGAAACTTAGGCACAGAGAAGTTTAGTATTGCCCAAGATCATGGATCTAGTAAATGTTGAAACAGAGAGAGCTAGAGAACCTGGGTGATCTGACTCTGGACAGAGTTCATTCAGAGCCTTACCACTCTCTCCTCTCTAAACACAGTTTTCTGTTCATGACATTTGTTGTTGCCATCAGTTTTGATGTGTTCAAAACTGGGATCTCAGCAGGGCCATAGATTTGGCCATAAAAAGGCTCTTCTTTCACTTGGCCCTCAGTCCCATGCCAAGGAAACTTGGTTCCTGGGTCTCTATGCTTCCTACTGCAGCCCTTGAGATTGACAAGAGGAGAAACAGAACCCTAAATATGGGAGGGGGATGTTGAATAAAGGAAGTAGGACAAAGAGGTTGGGGAAATTAAAAATATTTACGTCCCGAAAGCAATCATGGAGTTTTTAGTTGAGTGGTGGCAGTATCCTCTATGCTGCGTACTGGGACTTGGAGGATGCCTGGAACTCTTACGACTTCATTTTAGCTTCAAGGAGCTTACAGTCTAGTTGGAAAAAGAGGTTAGATACATAAATTTAAAAAGTCAGGCAGGAGTTCCTGTCATGGCTCAGTGGTTAACGAATCTAACTAGGAACCATGAAGTTGTAGTTTTGATCCCTGGCCTTGCTCAGTGGGTTAAGGATCTGGCGTTGCCATGAGCTGTGGTGTAGGTCTCACACGCGGCTCGGATCCCGCGTTGCTGCGGCCGTGGTGTAGGCTGGCCGCTACAGTACCAATTAGACCCCTAGCCTGGAAACCTCCATATGCCGAGGTTGTGGCCCTAGAAAAGACAAAAAGACAAAATAAATGAATAAATAAAAAGTCAGATAACCATGAGGAATACTCATGGGAGAGATCTTGTGGAGGGTTTAGAAATAAATTTAGAAATGAGCAAGAGGAGTTCCTGTTGTGGTGCAGCGAAAACGAATCCGACTAGGAACCATGAGGTTGTGGGTTCCATCCCTGGCCTCACTCAGTGGGCTAAGTATCCTGAAAAATTAAGATCTGGAAAAAAATAAATAAATAAAGATCTAGCTGTTGGGAGGAATCATCCAGAAGAAATGGCACCAGAGTAGAACAAACTTTCATTCTATAAATGTTTATTAGAGTGCCTTCCAAGTGCAAGGTACTGTGTTAGACACAGGGATTAATATTTAAGAGTGAATTCGATCCTGCTGTATAGCACTGGGAACTATATCCAGTCACTTATGATGGAGCATGATAATGTGAGAAAAAAGAATATATATGTGTTTGTGTGACTGGGTCATCTTGCTGTACAGTAGAAAACTGACAGAACACTGTAAACCAGATATAATGGAAAAAAATAAAAAATCATTATTTAAAAAAAAAAAAAAGAGTGAATTTTAGCCAAAAGAAGCTAGGAAGAAATTGAAGAGGACCTAGGTGTTTATAATGAGTTTAAGCTTTAATTAGTTTAGTGAATTTAAGTGTCCAGGCCCATATAATCACACCATAGACCAAATCAAGTACATTTAGAGATGGTGATCTAATGTGGCAATGTTCTTGGAAATCTTTGAGGAAGTGTGAGAAATATTGGAAGTAGTGGAAAATGGGCAGATATTTATTTTTCAAAATGATAGTTTCTAGAGTACTCCCATATGCTTGGCACTCTTCTGAGCACTGCATATAGATCATCTCATTTAATCCTCACCACACCTCCGGGAAGTAGGTGTTATTTTTGTCCTCATTTTACAATTGAGGAAACTGAGTCATAGGTAGGTTAGATAACTTGCTCAAGGTCCAACCACTGGCATGTGCAGGAGCCAAGCTGCTTTGGTCTGAATGTTTGCGTGTTGCCCCCCTCCCAGTTTTGGTCTGAATGTTTGCGTGTCGTCCCCTCTCCCATTCGTGTTTGATTTCCTAAGCTCCAAAGATGATAGCTCTGAAGATGATATATTAGGAGGTAGGCCTTTGGGAGATAAGTTGTGAGGTGGAGTCCACAGACTAAAGCCTAATAAAGGACTAAAACCTAATAAAAAAGGCTCTAGAGGTTTTATAAATAATATTTAACCTGGAGTTCCCATTGTGGCGCAATGGTTAATGAATCCAACTAGGAACCATGAGGTTGTGGGTTCGATCCCTGGCCTTGATCAGTGGGTTAAGGATCCGGCGTTGCCATGAGCTATGGGGCACGTTGTAGACGTGGCTTGGATTCGGCGTTGCTGTGGCCCTGATGTAGGCCAGCAGCTACAGCTCTGATTCGACCCCTATTCTGGGAACCTCCATATGCAGCAGGAGCAACCCTAGAAAAGGCAAAAAGACAAAAAAAAAATTAGCCATAATTAAACATTAGGCAAAGTCAGATCCAGGGACATTCTACAAAAGACTTGGCCAGTCTGCTTCAGAAGTCTCAAAGTCATGAAAAACAAGGAAACGGTTGTGGTTTGGAGGAAACTGGAATGACAAGTAAAGGCAGCAGAGTGTCCTGGGCGATATCACGCAACATCGAAAGTGTTAAGGAAAACTCTGGGGAAACAGAACGGAGTCTGTAATTCATTACAATGGTGTGCTAGTATTAATATTTTACCTTTGATACATATACCATGTTTATATAAGATGTTAACATTAGAGAAAGCTAAGGGAAAGTTTTACGGAACTCAGTATTTTCTTTTTTTTTGTCTTTTTGTTGTTGTTGTTGTTGTTGCTGCTATTTCTTGGGCCGCTCCCACGGCATATGGAGGTTCCCAGGCTAGGGGTTGAATCGGAGCTGTAGCCCCCGGCCTACGCCAGAGCCACAGCAACGCGGGATCCGAGCCGCGTCTGCAACCTACACCACAGCTCACGGCAACACCGGATCGTTAACCCACTGAGCAAGGGCAGGGACCGAACCCGCAACCTCATGGTTCCTAGTCGGATTCGTTAACCACTGCGCTGCGACGGGAACTCCTCAGTATTTTCTTTGTTACTCCTCTGGAGTAAAAATTTCTTCATCAAAAAAATGAAAATGAAAGTTTACAAAAGTAAAAAGAAAAAAAGAAGAAGCTCTAGAGAGCTTTCTAGCCTTCCCCACCATATGAGGGTACAGAAAGTGCTGACTGTGAACCAGGAAGAGGAAGGGGACTCTCACCTGAAGGTGACTTTGCTGGCACCTTGATCTTGGGTCTCTCAGCTTCCAGAACTGTAAGCAGTGAATTTCTATTGTTTATAAGCCACTCAGTTGGTTGTATTTTGTTATAGCAGGCTAAGTGAACTAAGATAGATACTTGGTACTGAGAAGTTAGGGTGCTGCTGTAATAAAAACTTAAGGAGGAGTTCCCATCGTGGCTCAGTGGTAACAAACCTGACTGGTACCCACGAGGACTCGGGTTTGATCCCTGGTCTTTTTCAGTGGGTTAAGGATCCCACGTTGCTGTGAGCTGTGGTGTAGGTTGCAGACATGTCTCAGATCTGGCGTTGCTGTGGCTGAGGTGTAGGCTGGCAGCTACAGCTCCAATTTGACCCCTAGCCTGGGAACCTCCACATCCAATGGGTTTGGCCCTAAAAAGACAAAAGTAAAGTTAAATTAAAAAAAAAAAAAAAACCCACAGTACATAAATGTATGGAAGCAGCTTTAAAATGAGGCTGGAAGTCTTTGGAGTTGCATACTAGGGGAAGCCTGAATTGCTCTGAGGATGGTTAGGGGTGATTCTTTGAGAGTTCAGAAGGAGAGGGCTCAGGAGAGAGCCTCCTCTCTTAGAGAATACCTAAATGAACAGGATGTCAGTGGAACTATGGGTGGTAGAGGTTATCTGATGAGGTCTCAGGTGGAGATGAGGAAACAGTGTTGGAAACTGGAGGAAAGGTCATCTTTGTTATAAAAGGGCAAAGAGCTAGTGTTTGGTGGAAGGTAGAACTCGTGAGGAATGAAATTGGATGTTTGGCTGAAGAAATTTCTGAGCAAAGTGTTGAAGAAGCAGTCTGGTTTCTCCTGAATGCTTATAGTAAGAGAAAAAAGTGATTTAAAGGTGGAACTTAAAAAAATTTATTGAAGTATAGTTGATTTATAATGTTATTTTCTCCTGTACAGCAAAGTGATTCTATATATATATATATATATATAAAACCTTGGGGTTTTTTGTTTGTTTGTTTTTTGTCATTTTAGGGCTGTACCTGAGGCATATGGAGGTTCCCAGGCTAGGGGTCAAATCAGAGCTGTAGCTGCAGCCTACACCACAGCCACAGCAACACCAGATCCAAGCTGCGTCTGTGACCTACACCACAGCTCATGGCAATGCTGGATCCTTAACCCCCACTGATGCAGGAATCGAACCTGCATCCTCATGGATACTAGTCAGATTCTCTTCTGCTAAGCCATGACGGGAACTCCAGGACCTTGTTGTTTATGCATCCTTTATATACTAGTTTATATCTGCTAACCCCAAACCCCTAATCCTTCCCTCTCCTATTCCTCTTCCTCCTTGACACCACAGACCTGTTCTCTATATCTGTGAATCTGTTTTTGTTTCATAGATATGCCGATTTATGTTGTATTTTATTTTATTTTTTTGCTTTTTAGAGCCGCACCCACGGCATATGGAAGTTTCCAGGCTAGGGGTCGAATAGGAGCTGTAGCTGCCCCCTACCTACACCGCATCCACAGAAACTCGGGATCCAAGCCATGTCTGTGACCTACATCGCAGCTCATGGCAACGCCGGATTCTTAACCCACTAAGCAAGGCCAAGGATAGAACCTGCATCCCCATGGATACTAGTCAGATTTGTTCTGGCTGAGCCATGATGGGAACTCCCTATATTGTATTTTAGATTCTGCCTATAAATGATCTCATCTGATATTTGTCTTTCTCTGTCTGACTTACTTCACTTAGTATAATAATCTCTTGGTCTATCCATTTACTGCAAATGACATTCTATTTCTTTTTTGGCTGCAGCATGCAGTGGCCTTATGTGGGATCTCAGCTTCCAGACTAGGGACTGAATTCAGGCCTCAGTGATGAAAGTGTTGACTCCTAACCACTAGGCCACCGGGGAACTCCCTATTTCATTCTTTTTATGGCTGAGTAATATTCCGTTGTGTATATGTACCACATCTTTATTCATTCATCTGTCAATATACATCCAGGTTGTTTCTGTGTCTTAGCTATTGCAAATAGTGCTGTATGAACACAGAGAAGCATGTATTTTTTGGGGGGGGTCTATACCTATGCCATCCAGAAATCATTGAGCCAGAGAGCAAACCCGAGCCACAGCAGAGGGAATGATGGATCCTTAATTGCTAGGCCATCAGGGAATTCCTCTATCTTTTCGAATTGTAATTTTATCTAGATATATGCTCAGGAGTGGAATTGTAGGATCATATGGCAACTGTCTTTTTAGTTACTTTGAGGAATTTCCATTCTGTTTTCCATAGTGGCTGCACCAATTTACAATTCCACCAACAGTGTAGAAGGGTTCCTAAAGGTGGAATTGTTAATCAAAAAGAACTTAAGGAGTTCCTGTTGTGGCTCAGTGGGTTAAGAACCTGACAGTGTCCATGAGGATTAGGGTTCGATCCCTGGCCTCACTCAGTGGGTTAAAGATCTGGTGTTGCTGCAAGTTGCAGCATATGTCACAGATGCAGCTTGGATCCTGTGTTCCTGTGGTTGTCATATAGGCCGGCAGCTGCAGCTCCAATTCAACCCCTAGCCTGCAGGTGCAGCACCTCCCCCAAAAAACTTAAAAATTTGGAAAATTCTTATCACTATCTAAGATACTATATTTTACTCATTTATCATGTCTATTCTCTGCTCTACTCACAAGAATATAAATTCCGTGGGGGCAAGGATTTAGTTGTTTATTAGTCAATACCCAGGGCCAAAAGCAATGTCTGGCACAAAGTATGTATTCAATAAATATTTGTTGGAGTTCTCTGGTGGCTCAATGAGTTAAGGATGCAGTGTTGTCACTACTGTGGTGCGGGTTCAATCCCTGGCCAGGAACTTCTGCTTGCCACAGGTATGGTGGGCCCAGCCAAAAAAAAAAAAAAAATTGTTGAATGAATGAATGGATGAGTGAATGAATCCATGACTGCCATTCATAGGCAACATTGTGTCTTTTAATCCATTCAACTACCCTTTGAATTAATAGCCCATTTTAGTCCATTTTATTTTATTTTATTGTTTTTTTTTTGCCATTTCTAGGCCACTGCCGCGGCATGTGGAGATTCCCAGGCTAGGGGTCTAATTGGAGCTGTAGCAGCCGGCCTACACCACAGCCACAGCCACGCAGGATCCAAGCTGAGTCTGCAACCTACACCACAGCTCATGGCAATGCCGGATCCTTAACCCACTGAGCAAGGCCGGGGATCGAACCCTCAACCTCATGGTTCCTAGTCAGATTCATTAACCACTGCGCCACGATGGGAACTTCAGTCCATTTTAAAAATGAGGAAATTGAAGTTCCGAGACAAGACATCACTTGCTGAAGATCACCCCACCAGTAAATCATAAAGGCTGGATTTGAACAAGACTGTGGAACTCTAGAGTCCTTGTCTTAACCACTGTGTGTTACTGCTTCTGTGTGTATGGGAAGCTACATTTTACAAGACTTAAAAGATTTAATCCAGAGGAGGGTGATAGGAATGGTGGTGGTGGGGTCTCTAAGCCACTTCATATGATAAGCTGTTTGTGGAATGAGAAAAGCTTTTTTCACCTAAAAGAAGCTTAACTTTAGTGAGGGATTGTATAGATGAAAACTAGACCCAAGGGAGTTCCCGTCGTGGCTCAGCGGAAACTAATCCAACTAGGAACCATGAGGTTGCGGGTTCTATCCCTGGCCTCCATCATTGAGTTAAGGATCTGGCGTTGCAGTGAGCTGTGGTATGGATCGCAGACGCAGCTCAGATCCTGTGTTGCTGTGGCTGTGGTGTAGGCCAGCAGCTATAGCTCCGATTAGATCCTAGCCTGGGAACCTCCATATGCCAAGAGTGTGGCCCTGAAAAGTGGGAAAAAAAAAACAAAAATAAAACCAGGAGTTCCCGTCGCAGCGCAGTGGTTAACGAATCCGACTAGGAACCATGAGGTTGCGGGTTCGGTCCCTGCCCTTGCTCAGTGGGTTAACGATCCGGTGTTGCCGGGAGCTGTGGTGTAGGTTGCAGACGCGGCTCGGATCCCGCGTTGCTGTGGCTCTGGCGTAGGCCGGGGGCTACAGCTCCGATTCAACCCCTAGCCTGGGAACCTCCATATGCCATGGGAGCAGCCCAAGAAATAGCAACAACAACAACAACAACAATAACAACAACAAAAGACAAAAAATAAAATAAAATAATAATAATAAAAAATAAAATAAAATAAAACCGGACCCAAATATCTGAAGAGTTGTACTATGGAACAAGAATTTATCTATTCTGTACAGTCTGAAGGGCAGAAACTGGAATTAATGAAACAAATAAAGGCACTCCTCGCTCTAGGTACAGAAGCTGAGGGCACAAATAGGGTTGATGCAGAGGGACTCCAGTCCTGGGCCTTCAGGGCTCTTGCTAACTCTGTGACTTGTGGATTACAGGACGGCAGAACTTCCCAGAAGACAAGGGCAAAGGAGCTTCTCGAACCACCTTGTGTTAGATGCTAACATGAGGCCAAAGAAAGTGAAAGCAGAGAAGACACCTTGAGGTGGAAAGAGTGGTTTCAGGGAGTGGTTTCAGTAAATGCCTGGTTGGGATACAGATGTAGAGGGCTGGGTTAAAAAGAAATGACTGGGAGTTCCCATCGTTGTGCAGGAGAAATGAATCCAACTAGGAACCATGAGGTTGTGGGTTAGATCCCTGGCCTTGCTCAGTGGGTTAAGGATCTGGCATTTCCGTGAGCTGTGGTGTAGGTCGCAGATGAGGCTTGGATCTGGCACTGCTGTGGCTCTGGCACAGGCCGGTGGCTACAACTCTGATTAGACCCCTAGCCTGGGAACCTCCATGTGCTGTGGGTGCAGCCCTAAAAAGATTAAAAAAAAAAAAGAAAAAAAGAAAGAAGGAAAGAAATGACAGGGGAAGGAATGCAGACAGCTTTTGAAAAACCTTGGCTTGAGAGAAAAGTGGAAAATGAGAAAAAACCATTCAAGACTGCAGCAGCATCCAGGAGAGCTTTTCAAGATGGGGAAACCTCTGTGTTTGAAGGGAATGGGGATTGAAGACTCTACCATATGGCACGGGAGCAAGTTTCCTTGTGCTTTGGAAAGAATGAGATGTGGGTCAGGGACACCCCTTGGAGGTTTGAGAGCAACTGCAATCACATCCATTTTGGGGGCTTCTGGCATGTTAAAAAATTAATACTGAGAAGGTTTTGAAAATATTTGGTGTATTTTAACTGTTTGTATTTAAGAAATGAAAACTTTTAGCATATACAGGCAATAGTATAATGTATTCACAAGACAGCTATAGGCCTTTTTTTGAATTATGAAAATTTAAGACTTCAGAGTTCCCCTAGTGGCTCAGCAGGTTAAGAACCCAGCTAGTGGGAGTTCCTGTCCTGACTCAGTGGTAATGAACTCAACTAGTATCCATGAGGTTGAGGGTTTGATTCCTGGCCTCTATCAGTGGGTGAAGGATCCGGCATTGCCATGAGCTGTGGTGTAGGTCACAGACAGGACTCGGATCCCACATTGCTGTGGCTCCGATTCAACTCAGCCTGAGAGCTTTCATATGCCTCGGATGCGGACCTAAAAAGACAAAAAAGAAAAAAAAAGAACCCAAGTTGTATCCATGAGTATGTGGGTTTGACGCCTGGCCTCAACCAGTGGGTTAAGGATCTGGCACTTCTGTGGCTTTAGCGCAGGCCAGCAGCTGCGACTCGCATTCGACCCCTAGCCTGGGAACTTCGTGGCCCTAAAACGAAAAAAAGAAAAAAAAAGAGACAGAGGAAAAAAAAGAAAAAAATTTAAGACCCCAGCCCCAGGGTGCTTATGAGGTTAGGAGGATGGGTGCAGGTTAGAGGCCCCCCCCAAGAGGCTTGGACATGACCTCCAAAGGTCTCAGAGAAGTAACACAGAAATGTCCCACTCTTAGAGTCACCGAAGCCTGCCTGTCTTGGCCAGAGGGAGTTGTGTCATAGCATTCTGAGGTCCAGGACTGCAGACCCATCTGGACCACTGACCCTGAAGAGCCCAGGGGACTGGCCTCCTGGAGGGATCGGTGCCTGAGGCGTCCACAGGAGGGCAGTGTGGCAGCTCAGAGGAACTCTGAGGACCGGGCTCCAGAGCCTCCATTACTTCGTCCCGCAGACCTTCTGTCCTGAATCCCCTCCACTCCCTCTTCCTTCCTGGAGTTATTCGAGGGCTGTTCACTAACCCCCCGCACAGGGACAGCTGGCGGAAACTCTGACTTTTCCCCCTTTGCAGCTGGAAGACTCAGGCTTGTCATCCTGTCGCGCCCAGAGCCCCACCCCTTTAAGTACAGGTGCTCTGGGTGCAAGCATGGAAAGTCGAAAAGGGGAAGGGTCAGACGGGTGATATCCTTGGCCCTGGACGTTTGCTAGCTTTGCCCTTGCCTCTCAGTTCTCCGGGTTTGGTTTGCAGTGCCAACACCCAGCACGAGGGGGCGCTACAGCCCCGCGAACCTGCCCAGCTGGTCGGCTGCGGTGGGGGCGCGGGGGGGGGGGGGCGGCCAGAAAGAACGGAGAGGGCGTTCCTCTGGGCCCCTTCTCCAGCGTTTCTCCACCTAGAACTTATGCGCATTTTTGTGCAGGAGCGGCATGGGGGTGGGGATGCCTCTGGAGCGCAGGCCCGTAGAGTGGCGGAAAGACCTCTGGGGACACCTGGCATGGAGCTTAGAGGGGTGTAGGGAAGAGAGACCTTCTTGCTGGGTGCTTGAGAGTCCAGGTGCAGGCTGCAAAGGGAATGCAGTTTGGAGAACTGGTAATTCCAGAAGAGCTGGATGGACATAGCCTAGTATCAACCACTATAGGGACAAAGCAGTTGTTCTGGAGTTAAGAACCGCTTTACCTCGATATATTTTCTGTCTTCCTTCCTTCTTTCCTTCCTTCCTCCCTCCCTTCCATTCTTCCTTCTTCTTTCTTTCATCCTTTTGAAGATTGAGGTGAAGAAGTTCTATAGCACAGTGGGGGTTAAGGATCCGGCATTGCCACGGCTGCGGCACAGGTTGCAAGTGCGGCAGGGGTTCGCTCCCCCAGCCGGGGGAACTTCCACATGCCACGGGTGCAGCCAAAAGAAAAAAAAAAAAAAGATTGGGTGAAATATATAGTAAAATTCAAAATATTCTAAACTTAAATATACAGCTCAATTTTTTTAGCTTTTCAGGGTCACACCTGTAGCATATGGAAGTTCCCAGGCTAGGGGCCGAATTGAGTTACAGCTGCTGGCCTGCACCACAGCAACACCAGATCTTAGCTGCATCTTTTACCTACACCACCGCTCACGGCAATTCGGGATCCTGAACCTACTGAGCGAGGCCAGGGATCAAACCTGCGCCCTCATGGATCCTAGTTGGATTCGCTGAGCCACAGTGAGAACTCCCTGATTTTTTACCTTATGTATTTATTATGTATACAAATACTTATTACATGTAGGTACAATGCTTATGTATTCACAACTATAGCTCTTTACATATCATGGCTCACACTGGCAATTCAAGCCAAATTTTTATTAAGGGGCTCCTGTGTGACCAGCACCATCCTTACTCTTTTGTAAGGAAGTGAGGACAGAACATTTGTCTGGTGGCTGTGATAGGGTTGGCATTATTCTGAATCATAATCACTCCTCGACAGAACGATACCACCCGTGCATTGGAAGGCAACCGCTGGCTGTGTGACCTACCTGCAGTGGCCATATTTTTGGAGTCTGAAGTGGGACGAGTTGTCTGCTGTGTCTGAATATACACACTCACGGAACCTCAGGAAGATATTATTGGATCCAGGATATTCGGTCAAGGCAGCCACGCTTCTAGCACAGAGCCAGGCGTGGAGTGGCCAAGGAGGGCGTTTTTTTGGGGAATTGATCTTGCTCTCTGGCCTGGGGCTGCATGTCTCTGGAAGCTGGATGAAGGGTGACGTCTTTGACCACAGGCTGGATCAAAATGAGCTGGAGCCTGTCGCGTGTGTGTGAATCCGTTGGGCCCTTCCAAGGCACCCGTCTCTCCCCAGCTTTGTGGTCAGCCTGGCCTTGCCCCACCCAGACCCCATCCTGCCCCAAATCAGGGAAGTGCTCTAGCGGGAAATCAAGTGAGTGGGCAGGATGTGACCCATGGTGAGGCAGCTCCCAGATCTGGCCTGGCCCCTGAGTCAATGAGCTACTTCGGGCTCTTTAAGGAAGCCCTTCCGCCAAGTCACTGCAGTGTGGATACCTCTTCTTTTCCCTCGGCTGTTCCTCCCCATCCAGGTGTGGGTCTTTGGGGGCGGGAAGCTGGTCTCCTCCTCCTTTAAGCCACGAAGGGCCCAAAGAGCCGAAGGGCCATTTGGAAGAATAAGGGACACCAAGAGACCTGGACTCAGCCTGGGGGCAGAGGAAGCTGCTCCCTTGGGGGTTTGGTGACAGCCCTGGCCTGGGGGCCTGGTCTTTGGTGGAACCCTGGGGTCCAGGCCTGGTGAGGGACTGGGGAGGATAGAGGGGGCTGGGCCTGGCTGGGGAAGGCTGGCCTGGAAGGCACCCAGCCACGGCCCTGGGCCAGGGTGGAAAGTATGTGTGTGAGCTCATTTGGAAGGTGGCTTCTGGCCAGTCAGGCCCTGCCTCCTTTCCAGGCCCTGGCTGCCCAGCCCCCTCGAAGAAGGCTGCCTCTGGGTCTCCCCAGTCTCCTAAGACTGTCTGAAGGAGGAAGGCTGAGACCCCCCTAGCCTAGGTGACAGAAGTTGATCTCCTAAAGGAGGTGAATTCAGATTTGGGGGAGGCAGAGTTCCCCTTGTGGCTCAGTGGGTTAAGAACCTGACTAGTATCCATGAGGATGCAGGTTCAGTCCCTGACCTTGTTCAGTGGGTTAAGCTGTGGTGTAGCTCGAGGATGTGGCTCGGGTCTGGCATTGCTCTGATTCGACCCCTAGCCCGGGAACTTCCATGTGCCGTGGGTACGGCCCGGCCCTAAAGAGACAAAACAGGAGTTCCCGTTGTGACGCAGTGATTAACGAATCCGACTAGGAACCATGAGGTGGCGGGTTCAATCCCTGGCCTTGGTCAGTGGGTTAAGGACCTGGCATTGCCGTGAGCTGTGGTGTAGGTTGCAGATGCGGCTGGGATCTGGGATGTGGCTGTGGCGTAGGCCAGTGGCTACAGCTCTGATTAGACCCCTACCCTGGGAACCTTCATATGCTGTGGGTGCGGCCCTAAAAGGACAAAAAAAAACCCAAATCCAGATTTTGGGGGGTGGGTCCTATGGGGGTCCAGGGACTGCAGAACAATGGAGAAAACTAGCCTGAGGTTCCCCTAAAGCTTTAGGGAATGGGCCCTGAAGGCTCCCAACACCCCCCCCCACTCCCTCCTAGGCCCTGCCTCAGACCTTCAGGACCCCATCCCTCCCCCAACTACTGCCATTGTCCCATTCAGTTCCTTTGGTCTCTAAGTCCTGCTGCCTCCTCCCCTCCCTCAGAATACCTGTTTCTGCCCCCAAGAAGGAAGGTGACTCCTGGCCAAGTGGATTCCTGAGGAAGAGCCCTTCTCCCTGTGCTCCTGCTACACAGCACAACAGGTAGGCACGCATATGCTGACAGATTCCACAGAACACACACTGCCCCACAGACACCCAGCTACACACAGGCCACACTGAAAGAGACACTCAAGAGATGTGGTTGGAACGTGTGGAAGAAAAAGTCCGACAGACCTGGGTTTTTAATTTGAATGAGCGATGAGCTTGAGCAAGTCTCCTCTGGGCCTCAGTTTACACATCTGTAAAATGGGGGCCATGTTGGTGCCTGTGTCCTTGAGTGTTGTGAGGACCTCTGCGGATGCTGGTTTCCTTCCACCTCCCCTTCGCTGGAAAGGGAAGTAGACACAGCAGATACAGAGAGGCCTGGGAAGCCTACCAGACTGTGGGGAGACAGAGCCTGGGGGGAGGGACAGTGAGTGTGCGTGGGGGTCGCTCTGCTCAGTCTTCTCTCCTCTAGGGAGCCTAGCTCCTCTGAGATCTTCCCTTCCCTTCTCATCCCGCTGACCCAGCACCTGGCTGGCAGCCTTGGAGGGGTGGGCCCTGCTGGTGGCAGGAGCCCCGAGAAAGGAGGTGATGACAAGGGAGTCCGGAGCTCCCTCTCCAAATGTGTGGGGTGCAGTGGTGGGCAGAGTACAGCCTCTGCTCAGCGCTCGCCCCCGGTCCAGGCTCCTTAGCGCCAGCTTCCCTGGGTTCTGCCCAAACCTCTTCGCAGATTCCCCTTGGCTCCCTCCTGGCTGCTCTAACTCACATGTGCTGCTTTCGAATAAAGGAACTTGGAACCATAGAAACTGGGTCAGGCCCAATGGACAAAGCAGGGTAGGGCCAGCGAAAGCAGTGTTTGCAGGTCTCTCGGGAGCCCCAGGGCCCTCTGATCGCCCCTCGCCCCAGCCTGACCTGCTGATTTGCTCAGCTGGGGCCCAGCGGGGTCCTGGGGCAGTTTCCCTGGGCTGGATCCCTCAGGCCTGAGGCTCGTCAAAAGCACGGGACCTTGCAGCCTCCACCCCGCAATTCTCTCTGCTTGGGAAGCCTCTTCTACCTCTTCCCCCTTTGTCTCTGGTCCTCCATTCCCATCTCTCCCCCTTGGCTTCAGAGAGCATCTTGTGATTCCAGAATCAGGGCCAAACAATTTCCTCGTGATGGGGAAACCACACTCCAGCCGCGGGAGCCCTAGGCTCCCCCTCTTCTCCCCTCTGGCGGTCCCCCCTCCCCATGCTCCTCCGCTGGCTCCAGCTGTGTTTTGCAGAACTCCCACTGGATAACATCTGTAATTGCCTCCAGATGTGGGCCACAAAAACACAAAGGGGCCATGAGCTCATCTTCGAGCTCCTTGCCACACGCACTGGCCCCACTGCCCCCAGATGCCCCTGAATTCTCAGGGTCCCCATCCCCTCCAGTGAGGGTGGCAGGGAGGTGGTGCCCAACTCCACTGAGATGCACAGGCTGTGCCAAACAGCTGTTGGCAGGAGAGGCACAGGAGGCCAGGCGTAGGGTCAGGGTTCCTGGCTGGCAGGAAGGTGGGGTACCCCTTCTGCCAAAGCAATCACACCAGTCAGCCCTGAATAGCAGCTGGACAGAACGCCTGGCTTAGGTGGGGCCAGGGCTCTTGGAGGCAGGCCCTGGAGGGGGCCTGGGCTGCAGCCCGGGGAGGGCTGGACTGAGGCAGGAAGGGAAGGAGGGAAGAAAGAGGGCTGCTCCCCTCCAGCTGAGCTGACTCAGCAGCTGAAGGATTCCTCCCTCCAGGCTGGTTTGGAGAAAGAGTGGGTCAACAGCCCAGGAACTGTGTCTGGGGCAGCAGTTTTGAAGGAAAGAGGAGACAAAGCCCTGTCATTCCGCCCTTCCAACCCGACCATCCTCACCTCTTCTGGGCCTCTGGGGGGAGACCCCTGTTTTGCCAGGGATCGGCCGCTCCTAACTGCCTATGGGGCAACCCCTTCTTTTCCTTTCTGTGGCTTCTGGCCCTGAAGAGGAGCTCCGGACCGGGGAGAGGCTGAGGTCCTGAGGGCCGGGGTGAAGGGCCTGTCCCCCAGCCTGAGGCTGACTGTGACAGGGAAATCCCCCAGCAGGCCGCACGAGGCCTGACGAAACCCAGGGTCTGCGGCTAAATCACACGACAGGGTCTCGCAATTTAGGAAGATTTTCCGAGCGGCCTCAGCTTGGCCACTTCCTCTTGCCTCTGAAGTCCTGGTCCTCAAAGGTAGCCTCTTAGGCCAGGTTGGGAGAGAGCAGCTAGCGGGCTCTGTGGACCACTCCCCTGGCCCCCCGGAGTGTGCCTGTCTCCGCAGCTCTGGGCCCTGCATCCCTTTTGTCCATCAAGAGTACACAGATTCAAGGAGTTCCTGTCATGGCGCAGCAGTTAACGAATCTGACTAGGAACCATGAGGTTGCGGGTTTGATCCCTGGCCTCGCTCAGTGGGTTAAGGATCCGGCGTTGCTGTGAGCTGTGGTGTAGGTTGCAGATGCGGTTCGGATCTGGTGTTGCTGTGGCTCTGGCATAGGCCAGAGGCTACAGCTCCAATTCGACCCCTAGCCTGGGAACCTCCATATGCCACGGGTGCAGCCCAAAAAAGGAAAGCAAAAAAGAAAAAAAAGAGTAAACATATTCCTTTATGAAAAATACCAAAAACCTACCTCACAGAAAACACTGCATGGCCCTCCTGCTTTCCATTCCCCTCGTAGCCACATCCCAAGGCACACAAATTGCAGCCACACAGAGAATGTGAAACACTGTTTATTCTTCGTGGAAAGGATGAACAAGGTCAAAAATGTCCTTAGAGGGCACTGACCCAGCCCCGCCCTGCAGGTTCCTGGGGTCAGATGCCTCTGCCCCCCCCACCCCCACCCCTCCCTTTCCCCCTTGTTAACAAAAAGGAACGATTTGAAGGGAATTCATATATAATAATTATAATAAAAATATACATTAAACAAAACAAAAAACCCAAACAAGACAATTTAGCCGAACTGCCAGCACCGTTCACCTCATTCCTCCCACCCCCCTGCCCCCGACCCCTGACATCCCTCTCCCTTCGCTGCCCCCCCCACCCCTGTCCCCAGGGTCTCTCACTCTCCCAAGTCTCCAGTACCATAACCACCTTCGGTGGCTGAAGGAGACTTCAAATGGGTGGGCTGGGTGGGAAGGGGGGCAGGACACCTGTAGGATGGGCTGAGCAGTAGGAGGATCGGGAAGGGAGGGGCTCACCTGACCGAAACGGCCCGGCGCCTGCCCGCCCCATCACGCAGCCTGGCTGATCCTCGGCTCCCTAACTAGGTGGTTGCTCTCACTTCGGTCCCCAGTCCCCAGTCCCAGGACGTGTGCCCTCTCTGCTCCTTTTTCTGGCTCCCTGCCTTCTCCTCCCTGCTGTCTGATAGAAGCAAAATGGCACCACACAGGAGCAGGTGTGCCTTTCTCGGGCCCTTCCTGAGAGCGCCCGGAAAACAAGCCCTCCTGGTACCACAGCCCACCCTGACGCCCTGCCTGCTGGCCTGGCCAGCCCGGCCCCTAGCCGTCCACTCCCGCCGCACCTCCCTGGTTCACTTTTTGGTCCTGTCCTGTTCCCTCTGACTGCTCTGCCCCTGGGTCCCTACCCCAGCTGCCTGTGTTTGAGCAAGTTTCTCTCTCCACGGCTTCCAGTCTCCCCCCCAGGGCTCCGGGCCGTCACCATCCTAGGCTCCACCCTGGGGAGCTGCACCCCCTGGCCTCAGCTCTTCCAACCTTGACGTCCCCATTGGAGGCTAACATTTGGGAGGGTAGGGCTGTCAAGAGTTTCTGCAGCCCCAGTTTAGTCCTTAATGGCTCAGGCTCCTTCCGAGGAAGTTCTCGGGGGCAGGTGGGGTAGAGGCAGATCTTTGTGGAGAGGACTGACCCTCTCTGAGCTTTCCTCCCAAGGTCTTAGGTTGGCGGTGCAGCCCCCACCCTGTCACTCCCCCAGAGTCTCCCGCACAAGGGGAATAGATTTCTTTTCGCCAGAAAGAGTGGTGGGAGGCTGCCAATTGGGTACACCTGGGGGCTTGTGGGGTGGGAGTGCCCAGAGCCTCCTGAGGTCAGAGTTCAGAGGTTAAAGGTGTGTCAGGGAATGGAAAAGGAGCAGGTGACCCCACTTGACCTTTACCAGCGAGGTCTGAGGGTCCTGCCTTCAAGTGCAGAGCCTAAGACATTCAGATGGGGCTGAACACACACCAAGCCATGGGGGGGCCCCTGAGGGGCAGGGGCCGCTCAGCCCCCAGGGGACTCATCTAGGGAAGAAGCGATGCCAGCGTGGAGGGTGGGACAGGCCAGTCATGAGACAGAGAAGAAGAGAGGTGGGGGGGGTTGGGAGGGGGCTCGGGACGGCTGGGAGCAGCCCACCCACCACCACCTGCTGCCACTGGCCTTCAGAGACAAAGTTCTCGTGGTAGGAGTGGGCGGGCGGCAGTGGGGGTCAGACCTTGTCCAGCAGGGAGCGCTGGCAATAGAGCAGTCGCTTGGGGGTCCCGTGGCGTCGGAAGAAGAAGACGGCGAGGCCCACGGCCAGCACCAGGAGCAGCAGCAGCACGGGCAGCACCACGGCGGCCGCGCTCACTGCTCCGCTGCCTTCCTCGTCCACCTCAATGATGATCACCTCTGTCTCCTCCTCAGTCCCCTCATCCGGCCGGCCCCCCGACGGGCAGCCCATCCAGTCCCGCAGGGCTGACTTGGGGTAGCCCGGCTCGACCTTCAGCTTCTGGTTGTTGAACTTCCAGTATTTGTTCCCCTTGTAGAAGTAAGTGAAGACTGCGGGGTCAGCGAAAAGGCGGCATGGAAGACAGGAGGTGGGGGCAGCGTCCAGAGACGGGCCAAAGAGAGAAGAGCATTAGGAAATCCATCAGGGGACCAGCCAGCTGAGTTAATCTTTTCATCTTTCTGAGCATCAGTTTCCTCAGCTGTTTAAAACCAGGTAATTCTAGCACCGAGTTGAGAGAGGGCTGGGGATTAAGGGATCTGAAGCGTGGAGAGCACTTAGCCATGCCTGGCCCATGGCAAGGGCTCCCCTCTACTCATCATTATTTTCTAGCCAATGCTCTCCATCTCTCCTCCTGTTCTTTCTTTTTTTCTTTTCTTTTTTTTTTTTCTAGGGCCGCACCTGCGGCACATGGAGGTTCCCAGGCTAGGGATCGAATCGGAGCTGCAGCCACCGGCCTACACCATAACCACAGCAACGCAGGAGTCGAGCAAGGTCTGTGACCTACACCACAGCTCATGGCAACAGCGGATCCTTAACCCTCTGAGTGAGGCCAGGGATCGAACTTGCATCCTCGTGGATGCTAGTCAGATTGTTTCTGCTGAGCCACGATGGGAACTCCCTTCCTGCTCTTTCTCAACTCCCTGTCCCAATCCTCCCCTCTCAGACACCTCCTGTGCCCCTCTCACCTTCATCGCTGCCCATGAATGACCCCCTGGGAGACTCAGGGATTCCTTCCCAGACTTTGATGTTTTTGGGGTACTCGCTGTCCACTGCCCTGAGCTCCTCGTTGAAACGGTAGTACCTGGAGGACAGGAGAGGAAAGGAAGTAGTTGGACCCTGGGCGTGTCCTCTGAGGGGCGTGGGACCCGAGACTGAATTCAGCAGTGAGCTGGGGGTGCTGTGGACAGGGTGGGGATGGGGGTTTGGAGTAATGAGGGCCTACAGCTGAAAGCAGCGGAAGGTGGGGGTGGAAGGGAGGGCCCAGGCTGCAAGGAGCCACCAGCAGCCCTTAATGACAGTGCCGGGCAGCTGGGGCGGAGGCACGGTGTTGGGGGCAGGAGGCGTCAAATGACCAGGTCTGAAATGGTGACCCGGTCATATCCCACTCATTCAGCACCCAGTGGAGGCTGCCCGTTGCTAGGTCACAGCAGAGGCTCAGCCAGCTCTTTCCCCAGGGAAGCACCTCAGGGGGAAGTGGGTCTTCCTCCAGAATGGAAGGAAGCTGGTGGTTCAGCCTGAGGGGGAAGGCCTGAGGCCGAGAGGCTAAGATCTTACTTGTTTCCCCGGAAGAAATAGGTCTTTCCGTTGGGCATCCAGAAGAGAGCAGCATCAATCTTGTCAGTAGGCAGTCCTCGGCCCAGCTCCTTAATGTGCTTGGGGTAGCCAGGCTCCAGGGAAGCTTCATCAAACACCCAGTGCTTGTCTCCTGGTGGGGAGAGGGAAGGGCGGGACCTGGGTTCCAGCTGGGCTCTAGGGTCTTTGGAGGAGTCAAGTGGAATCTGCTCCACCAGGGAGACCCTCCCCACACCCAAAGACTATGGCAGAACGTCAGGTTACCTTTGAAGAAGACGAATTTGCCGTCTTTCCTCTCGTAGGCAGTGTTGATGGATGCTGGCAGGCCCCGCCAGAACTGGCCGATGGGCATGGGGTATCCATCCATCACCTGGTTTTTCCTCACCCGCCAGAACCAGCGTTCCTGGGAGGCAGTTTATCACGCTTTGTAGCTTAGTCCTCCAGCTCAGTCCCCATCGCGCCCCCACAGGCTCAGGTTTAGTATTTAGTCCTCCTACTGCTGTTTGCACCCAGCCACCTGGTCACAGAGCCCTTTCACCTCTAATTCCAGCCCATTTGTTCCACTCACCTTGAAAACAAACATCTCCCCTCGGAGCATGGCCACGGTGTCAAAGTTTCCATCACAGATGTTGGGCCCATAGGTGGGGTTTTTGGGCTTATCAGGAACAGAGGGCCTGGAGGTGGTCCTGGGTTGAGGAGGCATCTTGGTGGGAAAACCTGACTCACTTCCTGGGGCAGAGAATACGAGGGGCACTTCAGATTTGGTGGCAGAGTTGGAGGAAAGGACAGACACATGGGCAGACCACATCTTTGGAAAGGTGAGGATGGTCCTCTTGGGGGAGGCTGAAGAAATCAGCTGGGAAAGGTGGAACCAAAAGCGGGAGTTGGGGGAGTTCCCACTGTGGCTCAGCGGTAATGAACCCGACTAGTATCCATGAGGACTTGGGCTTGATCCCTGGCCCCACTCAGTAGGTTAAGGATCTGGCATTACCGTGAGCTGTGGTATAGGTGGCAGACGCATCTCAGGTCTGGCGTTGCTGTGGCTCTGGCATAGACCGGCGGCTACAGATCCGATTGGACCCCTAGCCTGGGAACCTCCACATGCCGTGGGTGCTGCCCTAAAAAAAACCCAGCAACGACAGGAGAGGGTGGTGTCAGGGTTAGTTGGGGGGCTGGGGGGAGACCATCGGGCATGAGGGAGGGGAAAATGCACAGGCCAGAGAGAACAGGAGGGGATAAAGAGCAGATGTGGGCAGAGATTACTTGCCATAAAGTTGCTGGATGCCCCGGCGGTCATCATCGGGTAGCACAAAATTCTCTGTGTCCATCCACTGGTAAAAGGGTGCCATGATGGCCGAGGGGTCATTGGAGTGCTCAAGGCCCAGGGCATGGCCCAGCTCATGCACAGCCACCAGAAAGATGTCATTCCCTGGAGGGGTGGGGCGGTTAGGATGGCAGCCTGGGTCCCTTCCCTCAGACTCCCTGCTTCCCCATCAGAAGCTTCAGGTTTACACCGGAAGCCGGCTGGCTATGTTTCTACCCAGAGTGACCAAACCCTGAGTCCCAGCCACATTTTTGGCAGATGAGGCACAAAGCCAATCAGCAACTGTTCTGGGTAGAAGTGACAGTGCTCTGGGGGCAGATCCTCATCCCAGCAAGAACTGTGTTAAAAGGTGAAGCCGAGGGAGTTCCTGTCGTGGCTCAGTGGAAACGAATTCCACTAGTATCCTTGAGTACGCAGGTTCGATCCCTGGCCTCGCCCAGTGGGTTAAGGATCTGGCATTGCCGTGAGCTGTGGTGTAGGTTGTGGACACGGCTCGGATCCAGTGTGGCTGTGGCTGTGGTGTAGGCTGGCAGCTGCAGCTCCAATTCAACCTCTAGCCTGGGAACTTCCATATGCCCAAGGTGTGGCCCTAAAAAGCAACAAAACAAAACAAAACAAACCCCAAGGCCTTATCTGGGCCTCTGCTTCTCCCAAAAGCTGGATATGACATTTGCCTGGAAATGTGGGTGATGCAGATGCTCTGATATCCTTGACTGGGAAGTCAATTACTGGGCAAGAGATAGGATCAGATGTAAAAAGCTCAAAACAGGATTCCTGCTTTCACTGGAAGTCAGACTGGGGGATCTTTGTGGTCCTCCCCAAAGATTTGGAGGTCTGAGGTTTGGGGAGGAGGCAGGAGAACCCCCACACAAATGACTCTCAACTCTCCCAGGGATGAGTCTCCGGGCCACCTTGCTCACCATTCAGATCCTCATTCCGGACAGTCCAGGGCTCGGCAGAGTCAAAGTGCGTGTCTCCTCCAATGTTGGGGCCTGGGAAGTAGGCATGGGCCAGGAAGCCACCCTCGCCATCGAAAGGCGTGCTGTCACCATGGAAACCTTCAGCAAAGAAGATCATGATGTCCGCCTGCTTCTCGTGGCCCTCACGGATGTAGGCATAGGGTACCTCTCGGAAGCGCAGCGGCGTGGCACTCTCCCACACGCGGAACGCCTTGCGGATGGCCTCGAATGTGGCATATTCGCCCACCTTGGGGGTGTAGTTCTGGATGCTGCGGTCCCGCCACGTGGGGAGAGGATGGGAATGTGTTAGGATGACAAGGGGCAAACTCTCCTTCCCTCTGCTCTCCCAGGTCTGCCTGAACCGCCCAGCCACCTTTGTCTGACCGGCTTCACGATGCCTCTGCCCCAGGAATTGAAGGCTTTCTGGCTTTGGGATGTCCCCTCCATAGGCTGCACCTCTCTTCAGGATTAGAGCTGTTTTCCTCCCTACTCCCAAGGATGCTTCCCAGGAACACGGGTGAGCAGGGCAGGGAGCCTCTGGGTCTCTAAGCATCCCCGATAGGGAAGGGTAACCCGATGTGAGAAAGGTCACTTGCCTGTGGGACTCACCAGAAAGTGATCTCGTTATGCTGCCATTTGAGGCCCTGGATGGCATAGCGCTTCCTTCGAACATTGGCCTTGATCTCAGCGCCGAACTTGTCTGGAACACCACAGCGGGGGCGCCTCATGGCCCTAGGGTGGGTTGAGGGGTGAGGATTGTGGTCAGGAGCGTGTGTGAAAGAGAAAGGTCTCAGGGGGAATGTGTGGAGTCGGTGTGGGGAAGAGCCAAGGTCCTAGGTCCAAGGGAACAGGGCAGGGTCAGGATCAGCTTGTGGGGACAAGGTATGGGGATGGAAGTAGGCATTCGGGTGGCAGCCTCTCTGGTGTTCAGTGTCATGTTGGTGGGTGATGGGCAGAATTCCTGCCGGGGTCCAGCACTTACTTCATGGTGTCTGCATCAGCCTTGCCTGTCACTCGCAGACCGTAGAACCTCTGCATGGCAGCAATGGCAGCTGAGAGTGACTGGGGCGAGCGCTGTGTGTGGGTACGCAGGTCCCCAGGGGGCAGGTAGCCATACTGCTGCAGCCAGGCCTGTAGGGAAGGGATGTGGCTTGGAGCATCCCCACCTGGCCCAAGGGGAGCTTCTGCCTCCTCATAGCACCTGGAATGCACCCTTGGCTTGGTGTGGAAAGGGCAACAAGCTCCCAGCTTGGCTCTGGCAGTAGGTCTGGAGGAACTCCCAGGCTGGATCCAAACTCTGGCCCGGGCCCTAGTATGGCGGATTCTTTTGGAGGGGTGGGGAGCCAGAGCTCTGGGCTTTGGCTATAAATCTTTTGATGGGAGCCCTGGTGGTTTAATTGAGTTCTAGGATGTCTTCTCAGAGCTGAGATCGCTTCTAGTGCTTTCCTCCTCTGTGTCAGTGTTCTTATAAATACAGCATGTCCCATCTGAGACTAGGATGTGCCTACAGGGGGTGAAGAGGGGGAAGGCTGAGGGGGCCCCACTTTGGAGCCTGGCAAGAGGCCCTCCTGGGGCATGTATGCCTGTGCCTCCAGGATCTTTACAGCTGAGATCTTTTCAAAAAGGAGGGCAAAAAGAAGCTAGGGCTCTGGAGGGCTGCTGATAGGGAAAGCTGGGGTCTTTAGAGGTGGCAGGGATGTGATCCAGGACCCTGCCACTATCTTCATCCAAACAGCATCTAACCTAGGGCTTGGGACCTAAAGACCCATTTGAGATTCTCGGTAGAGGGAGTGAGAGATTGGGTTGGTGGTTAGGGTTAGAGTTAGTATTTTATTTTATTTTTGCTTTTTAGGGCTGCACCCACAGCATACAGAGGTTCCCAGGCTAGGGGTCAAATCAGATCTACAGCTGCCGGCCTCCACCACAGCCACAGCAATGTGGGATCTGAGCCGTGTCTGCAAACTACACCACGGCTCATGGCAACGCTGGATCCTTAACCCACTGAGCAAGGCCAGGGATCGAACCTGTGTCCTCATGACCCTAGTTGGGTTTGTTAACCACTGAGCCACGAAGGGAACTCCAGGGCTAGCATTTTAGTGACTATAGTTTATTGCAGATATGTTGTGAATTGTTCATAATATAAAGGCTGGCATATTGCTTTAAAGTTAGGTTTTTGGCGTTTGATTGAAAGGCACACACACTGCATAGGCCTGTTGAGGAAAAAGTCAGCCTTTATTGTAAGAACAATGAAGTCTTTTCCTAAAGCCTGGAAGGTAAAATGAGCTAAGTTATATATGGAATACGAACATGCTCGGATCCTCCTATGGGGAGACATTACCCAGACCGCTCTGGTCCGTGCTCCAGCTTTGCCTTTTTTTTTTTTTTTTTTGTCTTTTTAGCTATTTCTTGGGCCACTCCCATGGCATATGGAGGTTCCCAGGCTAGGGGTCGAATTGAAGCTGTAGCCACTGGCCTACACCAGAGCCACAGCAACGCGGGATCCGAGCCGTGTCTGCTTTGCCTTTTTTAAGGAGTCCTCAGGGTGCTTGCTGCAGGTTACCTGCAATGTGAACTTGGGGTGCAGAGGGGTGCTACATCCCCTACCCCAGGTCATTAGGATGGCTCTCCATGTGGCCTGTCACCTCGAGGCCCAGGCCCTGGTGGTGGAGTGCTGCTCTTGCATTGGGGTTGGGGGTGATTCAGGAGCAGCTGACTTGGGGACCTGAGCCCGCAGGGGCAAGAATTGCAACATGGTTCTGGGAAGTGATCCCCCATGGCTGATGACGGGAGTTAGGGCCCGAGATGTAAACAATACAGCCTCTCCCCAGCCAACAGGCCTGGCCAGAACTACCCTAGCACCACCCAGCTCTGGGAGCCCCTCCTCGGTGGTGGGGGTGGGGTGGGGAGCGAGGTTTAACCTCGGGTATACCAGAAGGGAGCAGAGCAGAGTGCGCTGCTCCTCGGCTGGTCTCCTGGGAGCTCCAAACTTGCCCTGACCTGTGCTGGCTGATGCCACAGTGAGTGCCTGCAGGAGACCTGCTGTGGCCTGTGCCCAAGTATGCAGGAAACTCCCTTTGCCCCTGGCCTTACCTAGAGGGGAGTCACACCCCAGGCTTATGACCTCTGGTGGGGGAGCAGCTGCTTCAGCTTTGAGAAAGGATGGGAGCAGCCCACTGCTGGAGCTGGAAGACTGAGGTCAGGCCCCCTCAACCCTCAGGGAGCAAAGCCGAGGAAACTTCTAGGGTAGGATGACAGGATAGAGGGTGGCAGAGAGATGGGGAGAATCTACATCCGGGGGGAGTTCTAAGATAAACCCCGCTTCCTGATGAGACTTTCAAGAAGGTAGGCAGGTCTAAATATTCACACCTACAATCTCCACCCTGTATCCAGCAGAGGAAGGTGGAGACTTAGTCAAGAAAGGGACTTCTCTGGAGTCAGGAGAGCTGCAAGTCCTGGAAAGGAAGGGCCCCCATTCCTCTCCTCCTCCCAGGCCTAGGATCTAAGCAAAGCAAGAACCACAGAGGAGACTATGAGGTCGGAACCACAGAAGAGAGGACTCTTGTGTCTGCGGCTGAGTGGGGGAAGGGCCAAGTGCCAAACAGGCCAGCGGGAGGAGAGGGCTGTCCAGGAGCTGGTGCAAGACTCGAGGTGGTGGGAGGGAGCTGGCTGCCTGGGGCCCAGGCCACCCCAGCTCTCAGCTCTCGTCCAGATTGGCCTGGAGAGGGAGCAACTCTCCTGTTGGGTCAGAGAACTCAATCAGCTGGCTTTGTCTTGAAAATTGAGTGGTGCAAGGTATTGCCCTAGGGGAAAGTCAAGGACAGGGACTCCCCTGGCCTAGGAGTCCTTGGGGGGGAGCGGGTTGGGGGGACTCTCTGGCTTTTCTGAGGGCCCTGGATCCCAGCCCCTGGGTCTGCTCCTCCCTCCCTCTGCCTCCCATCCTTCATGGCCCAGACGCAAATGGTGGTTCTGGCACTGGGGCTGCCCATGACCCACTTAAAACGGAGCCAGGGCTGCTGCCCCTCCCCTAGGGGACCTAGTGGGGCAGGGGAGGGAAGGAAAGCAGGGCAAGCGAAGTTGGCAGTGAGAAGCCCCCCAGATGCCCAGGTTCCTTTTGTTCGGAGCTCTCCCCTTCAGGCCTCGGAGGAAGACTCCAGGCCTGGGGAGAGGTTGCCTCTTGCTTGTGGATGGTGTCAGATTTAGCCCCTGGGCAGATTTTCACTCTCCCAGGTCACCCCGTTCCTAGGGCCACACTTTTCCCCTCAGGACAGAGGGAGTGTGTTCTTTCTGGAGATGTTTCCTCCAGGGGTGGGACCAGGGCCGGGACCAAGAGGGAGGAAGCCAAGTCCAGATCCCTTCCCCCTGCTCTGCAGCTCAGGCCCTTCCCGGCCCCTCCCGACCGCACCCAGGCCCTGGCCGTGCTGAGTGGGTTGGGATGGCCCAAAATAAGAAGCTGATCAAATCCGTCTCCCACCTTCACCCCAAAATAAAAGAGAGAGAGAGGAAAAACTTCCTCAGACAACTCCCACGCAGCTTCCTCCCGGGCCCGGTGGGCCAGCGTCGGGGAATGGGTGGGGGGCAACCCAGTCTGTGAGACATGTGCAAGCACCCAGGGCCAGGGCCTGGCCCTGCTCCCCGATACGACACCCCCAGTCTCCCTGCAACTGACACAGAAAAGCAATTAACAAAAGAGCCTAAAGGCGCCGGTGGCGGAGCAGGGAGAGGAGGCGGCGGCCAGGCCGAGCCCCCGGCTCACAAGGAGAGCTTTGTGTGTCCAGAAACTCGGGCCAGGGCGCCAGTGCCGCGACCCTCGACGCCAGGGCTCCGAGCCGGGGCACAGAGGGCTCTCTCGTGGAGGTGGGGGTGGCAGGGGGGCCAGGGCCGCTCACCCCCCGACCACACCTGGCCGCCGAGGCGTCGGGGGAGGGCCGGGACCGCCCCGGAGGCAGGAGGCGGCAGCGGCGGCCGCAGCGTGGGGGGCCGGGGGCAGCACGGCGCGGTCTCCGAGTCCCCCCGGCTGCCCGAGCGCCGCCGGCGAGCGCGGGCGGCAGAGCGCTGGAGAGCTGGAAAGTTGGAGAAACAACAAACTCTCGCACATGACAAGAAACCGGGACAGCGCGGGGTCTGAGCCGAGTCCAAATATTTATCAGGCTCCTGACCGGTTCCAGGGCTGAGCTCAGAGCCCAGGGGAACTGGGGAGGGGTGGGGAGTGGGCCCCCGCTGGAAAGTTCTTCCAGGGAAAGGAATGGGGGAAAAAAGTCAGCGGCTGGGGTGGGGGGGCAAAAGTTGGATCGGTGAGAGGAGGCAAAAGTTGGATCGACTTGGAAGTCTGGAGAGGAGGAGGGAAAGGAAAGGAAGGGGGATCCTGCAGGCCGAGACCCCGAGAGCCCTCCTCTCCGACCGGGGGCTGTTCCCCCGAAGACCCCCGGGCTCGCCTCCCCGCGGGCGCAACTCCGGGCAGGGCCCGAGGAGCTCACTTACTTCGGGGGCTGAAGCTTTGGGCAGAGCTGAGGGAGGCGAGCGCGGAGGCGAGCGTGAGCAGGGGGAGCAGCAGACTGCGGACGGGTCGCGGGGCGGGAGACATGGTCCGCGACCGTCCAGGCAGTCGGGCCGTGCGGGCTCCGCGGCAGGGCCCAAGCCCCGGGGTCGCGCCGCCGCTCCCTCGGGCAGCCTTTGTCTTCGGTAGGCACTGAATTTGGGTTCCTAGGGCGCTGTCCTCTTGGAGATGAGGGGCTTGTTCTTGAAAGCGCCTGTTTGCTCGTCCCCTCTTTTCCGTTTTTTGATCTTTCTTCTGCTTAGTGGGCGAACTGGATCGCGAGCCCTCTCTCTTGCTCTCTCCACTGGTCCCTCCCTTCTCCCACAGCCTCCCTCCGCCCCCGCCCCTATGCCCTCCTTTCCCGGTGCGGACGTGGTTGTTTCAGCCTGAATCCAATTACAGCCAAGAGCCGGGTAAAAAAACCCCTAAGTTGCCTTTCTGTGGTGGAGGCTGCCATCTGCAGGGGTTGAGGCCACAGTCGAGAGCGGGGGGCTGTGGAGGGACTCAGGGGACGGGATGTGGGAGACTTTCTCTCTCTAAGCATATTTTGGGTGGCTTGATTCCTCTGGTATTCAGCATTTGTCTCACCTCCGTGGGAAGTACTGAGAGGCTCAGTGGCTGGGGCAAACAAGAAGCTCAGAGTCCGTGATGGTGGCGGGGGGCGGTCTTGCTCGTCCAGGAGACCTGATTTGAGGGGTTGTCTCCTGGGACCTGTGGCTCAACTGTATTTTTGTCCCTTATTCTTGACAAGCACCTGTGTCCCTCCCCTGACCAACCCCCTCCCCCCTAAAAGCAACAATAGCAAGACCTAACTACCCACTGAGAGATCCCACAACCACACTGGATCTGGGGATCCTGTCCTTGTAGAAAGACAAATGCACTTCTTTATTATTGTCATTTGTAATCTGCTGCTCCTTAAATTAGGACTGGCCGGGGAGGAAAGGAGTGCAAGACTATGGAATCTAGGGAAAGGCAAACGGAGTCTGGTGAAATTGCTAGAAAAAGGGAGAATGGGAGTCAGGACTAAGGGGTTCAGTTCCCCTGCTACCCCGGAAAAGGAGGCAATCCCTTAAAAAGTATAATCTCCAGAGGCTGAGGAGACTCTGAGAACAAAAGGTGGAGGTTTGCTGGGAAGGGGGAGGGCAGGCTAGAGCCGATGGTGGGAAAGGGAGACAGATAAGAGGCTGAGGGCTAGATCTGGAAAAGCAACACGAAAGAGGCAGGAAAAGTGTGGGAGAGTGAAAACTCGACCATCAGCAAAATCTAAGATCTAAGAATTGCATTGGTCAGCGAGAGAGGAAGGAGGTAGTGGGGGGAAAGACAGCAAAAGAAGGTATAATGGAGGTTGGACGAAATTAAGTCAGGTAGGAAGTTTCAGAAACCCCAGAGACCCAGGAACTATCACATTTGTGGCAGGAGAATGAAAGAAAAGTCTAGTTAGTGCTCTGTATTGTATTGGAGCAAAGGTCCTATTTCCCTCAGACTCCATGGGAGGAGCCATGATCAATACAAGGAAAGGTTTCCCTGGGACCCGTGCAGCTAACAGGTTTGCAAGAAGTATATGGTGGCTATGAGGTGCCCTAGTCCACAGTGACTATTTGGTGGCTGAGCACCTCAGGGCTCCCCTATACAAATAGGGGTCAGGAAGTGCAGGCCTCTCTCCAACCGGCCTCTGGAATTCAGTCAGAACCACAGAAACCTCAGGATCCAACTCTTCGGCAGAACAAGCAATGCCCAAGTCTGCTTTTCCCCGAGTCAGTCTTCCCAGTGGGGCGATCCTCCAGGGCCATGTATCTTAAGTTTAGGAAAACAGATACCAATTGCTTGCCAAGAAGTAGGTCTCAGCTAGGAAAGCCTTTTTCATCAAAACATTTATTAAATGTGTAACTGCATGCAGCCTGAGCTGTATATGGGCTGTTAAAAGGCTTGGGTGCCTGGCTAAAAGCAGGAAAAACGTTGCCCCTTTTTCGTTTGTTGCCCCTTTTTTTGTTTTTGCAGAGCTATAGCTCATAGTTAGGCTAGTCCCATGGCCTGAAAAAGAGGCGGTAAATATCCCAGAGCAAGATTCCTTTGAACTGGAAAGGAGCTGGGGGTGGGGGCACTGAGCCATCCCTTCTAGGCAGTAACCTTACAGCCGGTTCTTCTTGGTGTCTTTCCTCCTTTGCCCGGGAGACAGATGGGGAGCATAAAGTTTTTCCTCTGGCTGGGAGGCCGGATCTAGGTGATGGAAAAGAAAGCCAGACACAGGCTGGGGAAGGGAGACAGGAGTTGCTTTTTATTGACTTGGTTGTGGGTTCTGAAGTAGAGCCCCTTTGGATTTAAGAGCATTCTTCTGCTTGCCTTCTTCTTCCTGCAACTTCTCCTGCTGCCTGAGCTGCCATGCCTGTAACCCAGCATCCATTTCCTGTGACAGCAGTACAACTCGTCTCTGAAACAGACAGGAAAACAGTGTGGATAACATCTGGGGCTTGAGCTCTGCACCGTATATCCTTCCATTCACACAGATCAAAGTCAGAGGTTTCAGCTGGAATATGACACCGCTGACTGGGGAAGGGGTGGAACCAGGTCCTGGGCTGGGAAGCAGGAGGAAGGCAGCAAAATGTGTGTCTACCACTGGTTCCTGCCCTAAGAGTGCCCCATGCTATCCTCCCTTCTCACAGTCCTGTTAAAACCTTTGGCTGATAAAACTTTGGAGTGAGGGGTAGGTGTTAGATGCCAACATAGCTCAAAACAAATTACTACTAGAGTTCTCTTGTGCAGCAAGTTAAGGCTCAGGCATTGTCACTGAAGGGGCTCGAGTCGCTGCTGTGGCATGGGTTCGATCCCTGGCCAGGGAACTTCCACATGCTTCAGGTACAGCCAAAACAAAAACAACAAATTACGATTTAAATTTTCTCCCCCCGAGTTCCCATTGTGGCTCAGCAGTAACGAATCTGACTAGTATCCAAGAGGACATGGGTTCAATCCCTGGCCTTGCTCAGTGGGTTCAGGATCTGGCATTGCTGTGAGCTGTGGTGTTAAGTCGCAGATGCAGCTCGGATCCCACATGGCTGTGGCTGTGGCATACGCCGGAAGCTGCAGCTCCAATCTGACCCCTGGCCTGGGAACCTCCTTATGCCACAGGTATGGCCCTAACCAAAAAAAAAAAAAAAAAAAAGAAAGAAAAAAATATTTTCCTCCCTCCAGTTACACACAGTTTGCCCGGGGGTTCTAGCCACTCACTGCAAACTTTTCCCTTTGTGCTTTTCTTCGAAGCTGGCCTTTCATTGGAGGAGCAGGGCGGCCATCTGCAGATAGAAGGGAGAGAAAAGGCAAGTGTTAGAGATGGCCTGCAGCACCCTGGGAAAATGGCTGTGACATGAAAGAAGGAAGAACCAGTCCCCAAGCTCGGCTCTTCCATTTCACACCCATTGTAGCTTAATTCCCCTAGAACACTTCCCTTGTCTTCAAGGGGGAGGTGTGCCAAAACCACCAAGAACACGCTCCCCCTTCTTCCTACTCTATCTTACTCACTCCTCATTAGCTTGGAATTCAAGGTCCCTTGTGGTGCTGAATCTCCAGTTTGATCTTCAGAAACCCTCCACTCAAGCAATCTGATTACTGTCCTACTCACCTTGCTGAATTCTACTTCACTCCATAGCGAAACACGCTCTTTTCATTTTCTTCTGGCCAAATTCTCTTCCTTAGGCCCACCTCAAGCCCTATCTGTCCCAGAAGTCCTTCACTAACCCCTTTAACTCAATGAGCTCTCTCTTCTTAAAGAAGTGCATATCCGTCACTTAATATTCATCTATTTGTTTGGAGACATTTATTGTACTATTGATTGTTTTCAGCTTCCTTTCATCATCTTGGGTCCTTCTGGAAAGGGGCAGAGCACTGAAATATTATTACTTAATGTTTTTTCTTTTTTGTTTTTTTGCCTTTTCTAGGGCTGCTCCCGTGGCATATGGAGGTTCCCAGGCTAGGGGTCTAATCAGAGCTGTAGCCACCAGCCTACACCAGAGCCACAGCAATGCAGGATCCGAGCCACGTCTGCAACCTACACCACAGCTCACGGCAACGCCGGATCCTTAACCCACTGAGCAAGACCAGGTATTGAACCTGCAACCTCATGGTTCCTAGTCGGATTTGTTAACCACTGTGCCACGACGGGAACTCCTATTGCTTAATTTTTAAAATGTCCATGCTTTGTTTTTCCAGCTGGACTTTAAGTTCCTTGGGATCAGGGACTATATCCCTTCCTTTCACGGTAGTATAGTGTTGGCACATAATAGCAATTCCATAAATATCTGCTGACTTGCTGAAAAGATGCAGTATGTGGCCTCAAGTAGTTTATAATAGAGATTAAAATACTTTTACTTTCTACAAAGAAAGAGAGTGAAAACTCTGCCCAAAAGTCTAAAGCCAAGACAAATAAGAGATTATTTATCAGGAAAGGAAACCAGTACTGTGTATATTAGGTGCTTTACGTTGGTTATTTCATTTTATCCTTACAAGAACCATCTGAGATAGGTATTCTTGTTTAACAAATGTAGAAACTGAGATACAAGTATGTAATTTGTGTAAGACCACAAAGTTAACAAGTAGAGAAGCCTGGATTAAGAATCAGTTTCAGGCTTTCCAATATTCCATACTACTTCAGAGAGATCCTAGGCTTCCTGCAGTAAACAACAAGTAGAGGAGTTCTTACTATGGCACAGTGGGATAGGCAGCATCTCTGTGGCACCAGGACACAGGTTCAGTCCCCGGCCCAGGTTAAAGGATCTGTGGTGTGGATCTGATCCCTGGCCTGGGAACTCCATATGCCATGGGGCAGCCAAAAAAGGAAGAAAAAAAAAAAAAAAAGTAGGAAACAATCTTCACCATCCTCCTCTGTCACAAAGTATTTGATTGAGCAGGTTTTATCCTACAGAATCCAATACTCAAGTCTCTGTGCTGCTGAAGGGGGCCTGGCCTTTGCCCAGTTCTACTCCTGTCTTTGCTACTACCTAGCTGTGTGCTCCCTAGCAATACTTCTGTAGGCATCAATTTTCCCACCTGTGAACTGGAGTCCCAAGAGAGTGGAGAGAGGCTTCAACTTTTGTAAGGGCTTTCCTTTCTAGGATTCTTTTTTCTTTTTCTTTTTTTAACGTAAAGGGAGAAACTTTTCCTAAGGGAGCTCACCATCCTCTGTCCTCGCCCTTCTGCACTTGTGTCTGAGATGCTCATTTAGGCAGCCTTTCAAAGAGCTCTCCTTGAGCTTGGTAACAAATTCTCAACAATGTATTCACCACACAGAAGAGCGGTTCTTGGTAACTTAGAAAAACCATGTTCCTCTTTGACAAGCATAAAGTCTTGTCACTCCCCCAGGACGTCCCAAATCAGAATTATCTTCTGCTTATCCCCCAAAGCCAAGAAGATCCTGTCTAGTTTTACTTTCCATAGACGGTAGTTTAATTTCCAAAACAAACGACAGGGTTTCTCCCCCCCCCCCCGCCCCCGCCCCGTCCCCACTGCAAAGATAAAGTTCAATACATTTAACGACACCCCAATAAAGTTAAAGGGAAAAAAAAAAAACTCAATACGTGGTCGGCTCAGACACACCCCCACCGTGACACCTCCCCCAACTCCGTCCAGAGGCGTTCCCTCTGAAGTAGAATTAGCCTGATTAGTGCTCACCCGCGTAAGACCAGTCTGGGAGCTCCGTAAGAGGTCCGTAGCCAGAGGGGTTGGCAGCAAAGCCCTGCCTGGGTGGAGAAAAACAGCCCGGTGAGGACTAAGTTCAGCTTCTGGTCCACCCCAGAGCCCCCCAGACCGGCACTCACTGGAGTCGCCACTGGCTGCCCGCCTGAGCCGCCGTTCCGCAGTGCAGCCTCCGGACACCTGCTGGGAACAGAGGACAGAGTTGGAAGAGCGACTGTGCGGCCAACTCAGGGGTCCCGTCCCATCCCTGCAAGCTCCCGAGCCACCTACCCTTTACCCACTTACTAGATAGCAATATACCCCAAGCAGCCATGCTGAGGCGCGGAGCCGGAAGTGGGCGTGGCCTCGATGGCCACGCGCGACGCTGCGGGGGGAAGCCGGAAGCAGCCATCTTGAATCTGGTTTTCAATCACGGGCCTCGCCATCTTGGCTCGCCGTACGGAATAGAGGGATAAAGCTGCCTCCCCGGTTTTTTAGGCGTCGTGTGCATCCTCAGTGGTGGCTACAACTTTAGTGGAAGTCGCGTCCTTCCAGACTGAGCCGTTCTGAACTGTCCTTTGGAGACGCCCTCCGTCGCCCCTGGCGATCTCTAGTCCTTTGAAATTTATTCTCATTTCTCAGTTGAGTGACATTCACGTGACCTCATTCTGTCTTCTAGCATCACTGTAACATTTTCCCCAGCCTAAGACTCAAATCTAGGTTTCAGTTCTCACTTATTTATGAAACAATATTGAAGAGTTTATGTGTGACAAGCACTGTATTCCTTCCGTGCAGGAGAGTCTATGGAGAGCAAAGCAGAAGTCGCTATTAGGATAGAGCTCCTAGTCTAGAGAGAGATGACAATTATCAATTACACACATTGCTGTAGTATTACAGCTGAGATGAGTGCTGGGAAGGGAAGTAGGAGTTGTTTGTGAGTATATGATGAGAACTTAATCCAGAGTAGGCAGTCAAAGAAGGTTTTCTTGAGGAAGAGCTAAGATCCCATTTCGTTTTTTTAAGAGCTTCCACCACCATTGTCTAATATAAGCCTGTAAAAACTTTGTGAGGTAGGTAGTAAGTGGCCAACCCAGATCCGTGGCTTCCTCTCTCCTTTTAAACAAAAAAAGAATCACTCACAGACATACTTCATTTTACTGTGCTTTGCAGGTAATGCATTTTGTACAAATTGAAGGTTTGTAGCAACCTTGCATAGAGCAAGTCTATCCATGCCAGATTTTCCAACAGCTCACTTCCTGTCTCTGTGTTACATTTTGGTAATTCTTGAGTATTTTCAGCTTTGGCATTATAATATTTGTTATGGTGTCTGTGATCAGTGATCTTTGATGTTACTATTGTAATTGTTTTGGCCTTTTTTAGCAATGAAGTATTTTAAGGTATATCCTTTTTTTTAGACATAATGCTATTGCACCCTTAATAGACTACAGTATAGTGTGAATATAATTTTTACATATACTAGGAAAGTAAAAAATTCGTGGGACACACTTTATCTTGGTATTTGCTTTACTGTGCTGGTCTGGAACAGAACATGAATTATTTCTGAGGTATGCCTGTACTTGCTTTGGGGAAGTCCTTTATCTTTAATTTCTTCATTGAAAAAAAGCTTATTATATCACATTTATGAAAACATTTTAATAATGATAAGGTAAGTGAAAGTGCTTTATAAATGGTGGAACTCCTACAAAAGTGGCCGTTACTGTAGGACTAGACTAGACACTTAAACACATGCTGACTGGGCGAACCTGAAGGAGTGGTGTAATGGCCTATCTGGAAGTTTATCATTTCCTCCTGTAAGACTGGGAGGTTTTTCCACAGGAGGTGGCTCTCAACTGTGCTTTGAAAGAGGGGAAGGGTGGATCCTGGTTTAAGAAGTAAAAGCAGCTGTTTTGATAACAATAAGAATGGCAATAGAGGAGGGCTGACCTAGAAAAGATGGGAATAAAGAACTTGGCTATATGCCAATGGATGGTCCCAAAAAACTAAGCAAGAGAAGTAAGACAATAGAATACAATACCATTTTACATTTGTAGGTTTAGTTTTCAGTTATCAAAACACTTCTATATAAATTTTCATAAACCTGTAAAGTCTAGGAAGCAATCACCTTACAGATTGCTTGCAATTTTCAGAGATCAGGAAATTGAATCAAAATGTGGCTGTAGATTTATTGTGTTACAGTTGCAATAATGACTGAGTAACACCTTTCCCAAGCCAGGCTCCATGTGGCTTTGGCTGGTTCTGAGATGGACAGCTGAAGCAGACAGTGCTGCAATCCCATTACATAATTTACAGTTGGAGAATAAAGCAGGAGAAGCCAAGGGCTGGGGAAAAAAAAAAAAAAAAAAAAAACCCCTCAGTGTCAACATTCAAGATGGAGAGGAAGATGACAGGCTGGCACTACCACCAATACTATGTAAAGGAGTTGAACCAGCAACACTTCTATCTTCTAGTAGCTCACACACACTGTGGGTGCAAAATCATAAAAAAGGCCACATGCTTTAAGGTGAACTAATAATGTGGACAATAGGGACTCCACATGCAGAAGTGAATATATGCACCAATTTAATAGCTGTGGGAGTCAAGGAACCAGAGCTGAGGACTTTGGGGCAGAAAGGGAAGCTTGATCTGGAAAACTGGGAAATCTGGGAGGCGAAAGGTCTTTGGAAGGAAATCAAGTTCAGCCTTTGACGTGGTTAGAGTGATGTGGCGGGGGACAATCAATGGGTTGCAAATAGCAGGAAATATGGGTTAGGATTTTGAGAGGGAGAGAGAGAGGGAATACTAGTGCTGACAGCTAACATCATCAGCATTCTCAGGGACCTCATGGAACACTGTTGCGGGGGGATGGGGTCTGGCACAGGGACAGCACTTCTCAATGACTTCATCAGACTCTAAGCCACAGGAAAGCAGCTTCATCATCCCCTAGCTAAATGTCTTTCATCCTCTGGACTTCATCCGGCAAAGGTGGGAAGCATCAGGAAACTGAGCTTCATGTCTTTCCTCTCTTACTTAAACTCCTTTGCCTCTCAAGGGCATCATGGCCTGTGTTTGGCTTTAATATTTTGTAATCCACTCATGTTTTTGTCCAGCGTGTTTATTCAAATGCCCTGCTGTCAGGTCTGTATATGGTAATTTTTGTACAAGTGCCCTAGGAAATTCAGTGCTTTTAAAACCGTTGTGATGAATAATGATGACATTGGAGAAAGATGGTAAGTAAAGCTGACTCTAGGGAGCTAATTCCCCCTCATTTTGCAACCTCTTCCCCTTTTTACATACTGTGACTAAATTCTAAGATTGAAGAAGAGCAAACTATTTGGGAAGTGTCTTGTTTCACATTCCTTCATTAGCTTCCTCCTTAAGACAGCTTAAGATCAAATCACTGTCACCTCAAATCACTGTCACTCCATGCAAGAACTGTGGGAACTGACAGCTATAAACCACCCACTCACACAACACACTGCTTTGCATATTATTTCCTTACTACTTACATAATTTATTGTAACATATTCCTTTTCTTTTCTCATGGCTGTCAAATCCCTGTTCAATCAGTAAGGGCTAAATTCTGCGTTAAATGACACAGCTTCAAGATAGGTAAATTATGACCTCGGGCTACACTCTTTTTTTCTTGCCCCGGCAGCTGGGACTTCTCTGAAGCGGTGTCCCTTTCCACCAGGCTGATCTTGAAGATGGGGGGTTCTCTGCGAATCTCTGCAGAGTGGCTTTAAAAGGGGCCAGAGCCAGACAGTGTTGTAGACACAGCAAGGTCTAAATAGGAAACTGTATTGCTTACAAGTCATCTTTTAGTTTCAAAATGTGGTGAAACATTTCCAGATCCCCTTCCTTGAATTAGCCCAGCAACTCCCTCTTTTATTGGGTCCACGCTTCAGCTAAGAGTCTTCAGATGAAAGCTGCAGTGGGGACTCCAGTCTCGCGGACACCCTCAGCCTGAACATTTTTTGTTAAGTGCTGCCTCCTGGCGGCAGCCTTTGGCATGACACCTTCCCAGCCCGTTGGAGACCACTTTCTTTAATTTGGGATCTGGAAGCTGATGCAACAGCTTCCCTGAGGGGGCGGAGAGCTGAGGTGCCCTTCCGGGAGACCCCTCTCCTGGCTCCAAGCTGGCGCCGCTCCCTCCCCTCCCCCATGGGGCTTTGCGGTCCAGAGTCCCTTCAGAGTTTCAGCCGAGAGCGTCTCGGGGCCGGAGGCGGGGTTGCCAGGGTTCGGGGCCCTCGCCCAGACCCGTCGGGGCCGCCAGCTCGTGCTGGATTGGGAGGGAGGGAAGAGGAAGCTGAGCGTTCCCGGGGCGGAGGACGCATCTAAGGGTATCCACGGTCATTTTCATTTGCCAAGGGCGGGCGCAGCTGTGCCTGAGCGAGGACAGGACTGGGGAGTGGGTTGCGGGGCCTCTCGGTTCTGAGACCATTGCGATTTTCGTCTACACCCATCACAACCCCCCCTCACCTAGAGTTTCCCGGAGCCTGGGGAGGGGCAGAGGCCGCTTGGCCAGGTGGAGGGAGTGACGGGATCCGGGCGAGACGGGGTTCTGATCTCCCAGGGCAGAGCCCGCCTCGGCCTCCGCAGCCAGACCTAGACTTCGGGGGCTACCGAGCTCTCCAGAGGGGCTTTGGGGACAGGCGGTGGCTGGGTCGGAGTTGGAAAGGCGAGAACTTCCGGCTGCAGACACGGAATCCGTGGTCGAGAGAAAGAGGGAAATAACTGGGAAACCGCGGGACGACGTCGGGGGCCGGGCTGGGAGATCTAGGCTGGGGCAGGGGGTGGGGGACGACGGAGGGAGCAGGGGGCAAAGGTGAACGCTGCGCTGGGCGGGGGCAGGGAGGCCACGCGGAGCGGGGAGGATTGCAGCGGAGGGGGGTGTTCTGGGAAGAGTTCACGCAGCAGGGTTTGCGGTTCCCCCTTCCTCGAACCCACCTGCATTTGTGTGAACCTGAGCGCTCGCCACCCTCTGCCTTCGCCACCTCTGCCCTTTCATCCCTTCGCACCTTGCTCTTGACGCACCCAGACTGGTCACCCGAGCCCGAGCCCGGGTGTGCGGCCACAGCAGCTTCCGATCCGGAGAAGTCGAGCTAGATGAGGGGCCTTTTGTTTTGTTTTTCTATTAATGAAGCAGAAAGTCCCTTTCAAACCATTCCAGGCCTCCGGGTAAAACTGAAACTCTACTCTTCCCTTCCCTTCAACCCCTTCTCTCTAAAAAGAATAAATAACCCCAAATACTCAGTTGTTTGGGAGCCAGAGCAGCAGCGAAGTGGGCCTGTGGGCAAGTTCATGGCAAAACTGGAGCCCAACCGGGAAATTACTTTAGGAGAAAGGGCATTGCTCATTCATTTATTCTTTGGGCAAACATTTTTATTTTTATTTTTTTGGACGGTCTACACGTCCTGCACTGGGAATAGAAGTAAGTAAAGCTCTGGTGGTTCTGCATTCTAGTGGGGGAGGTGACAAACCAATATATTCCAGGTGGTAGTCAGTGCCTTTGAGGAAAAGTCTGACTTGGTGAGAAGGATGGTGATTGGGAAGAAATTAGTTTTCAGAGACTCCTCAGGAAGGGTCTCTCATAAGTGGCTTGGAGCACAGAGCTGAATGGAGGGCGCGAGGGAATGAACAGTATCAGTGGGGAGGAATGTTCCAGGCAGTGGGAACAGTACCTGCAAAAGCCCTGAGATGGGAGGGAGCATGATTGTATGGCCAACAGCCAGGAGGCTGGTGTGGCTGGAGTGGAGGGAGGGGGAGCAGAGACCAGGGCCCACAGGGGCAGCTCTAGGGTTGTCTTCGTAGGACTTCACTCATTTACAACTTGGACCTGAGCCCAGAGTGGGATTAAGGGGCGGGCCAGCTGGGCAAGCAGCCTGGTCTAAAAGGGCACTAAATTATCCTTGGAGTAATTCAGACATTTGGAGCCAATGAACTCTGATTTGTCTGTGTCTCTTGGTGAATTGTAAGTTGGCTCCCCTCCACTGACAGAATCCTTGACCACTGCTGACCTAGGCCACCTGTCTCTGGAATAATTCTGCAACACGCAGGTACAGACAAACTGCAGGGTTAGCCCCTAGACCAGCCAGCTGATATTGCCTAAAGGCAGTGGTCACAGCTGGAATTCTGAAAATGCACCACACTGTAAAGTGCCACTCCCTGAGATTTATGTTATTGTCTACATTTAAAATGACTTGATATGCCTCCAAGAACCGGTCTGCTTCAGTAAATTTCACTTGTAATGAAGTCTTGAGATAAGCTCTTTGATTTGAGTAGAAAGAATGAGGCTTATGGATTTTAGTCTTTATTCTGAGAAAACGGGTATTCAATCAATAGATATTTAAATAATCCTGACTTGAGGGGGGTACCCACTCATAATCTTGCAGGGTGCCAGGGCTTGCTCTGGTCCACTTGCCCACCTCTTACCTGGCAACACACATATCACCTGAAGCAGTTGGGGACCTGAGATGTGAACCGGCTCGCCTAGCGTTCCCACGTGTGCATGGCTCTGCCTACCCCCACCCCCACGGGCCTTCTTTGGCACCAGTTGCCTTACAGGGAGACTGAAATGGCACTGAGGCTCTTGAGATAGGACCATAGAGTGTCAGCGCCCTCCCCATGGATCCTATGCCCTCCCCAGGGCCGCGGATAGTATGTAAGTAGGAGATGAACAGGGCATGGAATGAGGGGGGAGGAGCATTGTAAAGCTCAGCCAGAGAGCACCGCAGAGCCTAGATCACTGGGAGAACTTGAGAGCTCAGTGAATGTAAGACAACCAGGAAGTTCAGGGACTGAAGTAGCGGAGAGGAGGGGCTGAGGCTCTGAGTAGACAAGGTGCCCGGAGGCGGCCTGGCGTTGAGGTCCTCTGGGTCTGAACCGGCAATCCCAGCTCCAAGCCGTCCCCTCGCCCCTCCCCGCTGCCGGCCAGAGTCACACATGTGTTTTCCTGTTTTCCATTTCGGTCCCCGTCGTCACCCTCTGCCTTTTCTGCTCCTCAGAGTCAACGTCTAGCTGCTGGAGCTCAAGCCTCACCCCGGGTTCCCCTTCCCGCACCTGCCCCTCCTCCCGAGCGCTGGTAGCTCCTCCTCCTCGCACCTGCCCTAAGGTCCCAGGACAGGTAAGAGATGGGAGAGGAGGGACAATGGGCGAGAGGGGACATGCTGGAGGATGGAGTGAGTCCTGAGATTTGGCTGAACCGGGAGACCCTAGAGTGTCTTGTTTCTTAGCCCTCGCCCTCCCCAGGCAGAGCCTCTGCCCAGAGACTTCAGCCGTTCTACGTTAGTGGAAACCCCTGGCCACAGAAGTAAACAATTTCTATCTTTCTTGCCCCCCCCCCCACCTTTTAAGGGACTGTCATAGCCATAGTGAAATATAGGAAAACAAATGGAGAATTGGGGAGGGAGGAGCTGAGTTTCCATCTTGGGGAGATGGGGGGATCCAGCCGGAGCAGAGTGCGTCTGTTTTCTGTTTCTGTTGTTAGGGGAGGCGGCACAGCCTGGCTGGAGCCAGGAAGGCAGGACTGGGTGTCTCGGGGAGAAAGCATCTTTTCACCTTAGCTCCCTGAGCTTGACTGAGGAACCAAAACCCTGACATATGCACTGGTTCCTGGAGGAAGAGTGTTTTGGTTTTGTCATTCACGGGTGGGGTCCAGGCAAGGGGCTTCACTGGCTGTTGTGCCCAGCACTGCCTGCTGGGGGCCCTGCTCTCTGGGTTCCCTGTATCTGAAACTTCTCCTATAGGAAGAGTGTGTTGTCCTGAAATCTCCACTAGGACCTCAGAGATGAATGTGCCTCACATGGCAAAGACACGGGGTGCTGAGCATCAGGAATGCTGTTATTCTCTGGGGTTCCAGGCTCTGCAAGGTTCTCTTGTAAAGCCTGGGGTGGGAGAGCACTTCAGGAGAGTCCCAGGCTGCCTGATTGGTGGACGCAATGAACCTGAGAGCTGCGATCTCTGGGAGGACTGTGAGTCACCAAGGACAGTGCCTTCTGGCCACGGAGCTCGTGCTGGACAGTGACTGAGAAAAGAGGGGGCATCCTTCTCTGAAGGACTGGGTCCTCTGTCCAGTTTAGACAGGCTAGGAAGGTGATTCCTCGTGAATAGCACTTCCTGGGGAGACCACTAGGGTGTGCTGTTTTCTGGAGTGTGCCATTCACCCCCTAGTTTCTCTCTGTTTCACCCAGGGTTTCTGTCTCCAGATTCCATGATGAGGATTTCACATTTCAGATACCACCAGCCAGGAACTAAACCCTCTGTCCATACCCTCACACTTCCCCATCCTCTGTCGCTCCTTCACTCCTTTTTCCTTTATCCCATTAGGACACACAGTCCCCTTGGTGCCAGGGAATTTGATCTTAAAAAGCCTGGCCTGATGATGTGTTTCCAGTGTTTTTGTTTGCTTTAGAAGTGGGCACCCTGGCAATAGCAGCACTGCCAAGAGGACTGGTAATTGCCTCTCATCCCTGCAAAGGGATGAGCTAGGGGAGGAGCAGCCAGGAAGGAGAGGGCCTTTAGCTGACAAAGGCAGAGGGAGTTCTTTCAATCTAATCACCTCCTCACCCAGGTAATTCATTAGGGAGCCATCTGAAGTGCTTTCTTGCCTAGGAGGAGGGCTAGAGACTGGACAGGTCGGGAGGGGGTGGGGAAATTGGAGAGAGAGCACAGATCTCGGTCTTTGCTGGCCAGTCTTCCTGCCTCTCTGGCTACTTTGGTATCAGGACAGGTGACTTAGTGTCTGCCTAAGGGGCAGCTGGGGGGATTAAGTGAGATAAGGCATGTAGGTGTTTAGCAGTGTGTCTGGCTTGGGTAAGTGCTTGATAAGTGACAGCTGTTATTATAGGAACATTTAGAGGGGAGCTGGGAGAAAAAGGACAGGCTTCTGGATGGATTTCAATGTATTCGTTGAGGGTGCCTTGGGAGACGCTTGATCTCTGGGAAGGAGGACACCAAGATCCGTGTCTGGGTTAAAAAAAAAAAAAATTAAGGAACTAGAATGGGAGGCTGTAGGGTTAGCGATAAGCTCCCTCCCCCAAGGGCTTTTTAGATCTTTATTCTCTGGTAGAGGAATAACCAAAGAGTGTTTGAAAGGGCATGAGAAAGGATAAGAAGTTGGATTTCAGAATGAGTAGTTTACTTCTGTTGGTAAAAGAAACCCAGAATATTTAAGTACACTCTAACAACAGAATTTATGATTTCCCCTAAATGCTCAAGTTCCATTGTCTGTTCTGCGCCAGTTCAGCATAACTCAGTGAAATCTTATTTCCCCATATTTTTAGGAAATTGGAGTAGGTTTGTATTCAGGGGGGTGTTTATGGGAATTTAGGCTCCCTCCAAAGGTCTGGCTGAGATGGAAGGGCATGCAATCGGGGTGCAGATGCGGCCAGAGAGTGGAGTCTCATTTCTCCATTGTTTCCTTGGAAGCAGCTCGAGGCTCAGCCTTGGGGTCACGGAGGCAGCTTAGGGCAGCACCCCTCACTCTGTGTGGGGAAGTGGGCAGAGTTCTCTAGGACGTCAGATCACGAGTTGCAGGACTGTACTGACACTTCCTCTCATCTCTGCCTGTGAACAAGCCTGTGTGTCACAATGTGCAACCTTCCTGCCTTTCTTGTTTGGGGTGAGAGGGAAGTGGGGCTAAGGTGGGGCCTGGAGGACAGAGGGAGAATGGGCTGTGCATTCTTTCTCAGCCGCAGCCCTGTGCTCAGCTACTTTGCTCGGGGACAGCTTCCCCAGGGTTGCAGCAACTGCACCCAGCTGACTGTCCGGTCCTTTCTTCTGGCCCCCAGTCCTGGAGCAGAGCTGACAAAGGAGATTCCTGAGAGAGCGCCTTCTTATCGCAGAAAGTGCTGAGCCCAGGGCTCCTAGCCTTCCCCTTGCAGATGTGAAGGGCGAGTGAACCTTGGACCCAGACAATTGCTTAATGCCCCTCTCCCCCTCCTTCTCTCCCTCCCTCCCTCCGCCCTTCTTGACTTCTTGATTTGACTTAAATCCATAAGCATTTGCCTGACCTTTCCTTTTTACTACTGGCTGCAAGGCAGGAGCACTCAGACCACAGTTCCTGGAAGCTGCTTCTCTGTGTGGCCACTGCTGCCGCCGGCCACAGGGAACCTGCTTCCCACCCAGGTCCAGGGAGTGAGTGTGCTTCCCACCCTCCCCCTCAGCCCCTCTCATCTTGCCCACTCTCCTTTTGCTGCTCTGCAGTGTCCAGTCGCTGCCCACTTGCTTGGCCAGCTCAGCCTGTCTTCCTCTTAGTGTCTCCTGCTCTGGAATGCCCAGCATCTGCTACTCTGCTTCAGCTGTTTCTTCCTGGGCTTTGATGCTGTTTCTCCAGCAGCAGCTCCTGGGTGGGGAGTGGTCATTAGCCACCTGCAATCATCACGAGGTTGGGCTGTATGTTTGGGTCACTGTTCTCTCATCCCTACTTTTTTTTTGTCTTTTCAGGGCCTGCACCTGAGGCATACAGAGGTTCCCAGTCTAGGGGTTGAATTGGAGCTACAGCTGCCAGCCTGCACCACAGCCCCAGCAATGCCAGATCCTTAACCCACTGAGCGAGGCCAGGGATTGAACCTACATCCTCATGGAGCCACAGTGGGAACTCCTCTCATCTCTGCTTTTTTTGGGTGATGCAACTCTGTGGGGATTTGATGGCTGGAGGCCTCAATACTAGGGGCTGGGAGAGGTATCTGGGAAAGGAAATCAATGGAAAGAGAAGGGCCTGTCTTCTTCTTGGGTGATGCTGGGCTGCTTGGGCTGTGCTGGGGCTGAAGAGTTCTGCTAGGGGTTCTTAAGGGATGCGTCCTGAGCTGGGGGGTGGTTGTGATTTTTCAGCAGGAGATCTCCGAAGCCTTGAGGTTTGTCACAGCTTGGGTCCCTGGGGGAAAAGGGTGGTGTTGTGAGGAGAACCCACAGATTAGCTGCTTACAAGTTTGGTTCCCAAGGTTGCAGCTCATCACTGGTGACAGGTGAGACTGAAATGGGAGGGAAGGCAGACTTTTGGGGGCTGAGGCTGAAAAACACAAGCTCAAATCACGCTTACACCTGGGAACTGCCAAATGGCTCTTGTTCCCCTCTCCAGGGGCCTCAGATAGAACCAGGATTTAGTCTGTCTCTTCTGTAGATCAGATGGGCAGCAGCAGCCGAATGATGAGAAGCACAGGTATTTTCTCTCTGGGGCGTGAGTGCTTCCCCTTTAAGAATCCGGGTAGGGTTGTTTTTTGCTGAGCCAGTTAGAGAAGAAGTTCATGGGAGGTGGGAGGCGAGAGAGGTCTCTGAAATGGTGGGGAGTGGGGGAGTTGCCCCTACTGGCCCCTGTGAGAGACTTCTCTGCCCTTGGCAATCTGCTCTATATCTTCACCTTTCTTCCTTAGAGGGCAATGCCAGGAAGCTGCTGAAGGCTTTCTTCTCCTCCTCCGCCATGGTTGACGGCATGAAGTATGAGGTGGCCTCCCAGCACGAGAGGGACGCCTCCCCTTTGGCCGAGGAGGCCGGCCCCCGGTCCGAGCAGGTAAAGCTGAAGAAGGAGATCTCACTGCTGAACGGCGTGTGCCTGATTGTGGGGGAACATGATTGGCTCGGGCATCTTCGTCTCCCCCAAGGCGTGCTCATATACAGCGCCTCCTTCGGCCTCTCCCTGGTCATCTGGGCCGTCGGGGGCCTCTTCTCTGTCTTCGGGGCCCTTTGTTATGCGGAACTGGGCACCACCATTAAGAAGTCTGGGGCCAGCTACGCCTACATCCTCGAGGCCTTCGGGGGACTCCTTGCCTTCATCCGACTCTGGACCTCCCTCCTCATCATCGAGCCCACCAGCCAGGCCGTCATTGCCATCACCTTTGCCAACTACGTGGTGCAGCCCTTCTTTCCCAGCTGCTTCGCCCCCTACGCTGCCGACCGCCTGCTGGCTGCTGCCTGCATCTGTAAGTGGGGCCGGGGCCGGGGGCGGGGCTGGGGCCGGGGGCGGGGCGGGGCGGTGTGTGGAGCGGGTCGCGGGTGGGGTGGTGGGCAGAGGCCCGATGTGACTCGGATCAGCCAATAAGAATGAGACGGAAAGGAATGCCTCTGACAAACACTTTTTTCTTGTTGTTAAGTTAATGTATGCTAAGTGTGAAAATGTAGCCGGCGTCTAAGTGTCAAAAAATCCATTCTCCCAGCTTCCCAGGGTAAACATCATTAGCACGCTCTGCCCTTCCTGATTTTTTATTTTTCCTTCAGGAGGTGGAGTTTTGTTCTCTTTTATAAAAGATCGGGATCATAGTACACATATAATTCTACAGTTTTCTTTTCTTCCCCCAGAATTTTTGAGTGATGTTCTTTTCTACTTATAGATCTACTTTAAAAAATGCATTATTCAGAGTTCCCGTCGTGGCTCAGTGTTTAATGAATCCGACTAGGAACCATGAAGTTGCGGGTTCGATCCCTGGCCTCGCTCAGTGAGTTAAGGATCCTGCATTGCTTTGAACTGTGGTGTAGGTCGAAGATGGGGCTGGGATCTGGCGTTGCTGTGGCTGTGGTATAGGTCGGCAGCTGTAGCTCCAATTCGACCCCTAGCCCAGGAACCTCCATGTGCTTCTGGTGCGGCCCTAAAAAGACAGAAAAAAAAAAAAAGAAAAAAAAAAGCTTTATGTTGTTCCATGTTAATTTTAACAATGCATTTATTTAACTCATCAGATCTCTGTTAATGCCCATTTAGTTGGTTCCAGCTTTTCAGTCTTACAGATAATGCTCCAGTGAATATCCTATTGCATTTGCATGAGTTTTTCTGTGATTCTTTTTGGGCTGCACCTGCTGCATGTGGAAGCTCCCAGGCCAGGGATCAAACCTGTGCCGCAGTTGTGGCTTGTGCCACATCTGCAGCAATGCCAGATCCTCGACCCACTGTGTCACAAGGGGACTTTCTAGATTCTTTCTTTTAAAATTTATTTTATTGAAGTATAGTTGATTTACAATATTGCGTTAGTTTTAGGTGTACAGCACAGTGATGTATATATAATTTTCCTTTTCAGGATTTCCCTTGTGGCCCACATTCTTTTCCCATATAGGTTATTACAAAATATTGAGTGGAGTGCCCTGTGCTATATAGTACATCCTTGTTGTTTATTTTATATATAGTAGTGTGAATATCTAATCCCAGCCTCCTAATTTATCCCTCTTCCCACTCTCTTTTCTCTTTTGGTAACCATTAGTTTGTTTTCTATATCTGTGAATCTCTTTCTGTGTTGTAAATTAAGCTCATTTTTTAAAAAAATATTCCTGTGGTTATTTGTCTTTCTCCGTCTGGCTTCCTAGACAGATAATCTCTAGATCCATCGATGTTGCTGCAAGTGGCATTATCTCATTCTTTTTTATGGCTGAGTAATATTCCATTGTATATATGTACCACATCTTCCTTATCCATTCCTCTGTTGATGGACATTTAGGTTGTTTCCATGTCTTGGCTCTTGTAAATAGTGCTGCAGTGAACATTGGCATGTAGGTATCTTTTTGAATTATGGTTTTCTTGGGATAGATGCCCAGGAGTGGGATTGCTGGATTGTATAGTAATTCTATTTTAGTTTTTTGAGGACCCTCCATACTGTTTGCCATAGTGGCTGCACCAATTGACATTCTCTGTGGGCTAGATTCTTAAAACTGTCTTTTCAGAAGTTCCCTTTGTGGCTCAGTGGTTAATGAATCCGACTAGGAACCATGAGGTTGTGGGTTCAATTCCTGGCCTTGCTCAGTGGGTTAAGGATCTGATGTTGCCATGAGCTGTGGTGTAAGTTGCAGACGTGGCTCGGATCCCACATTGCTGTGGCTCTGGTTGTAGGCTGACAGCAACAGCTCTGATTAGACCCCTAGCCTGGGAACCTTCATGTGGCGCGAGTGCAGCTCTAGAAATACAAAACAAAACAAAACAAACCTGTCTTTTCAATCTACCTTGGCCTTTTCTCTGGCTCATAAATAAAATATTGTTTTAAAATACAAAACAAAAGCAAAACAAACCTGTCTTTTCAATCTACCTTGGCTTTTTCTCTGGTTCATAAATAAAATATTGTTTAAATCTATACATTCAGCCAAGCCATCTTGGAGGGTACCAGGAGACTGGTCCTCTGGCAGTCCCATCCCTTAGCTGCCTCTGTTCTGGAAAAGTGCCCTCCCACCGTGGGAGACCCTGGGACCTTGGCCACCCCTACCCCCAGCTGTGGTAAAGCTCAGAGGTCCTGTCAATTGAAGGGCCGCAGCAGCAGCAGCCGCCACGTGGGGCGCAGGCATTTTGTAACAAGTACAAGTGCTTGCCGAGTCAGCCCTCTCAAGCAGCCTCATGTGCTCTTTCCTTTCGGTTTCTTCACTGCCCCGTTTTGCTCTCAGCCTTCTCTCCAGCCTCCCTCTTTGGGCTGTTGTGCCGAGAGCCTGCTGTCCTCTGTGGGCTGCTCCCAGGTGTCGTGTTTGGGTTCAGACTCATGTCTGTGTATGAGGCTGTTTGTCGTGCTGGCCACAGTTAAGAAAGTGCGGAAGGGGCAACTGCCTTGTGTTGCAAGAGGGAGGTTTTCCCTTGAAATCTTTTTTTTTTTTTGTCTTTTTGCTATTTCTCGGGCCGCTCCCGAGGCATATGGAGGTTCCCAGGCTAGGGGTCCAATAGGAGCTGTAGCCACTGGCCTAAGCCAGAGCCACAGCAACGCTGGAGCTGAGCCGCCTCTGCAACCTACACCACAGCCCACGGCAACGCCGATTGTTAACCCACTGAGCAAGGGCAGGGACCGAACCCACAACCTCATGGTTCCTAGTGGGATTCGTTAACCACTGCGCCACGACGGGAACTCCTCCCTTGAAATCTTAACTGTGATCTCTGTAGTTTCTCTGGCATCGTTTACAGATCATCTGGTAGATTGGCTTACTGATGAAACTAATTTTAGGATCCTGTTGGTCTTGGGGTCCCCTCAGGTGTGTGTCCTGTTACATACCTTGTGTAGAATAAGGATTATTCCATCAATGAGTAGAATTTCCAAGATGGCTGCATCCCTTTAAGCACCAGAATTCTATCTTAGCCATCTTTTTGGAATCTCTTCCAAACCAGTGATCTGTCTGCATGCCCTCAAAACTTGACATTTTTGGGGGTGACTGAGGGTCACTACTATACCATATCAAATCTTCTATGACTGGGGCCTTTCCTGGCCACCAGCGTGGGGATGAATGATTGCTTCCTCAGTGGCCTGAGAGTGCCGGCCTGGCTTCAGTGTCTCACGTTTTCTTCTTTCATGATTGTGATGTGTGTCTTTCCAACACCTGTTGTTCCTTTTTTTTTTTTTTTTTTTGGTCCTTTTAGGGGCTGCACCTGGGTCACATGGAGGTTCCCAGGCTAGGGGTCGAATCAGAGTTGCAGCTGCTTATGTATGCCACAGCCACAGCAATGTCAGATCCGAGCCACGTCTGCGACCTCTGCCATGGCTTGAGGCAATGCCAGATCCTTAACCCACTGAGCAAGGCCAGGGATCAAACCTGCATCCTCATGGATACTAGTTGGGTTCTTAACCCACTGAGCCACAAGGGGAACTCCTATTGTTCCTTGATTCTGGCATTGTGCTTGCCTTCATCAGTCTTTTAAATTTGCTGCTTCTTCTAACTTGGGAATAGAGACGTGCTCAAACTCCTCCTGTGCATCCAAGTACACACACACACATAAATGCACCCTTCTAAGAATACCTGCAGAGTAGGCACTGTTGTGCTTAGTCTGTAGAGCTCTCTAGTTAATAAAAGACAGAGTTTTGCACCTGAATTTAAGGCATATATTTGAGACAACTCTGGTAGAGTGAAAAGAATATCAGATTTGTGTTTGAGGAGTTCCCTTCGTGGCTCAGTGGTAATGAATGAGACTAACGTCCATGAGGATGTGGGTTCAATCCCTGGCCACATCCAGTGGGTTAAGCATCTGGCATTGCCGTGAGCTGTGGTATAGGTCACAGATGCGGCTCTGATCCGGATCTGGTGTGGCTTGGCCCACAGCTGTAGCTCTGATTCGACCCCTAGTCTGGGAGCTTTCGTATCCTGCAGGAGAGGCCATTAAAAAAAAAAAAAATTTGTGTTGAGGCTGGGCTCAATAGCTGCGTGACCTTAGCCAAGGGATAAGGACTGTTTATTTCCAGGCTGCTCTGAGCATGAAACGAGAATCATTGAAAACTATAAATCATGACTCAAGTGTAAGGTATTGATGATTATGATGTTTCAAATTGCTCTGTCTTGGTTGCTTATAGGACTGTGTTCTATCTGTAATAATCTTCAGAGGGACATAGAGATCTGGAAGAAAGTTCAGAAGGTCAACGGAGATTGTAAATAAGAATTTAGGGACATATGATTCATGAGTTTTCTTCCTTCAGCTCTTGTTTACTGAGTGCCCAGGACAAGCCATGCCAAGACATTCCGTCCAAATAGCACCTGGGCAGTATTAGCTCATTTGTTGAACTGTAATCACTTGCGAGAAAACCAAGAAGTAGGGAAAGGAAAAGACCTGCAAGGAGCCAGGGAAGAGGCAGCCTAGGACCAAGTGAGATGACTTTCTTGTGGGGGGGAGCAGCTAGGAAGGGCTCACAAGGACCATGGTACCTGGACTAAATTTTTTTTTTTAGGGCTGCACCTGCGGCATGTGTAGGTTCCCAGGCTAGGGGTCCAGTCAGAGCTACAGCTGCCAGCCTACACCACAGCCACAGCAACATCAAATCCGAGCCTTGTCTTTGACCTACACCACAGCTCACGGCAACGCTGGATCCTTAACCCACTGAGCAAGGCCAGGGATCGAACCTGCAACCTCATGGTTCCTAGTCGGATTTGTTTCCACTGTGCCATGATGGGAACTCCTGGACTGAATTTTGAATAGATGCCTAGCGGTCTCCTCAGACACTTTGCACAGAGGGAGCTGCTCTTGAAAAAGTGCCGGTGTAGAAAAATGCATAGAACTGGGTCAAGGAATTCCAGGTGGTTGGTATGGCTGGAATGTGGGTAGGAGATGGATGAGAAGGTAGTGGCTGGAAACATAGCCCAGGGCCAGCTCTGGAGAGATTAATATGGTGCCTAAACAGGTTAGACTTTATCTTGAAAGTAGGCAGAAGCTATTGACTTTAAGTGGAGACTGGAAATCAGATTTGCTTTGAAGAAGAGTTCTGGCCTTGCGGAGAGTTTGGTTTTTTTTTTTGGCTGACTTCTCGACATGTGAAAGTTCCCAGGCCAGGGATGGAACCCTCACCACAGCAGCAACCTGCACCTCTGCAGTGACAATGGTGGATTCTTAACCTGCTGTGCAGCAAGGGAACTCTGTGGAGAGTTTTTGGAAAGAGTGAGAGACACAAGGTAGGGACACCAGGTTGGGGAGCTAGAACCGGAAGGGGAGTGTTGGACTGTGCTGTGGGCGGAGCCTTTGGGAGGGAGATGAAGGGATGGATAAAGAAATGGTTATAGGAGTTCCCATTGTGGCTCAGCGAATCCAACTAGTATCCATGAGGACAAGGGTTCAATCCCTAACCTCGATCAGTGGGTTAAGGATCCGGGGTCGCCCTGAGCTGTGGTGTAGGTCACAGACACGGCTTGGATCTGGTGTTGCTGTGGCTGGCAGCTGTAGCTCCAATTTAATCTCTAGCCTAGGAACTTCCATATGCCATGGATGCAGCCCTAAAAAGACAAAAAAAGGAGTTCCCGTTGTGGCTCAGTGGTTAAAAAACCCACATAGTATCCATGAGGGATGCGAGTTTGATCCCTGACCTCGATTAGTGGGTTAAGGATCCTGTGTTGCTGTGGCATAGGCTGGCAGCTATAGCTCCGATTTGACCCCTAGCTGGGAACTTCCATATGCTACAGGTGTGGCCTTAAAAAGACAAAAGACAAAAAAAAAATAGTTATAAGGTGGAATTTTGAGGACTTCTGGAAGTGGAGGGCATGGGAGCTCTCCCAGGTGATGCTAAGGATTCAAGCTTGAATAGATGGGGGGTGATGGGGTTGCCATCTGAAGCAGGGAAGGTGGGCTGAGTGATGAGGTGGGGGGCATCTGGGGCTTCTGCTGGGCTGCTCATGTGCCTTCTTAGGGTCATCATGAGTCAGTCGTTTTCCCACCCCAGTCACACGTACATAAGAGAGGCTGAAATGTACATGGTGCTGCCAGCCCATCAGTGTACTGTGATGAGCGTACATGTGTAATTTCTAATGACCTGAAGGTATGTGCTCACTGTTAAGACACCCCCTCTCCTAGAGCCATAGTCCCTGGGAAACAAATCTAGTCCTCAGGGAATTGCTTGCAGAGCATGGAACCAGAACAAAGGACAAATTTTTTTTTTGTTTTTTTTGCCTTTTCTAGGGCCGCTCCTGCGGCATATGGAGGTTCCCAGGCTAGGGGTCTAATCGGAGCTGTAGCCGCTGGCCTACACCAGAGCCACAGCAACGCGGGGATCCAAGCTGCATCTGCAACCTACACCACAGCTCACGGCAACGCTCAGTCCTTAACCCACTGAGCAAGGCCAGGGACCGAACCCACGACCTCATGGTTCCTAGTCAGATTTGTTAACCACTGTGCCACGACGGGAACTCCTGAACGTTTTGACTGTATGAGGAAAGTGTGCTGAATGTGTGTTGTCTGTAAAATACGGAGCCAAAAGGTAGAGCCCTTGCCCGCAGGGAACTCATGGTGTGGTGGAGGAGACGGGAGAAAAGAGTCAATTAAACAGCGTATTCAGTGCTGGGAGAGGGGTGGAGCGTGGCTAATTTGGGAGAGGAGGTCTGCCCTCCACCCTGAAGGGTGGGGTGGGTGAAGCACCCACTCACCACAGCCTGCAGGGCCAGCGCCGTCTGACACTGACTGCTCCCCGACCTGTCCCCCTCTCTCTGCTCTAGCTCCTGCCCTTCGTGCTTTCCTCCCAGTTTGCCGGGCCGTTCCTGCTTCAGGGGTTTTGCGCTTATTGTTGCTTCTGCCAGGAAGACTCTTTCCCCAGATGCTCTCAGCACTTATTCCCTCGCTCTATTCACGTCTTTGCACAAATACTGCCTTACCAAAGACCTGTTCTATCTGAAATGGTCATTCTAAGTCACCCATCCTGTTTTGTTTTTCTCTATCAATATCTTATGACCTGGGATTAATCACTTATTTGTTTATTGTCTATCTTTCCCTCTAGAATATCCACATCATGAGAGTAAGGACTTTGTTTTGCTCACTGCTGAGTCTCCAATACCTAGGACAGTGCCTGGCAGAAATATCTGTGGAATGAAGGAGGGGCAAAGACATTCTAGGCACAGGGAAAGGCAATGGAAAGGCACAAAGGTGAGAAAAAGTGTGAGAGGGAGTTCCCTGGTGGCTCAGCGGGTTAAGGATCTGGCATTGTCATTGCTGTGGCATGGGTTTGATCCTTGGCCCTGGAACTTCTGCATGCTGTGGGTATAGCCAAAAAAAGCATATTGGGGGAGTTCCCGTCGTGGTGCAGTGGTTAACGAACCTGACTAGCATCCATGAGGACACGGATTCGATCCCTGGCTTCACTCAGTGGGTTAAAGATCTGGCATTGCTGTGAGCTGTGGTGTCGGTCGAAGATGTGGCTTGGATCCTGTGTTGCTGTGGCTGTGGTATAGGCCTGCAGCTGTAGCTTCGATTCAACCCCTAGCCTGGGAATCTCTATATGCTGTGGGTGCGGCCCTAAAAAGCAAAAAAAGAAAAAAAAATAGCTTGTGGGTGTGGGGTGTGTGTGGGGGATTGTGGGATGTGAGGAGCCAAGCAGAGGCAGAGGGTTAGCACACGAGGCAAAACCTTCCTACAGGGTTTGGATTTTTATCCTAAAGCATATAAAGAGCCATAGCAGGGTTTGAAGGAGGGAATCGGCACACAGCTGAGGTGGGGCATAAGAGCATGGCTGGAGGCAGAGACACGGGCTAGGAAGCTCTTGGAGCAATCCAGGCAGGAAATGACAAGCCTGAACTAGGGTGGTGGTTGGTGGGGGTGGATGGGGGTAGATCAGAGAGCTGGTTTGGAAGGTATAATCAGGGAGTTCCCATCTTGGCTCAGTGGTAATGAACCTGACTAGTATCCATGAGGAGGCGGGTTCGATCTCTGGTTTTGCTCAGTGAGTTAAGGATCTGGTGTTGCTCTGAGCAATGGTGTAGACTGGCATCGATAGCTCTGATTTGACCCCTAGCCTGGGAACTTCCATATGCCTTGGGTGTAGCCTCAAAAAGACAAAAAGCAAAACACAAGGTATAATCAGTACAACCAATAACTCTTCACTGAGGTGTCTGGTGTAGGAGAGGCAGGTGACAAGGAAAATGTCACCAGCCTGTGAGTTATGTAACAGAGGCTGAGCCTGTCTCATCTACTGTACTCCTGGCAGAGAAACAGGAGCTCAATAAATATTCCTTGAATGAAGAGTTGAGGTTTCTAGTCTGGACAGTGGGTAGGTGGTGGCATCATTTTTGGGGAGGGGGAGGATGGACTCATGTTGAATTTGAAATTGATTTGTAGTGTAGTAGGTGGCTGTGCCTTTTAGAGCTCAGGAAAGAGGTGGGGCTGGGAAGGAGCATTCAACAAATATTCTTGGGGCACTTGCTATTTCCCCAGCACTGGTTATTGTCTTTATGGAGGTGTGTGTGTGTGTGTGTGTGTGTGTGTGTACATGTGCATGCAGCAGGAGGGAAGGGGCAGGATGGGCGACCCACCACAAGATTACAGTGGGTTATATGTGCGTCGTGATTTGAGAGGTCCAGGGAGGCCCAGGAGGAAACCTGAACTGGCCTAGGGGTGTAGAAACTCTGCATAAGGAAATTTAAGCTGGCACCTGAATGAAGAGGAAGAATTAAGAGTAGAGAGGGAGGAGTTCCTAGCCTGGCTCAGTGGTTAATGAACCCGATTAGCATCCATGAGGACTCAGGTTCTATCCCTGACCTCACTCAGTGGGTTAAGGATCCAGCGTCACTGTGAACTGTGGTGTAGGTCATAGACACAGCTCAGATCTGTGGCTGTGGCTTAGGCTGGTGGCTACAGCTCTGATTTGACCCCTAGCCTGGGAACCTCCATATACTGCAGGTGGAGCCCTAAAAAGAAAAAAAAAATTTATTTTTTTTTCCTTTTTATGGCTGCATCTGCGACATATGAAAGTTCATGGTGGCTCATCAGTAATGAATCTGATTAGTATCCATGAGGATGTGGGTTTGATCCCTGGCCCCACTCAGTGGGTTAAGGATATGGCATTACCGTGAGCTATGGCATAGGTCAGAGATGTGGCTTGGATCTATTGTTGCTGTGGCTGTGGCGTAGGCCAGCAGCTGCAGCTCTGATGGGACCCCTAGCCTGGGAACTTCCATATGCTGCTGATACGGCCCTGGAAAAAAAAAAAAAAAAAAAAAGGAAAGTTCTTGGGCTGGGGTTGAATTGGAGCTGTAGCTGCCAGCGTATGGCCACAGCAACACCAGAGGATCTGAGCCATGTCAGTGACCTATGCTGTAGCTTGTGGTGATGCTGGATCCTTAACCCACTGAGCGAGGCCAGGGGTGGGAATCGAATCTTCACAGAGACAACACTGGGTCCTTAACCTGCTGAGCCACAACGGGAACTCCTGAGATTCAGATTTTAGAATGTGTGATTTTTAGAAAGATTACTCTGGCTTCAGTTTGCAGGACTGAAAGCAGGGAGACCAGTTAGAAAGCTGTTGCCATGATCCTGTTAAGAGATGATGGTGGCTTGGACTAGAGTCATATTTTGAGGATGAGGAGACTGGTTGACTTGGACACTGATGAGATAAGGGAAGAGGTTGTCAATGATGGTAAGATACTCAGATGTGGCATCTGGCTTGGGCAGCTGGGTGGATGGTGATGCCATTTACTTATGGAGGAACTCTGGAGGGGCAAGTTTACAAGAAATTGGTGGGATCAGTTTGTGCCTGATGATGTCTTGTAGGTGGTTGAATATTCCTCTGTATCTGGAATCATGACAGTTGGGCTGGTAATTGGGAACGGTCAGTGTGTAGAAGTTAGTTGAAATCATGGTAGCAGGTGAGATGATTTTAGGATAGGATAGGATGTAGAAAGAAAAGGGCTTAGGGATAGCATTCTTTTTTTTTTGCTTTTTTTTTAGGGTCACACCTGTGGCATATGGAGGTTCCCAGGCTAGGGTCTGAATTGGAGCTGTAGCCGCCAGCCTACACCACAGCCAGTGAAGTTCCAGGGAGGGGAACTCCAGGATAGCATTCTTAGAATTCTTAGAATTATAAGAATTCTTAGAGAAGTTCCCACTGTGGTGTACTGGGTTAAGAATCAGACTGCAGTGGCTTGGGTTGCTGCAGAGTTGCAGCAGAGTGACTGGGTGCAGTGGGTTAAAGGATCTGGCATTGCTGCAGATGAGGCTCCGATTCAGTCCCTGGCCATGGAACTTCCATATGCCATGGGTGAGGCCATAAAAAAGAAATAAAATAAAAATCAAAAAAAGAATTCTGGAGTTCCTGTCGTGGTGCAGCAGAAACGAATCTGACTAATAACCGTAAGGTTTTGGGTTTGATCCCTGGCCTTGCTCAGTGGGTTAAGGATCAGGCATTGCTGTGAGCTGTGGTGTAGGTTGCAGACGTGGCTCGGATCCTGCATTGCTGTGGCTGTGGTATAGGCCAGTGGCTACAGCTCGGATTCGACCCCTAGCCTGGGAATTTCCATATGCCTTGGGTGCAGCCCTAAAGAAACAAACAAACAAACAAAAAAATCCTAGAACACTTACATTGAGGGAAAGGTATTCTTTTTTTGGCTGCACCTATGGTATGTGGAAGTTCCTGGGCTAGGGATCAAACCCTCGCCACAGTAATGACAACGCCAGATCCTTAACACACTGAGCCACCAGAGAACTCCCAGGGGGAAAGGTATTCTTCAAAAAAGACGGATAAGCAGCATCTAGAGAGATCAGAGGGAATCAGGGAGATGGTGAGTGGAAGAGAGCAATTTGAAGCATCAGCGGCCAACAGTGTCCAGTCTGCCAAGAGATCAAGCTAGATAAGGACTGAGTGGAATTGACTGGATTTGCTAACAGGAAGACCACGGGTGACTCTGGAGAGGGAAATTTCAGGGCAGTGAGGGTGGAGTCAGATTTCATAGAGATTGTTTATTCCACCAGTAATATTTATTGAATATCTGCCCTCTGCCTAGTTCCAGGTTAGGTCCTGGGGATACAAGGATAACTGTGACCCAGTCTATCCTCACATGGCTCACAGTTGATGGGAGAGACAGATGTGGAAGCTGTTCAGAGAAGTGTGGTGCACCCAAGGGAGGTGGGTTTACACTCAAAAGGAGCCTTTCCTAGAGGAATGGGTCACTCAGACAGGGAGCGGAACATCAGAACTGGCAAGAAGGGGTTAAGGGGAACTTTGATGGTCTCTTCAGCGGCGTGGAGGAGTGGACATCTGACCATATCTCGGGGATAAGGGCAGAGGAGAGAAGGTAGATGTGCTTTCTAGAAGGTTGACTGTGGAAGCCAGGAGGGTGGTTGTTAGTGAAAGGGACCAAGTCAGAGGGAGGAGTTTATGGGAAAGACTTAAGCCCACCTGAGGGTGTATTTCTGGAAAAGTTGGATGAAATAATCTTACCCTACAATAAGGTCTTCTGCACAGTTGGAATGCTTGGGTCAGTCAGCATTATTTTTTTTTACTATTATTATTTTTAATCGTTATTTCCCCAATAGCAGTCAGCATTTCTTTCTGTTGAACGGTGCAGGGCGTACCCTTGTCCCTTTGAGAGGCAGCAGTGCATGGTGATTAAGAGCATGGCATCATGGAGTACCCGTTGTGACTCAGTGGAAACGAATCTGACTGGTATCCGTGAGGACATGGGTTCAATCCCTGGTCTGGCTCAGTGGGTTAAGGATCCGGCGTTGCTGTGAGCTGTGGTGTAGGTCGCAGACACGGCTCAGATCCTGAGCTGCTCTGGCTGTGGTGTAGGCCAGTGGCTACAGCTTGGATTCGACCCCTAGCCTGGGAACTTCCATATGCCTCGGGTGCACCCCCACAAAAAAAAAAAAAAAGAAGATAGCATCAGGCAGGTTAAATTTATTAGCTTCCGTTTCCTCCTCTGGAGAATGGGGCTCTATCTCAGAGGCATGATTTCTATTTTTGCTGTGCTTTGATCCTTTTCTATTCGAACAGTGATGATTTCTCTGCTGCTGCTGGAGTGGCTTTCAGTCCCTTTACAGGCATAGTCCTCTTTTAGAATTGCTGATGAACTACAGCCCTAGATAAGCTAGTCTTGCTAATAGACCTTGAAATCATTTACTGATTATTGCTTAGGTAAGTTTTTCCTATGCATGGGTGACTTCACTCATTGCTGATTTCCTTGTCAGGGTGATCACATGTGCCCTTCTCTGCCAGGAATTCTGCCTCCCTTTCTCCAACTCCAGCATTAGCCTCCATATATGCAGTCCAGGTAACTGTGGTCCCGGTGCCTACCTGCACCCACTTCGCTGCCCTAGACTGGATGGGTTGCTTCTCAGTGACTTTGATAGTACCCGATTCTAGTAATGTTTTGTGGAGGCTGGGGACTGGGTCTTAATGACAGAGTCTGGAACACAGTGGGTTCAAGTTCAGCCCATGCTTTCTGACTGGATGTATGGTTGGAGAAATGAATGGATGAATGAATGAATTTTAAGTTCTGAGGGACCCTTGCTGTCCTGTCCAGGGTGCTAGAAATGGTTACTTTTTCCAACCAGAGGGGCGTGCCCGTGGCCCCACCTAACAGCTCTTTGAGGACTGTTCTAGTTCTTTGCAGCCAGAAGCTCCATCACCCCAGAGGGAGATAGTCCCACTTGCAGGCCAACTTCCTTGCATGCAAATAATAGGGGGCATAAAGTGTGGTGGAATGTGTGCAGTCTTTGGAGCAGGCCCCTGGCTGAGTGGCTTCAGTTTGCTCAATGGTAGGAGAAAGGTAATAAACTTACTTCTGCCAGATTAAATTAGATGATGTAAGAAGTTCAGTGGCCTAATACATAATTGTCAGTCAAAATGGTATTTATAGGAATTCCTCTTGTGGCTTAGTGCGTTAAGAATCCAACATGGTGTCTGTGAGGATGTGGGTTTGATCCCTGGCCTCACTCAGTGGGTTAAGGATCTGGTATTGCTGTGAGCTGTGGTGTACGTAGGTCGCAGACGTGGCTTAGATCTGGTGTGGCTGTTGCTGTGGCCAGCGGCTGCAGCTTCAGTTTGACCCCTAGCCTGAGGACTTATATGTGCTGCAGGTGCGGCCCTAAGAAGAAGAAGAAGAAAAAAAAAAAGGTATCTACTGTTTCAAGTTACATCGCCATCTATATATCTTAAAAAAATTTTTTTTAGGGCCACACCTGTGGCATATAGAAGTTCCCAGGCTAGGGGTCTAATCGGAGCTGTAGCTGCCAGCCTACACCACAGCCACGGCAATGTCAGATCCTTAACCCACTGAGCGAGGCCAGGGATCAAACCTGCGTCCTCTTGGATACTAGTCAGATTTGTTTCCACTGAGCCATGATGGGAACTCATGTATATCTTCTTAATTGCTAAAACTTTGTTTTCAGCGTTCTGTCTTTAGATGACTTAAAAGTAGTTTTAATTTTCCAGCAGCTCGGAGATCAGAGGGGAGGGCTGAGACACTTCTTCCTTGCGGGAGAATGGAGGTGGCAGTTTTCTCGGCGTCACCAGGTCTGGGTGTCCAGAAACCAAGCTCCACCTGACAGCCCTTTCTTTGGAGCCATTTGGTCCATTGTTGGCAGTGCTGGACGTTTCTGCTCCCGCCTTGCCTACACTTGCCCACCCTGGGACCTAATTTTTTTGGTCTAGATCTTTGCCTTTTGTTAATGAGACAGTTTTTCTTCTGTGTGCTGGGTCTGCTGTACCAGTCGGCCAGCAGCTCATCTGTGGGGGCCCTGTGAACAGACTGCTCTTCAGAGATCAGGCGGTCTTTGCTGGGGCCTCCTGACTTTTGTGCAGTGGAATGTTGGCTGGAGGCTTGGACGAAAGGGTTGGCTCCGGAGTCAGCCTGGTCAAGAAGGGAGTTGCGTGCTCTCGGCTCTCAGAGTACTGGTGGGGCTGCCGGCCGCTTTAGGGCCTGGGTGGACAGCTCGCCCCCTGTCTGCAGGAGCCGCTCGTGGACTCTGGAAGACTTAAGATCTCTGGGAGCTTTGGCCCGTCCTCAGGCAGCTTCTCCTGGGACCAGAACCGCTGGCTTCAAGTCCTTGTGGCCAGTGAGGTGGAAAAGCCAGACTCTGGGCCCCCCAACTGCCTTGTGCCTCGAACTTTGCCTTTTGAGCTTTCTACTTGGAAGCTAGTCGCTTCTAGTCACTTCTTCCAGAGGGATTTTCCATTTTGAGATGGGAGTGAGGAAACTTACATTTCATGTTCCGCATTCATAGCAACAAATGGGCTGAAGTCAAAGCCTTGGCTTCTTTCTGGTTTGGGATCGTTGTGAACTTTTTTTTTCTTCTTTTTAGGGCTGCACCCACGGCATATGGAGGTTCCCAGGCGAGGGTGAATCTGAGCTACAGTTGCTGGCCTACACCACAGCCACAGCAAAGCCAAATGCACGCTGCATCTGCGACCTACACCACAGCTCACGGCAACACCAGATCCTTAACCCACTGATTGAGGCCAGGGATTGAACCTGCAACCTCATGGTTCCTAGTCGGATTCGTTAACCACTGCCTCACAACGGGAACTCCCAATGTAGACTTTGGAACAAACTCTTCACCAGCAGGGAGGGAGGTAGAGCTCTGTGCTGGCCTGATCCCCCAGGCTTTTCAGGGGTTCACCCTTGGTCTCTTTTTCTGGTCTTTCTGTTTGCCTCAGAAGAGGCTAAGAGGGCAGCCTAGGGGAGGTTGGGGAAGGAGCTAGGGACAGAGGGCCCCAACCTTGGCTGAACGTTAGAATCACCTTGGCAGGTGGGGGGGGAGGTTTAAAAAATACTCATGGCCCCTTCTTCTCCCTCCCTGTTCCCCCAACCAAATAACTCTGAACCCCTGGGTAGAAGACTGGGGATGGGCTTGGAGAACAAGAATTGAGAAAGCAGAAAGTTGCTGCTGAAAACTGAAGGAGACCTTGGAAAGAGAGGTGTTCAGCTGTCCCTGTTCTTGAGAATTGCCTGGGGAACTTGAAACACATGCCAATGCCTGGGCTCCACCCCGCAATTTGACTTCGTTGGCCTGGGTGGGGCCTGAGCCCTGGACTTGGTTAAAGCTGGTCGAGCGATGTCAGCTGGAGCCAGGAGCCCAGAGTTAGGTGAGGGCTTGGGCTTGTTCTCATCAAAGTGGTTCTGTACGTGATGACTTGATGATGGTGGCACGCCCCCAAGCAGGCCGATCAGCAGACTCCCCTGGGGAACCCCATCTCAGACTTCCTGAATCAGGGGCTCTGGGGTGCAGCCCCAGAGCTGTAGGTTCATGTTCCTCAGGTGATCCTGCTGCTCACTCGGGCTTGCAGTCCTGTTTCTGAGAACCTGAATTGGACCTAGCTGAGCGAACCAGTTAGGGTGCAGTGAACAAGGCCTTGCTGGCTTTGAAGGGGCCAGTGGTGTCGATTAGCACTGAGAGCCTCCAGGTACAAGGTGCTTGCTTGCTCCCTCTAAGCGGGGCAGAACCATGGTGACTGAAGTGCTGACTGAGTTCGTGGAGGCAGAGTGGGAGGAACCTGATCCAGTGACCAGTGGGGATTATGCTTTGTGTCTTTTTTGTTTTGTCTTTTTAGGGCCGCACCCTCGGCATATGGAGGTTCCCAGGCTAGAAGTCTAATCAGAGCCACAGCCTACACCAGAGCCATAGCAACGCAGGATCCGAACCATGTCTGGGAGACCTACACCACAGCTCATGGCAATGCCGGATCCTTAACCCTCTGAGCAAGGCCAGGAATTGAACCCTCAACCTCATGGATACTAGTCGGATTTGTTTATGCTGTACCACAATGGGAACTCCTGAAATGTCTGGTTTAAGGCAAGAGATCTGAGGCTTTTTTGGAGAGCTTAAATCTGGTCCTTCTGAGGAAGCAGGCTCAGTAGAGTATTCTGGAGACAGCTGGGTATTCACAGCCTGCATGTACCTGTTAAGAGGCTGGGCTGCTCCCCAGCAGTGTGACTCCAACTATACCAAGACTGGCCTAATGCAGCGAGGGGTGGTTTTTCTTGAGCAAGGTGACGAAGTGCTTGCTCACAGCAGTGAAGCCCATAGATTGCTGTCCTGCTGATTGCTGGGGGCTGAATGACGTCACTAGTCAGAAGACACATGAGCTGTGTCACTGGTGATTTTAAAGTTCAAGATAGTGAAGAGAGTGGCAGGTAGAATCTTCTTTTTTTTTTTTTTTGTCATTTGAAAACTGTGTATGTGGAGAACCTCCCCCCCACCCCCCACAGAACTGGTACCAGACGGTAAATGCCAAGATACCAGAAGGATAGACTTTGGTGAGGGGATGGATTTCATAGCGATTGAGAGATACACACTTAATAAAGCTTTAAACTAAAAAAATTTCTTGGCTGTGCTTGCAGCATGTGGAAGTTCTTGGGCCAGGAATGGAACCCGTGCCACCTCACTGACCTGAGACACTGAAGTGACAATGCTGGATCCTAACCTAACTGAGCCACCAGGGGAACTCCTAAACTGAAATTTTAGAGGAAAGGAGAAAAATGCACAGATAAAAGTATATTGGAGTATCTGGGTATTTTGGAGGCTGTGAGGTATTCTAGAGAAAGAAGAATAAAGGTGGAAAAGTTGCTTAGTAATGCACCACTTGGAGAAGATAGAAGATTGAGAGTGATGTTTTTGGATTCAAAAACATTCAATGAGGCTAATAAACACATTTTCTTTTCTTTTTCTTTTTTTGGCTGTCCAAGACATGTGGAGTTCTGGGCCAGGGGTCAGATCTGAGCCACAGATGAGACCAAAGCCACAGCTGTGGCAATGCCAGATCCTTTACCCACTGTGCTGGGCCGGGGATCGAACATGTGTCCCAAAGCTCCTAAGATGCCACTGATCCTGTAGCACCACAGCAGGAACTCCAGCACATTTGCTCCTTACTTTTTCTGCAAGGAGAAAACAAGTTCAAGTCTGATTAGAATATGACAACGAAAGAGTACATGTTGTTCAAAAGTGATGGATTTGCTAGAAGAGCTGAGATTGATGTGGTATATCAAAGAGAGGTATGATGATCTGCTCTAATAAGGGATGCCCGTTCCCTCTGGGCAAGGTCACATTTTGAGTCTTTTGATTATAGTGAGAGGGAAGTTTCAGGACCAAGACACAGAGAGTTGTCAAAGGATTTTATCTCCCCCTTTCCTCTTTCCCAACAAATGTAATGAACAGTGCTACCTAGTACAGCCTCCAGGGCCTGCCTGCAGGTGGGCTGCTTCTTACAACTAAACAGAAGTCTCTTTCTCATGACAGATACATGACCCGTCTCTTAGAAAGGGCACCCGGGAGTTCCTGGTGGCTTAGTAGGTTAAGGATCTGGCATTATCACTGCTGCAGCTCAGGTTGCTGGTGCGGCTTGGGTTCAGTCCCTGGCCTAGGAATTTCTGCATGCCATGGCTCAGCCAAAACAAACAAACAAACAAACAAACAAAAAAAACAAAAAAAGGAATCCCTATTGTGGCTCGGTGGGTTAAGAACCTGACATTGTCTCCGTGAGAATATGGGTTCTATCCCTGACCTTGCTCATTGGGTTAAGGATCTGGCATTGTTGCAATTGCTGGTATAGGTAGAAGATGCAGCTCAGATCCAGGGTGGCTGTGGCTGTGGTTGTGGCCAGCAGCTGCAGCTCTGATTCGGCCTCTGGCCCTGGAACTTCCATATGCCACAGGTGTGGCCCTAAAAAGTGAAGAGAAAAAAGAAAAAAAAAAAAAAAGGGCAGCAAGGTTCTCTTAGCCTCTGTTAATCCCATCTACTTATCTTGGAAGAATTATTACATGGTGCTATCAGAGGGCTCTTGGTTTCCACTTAGTGATTTTTCCTGAAGGTCTCCCATGGTAAAGTGCATGGAAATAAACCCCCATCCTAAGGGAAGAAGTGCGGTGAAAAGAACAAGAGGATAAAAGCAAAAAGATGTAGGAATGATGTAATGGTGGGCATGTGCCATGCACCATTAGATTGGAAGAATAAATTCTTTGCTCTCCTTGTAAAAATTATAAAATTTGTATAAAAGATAAACATGGTAGCAAAGGAAGCTTCAATACCTTGAGCATCTTTTGCTAAAATTGCATTCTATGAGAAGTAGGAACTCTCTACGTTTAACGAATGGTTTAGTATGGAACATGTTTGGGGTTTTTTGGGGGGCCACGTCATGCAGCAGCTTGATGTGGGATCTCAGTTCCCAGACCAGGGATTGAACCCAGGCCACAGTAGTGAAAGCACTGAGTCCTAACCATGTGCTAGCACTCATAGCACATGGAAGTTCCCTGGTCAGGGATTGAATCTGAGCTGAAGCTGTGGCAACAAAGGATCCTTTGACCCACTAGGCTGGGCTGGGGATCAAACCCACGCCTCTGCAGTGACCCAATCCGCTGAAGTCAGATTCTTTTTTTTCCTTTTTAGGGTCATACCTGTGGCGTATGGAAGTTCCCGAATTAGGGGTCGATTCAGAGCTGCAGTTGGCCAGCCTACACTACAGCCACAGCAACGCCAGATCTGAGCTGCATTTGTGATCTGTGCTGCAGCTTGTGGTAATATAGGTTCCTTAACCCACTGAGAAAGGCCAGGGATTGAACCCACATCCTCATGGATACTAGTTCAGTTCTTGACCTGCCGAGCCACAACGAGAACTCCCTGCAGTCAGATTCTTAACCCACTGTGCCACAGCAGGAATTCCACATGTTGCTTTTTGATGAGCTTAGATTTTTAGAAATAAGATATACAAGAGACTATGAGAGGTGATGTAACAAGACTAAATAAATACAGGAGTGGCCCAGACCTGCCAGGAGAATGCCACAAAGGCTAAAGACCAGCATAAACTAGGACCTGAAAACTGACTAAGGCCAACAAAAGACTCCAAGAGCAGTGTTTAGAGTGAGAACAGCAGGGGCAAGGCTGGCTGCTCTGGGGCAGTTGGATCTATGATGCTATGAGTGTCCACAGTCCCACTTCTAACTTTGCCTGCAGAGGGACTGCTCACCTAAGAATTCAATAAAAACCCAACAGGCCAATAGATCTAGACCAACAACAACAACAAAAAGGACCGAGAGAGTTGAAGAGATAGTAATAAAGCATGTCACTGCCCTAAATGTTTTTAACTATCCCCTGCAGGCAGATGGAAAGAACTTATAATTAGTTGAGATGACAGAATGACTGTTAGGCATCTCCAGGATCTTGGAGAACAGGAAGGGTGTAAAAAGGAAGCTGTTGTGTGATGTATTAGTTTCCTATTGCTGCTGTAGCAAATTACCACCAATTTCATGGTTTAAAACAAAGCAAATTTGTATGATTTCCCAGCTCTGTAGGTCCAAGGTATGAATGGGTCTCACTGGGCTCACATCAAGGTGTCAGTGTGCCATGCTCCTTTCTGGAGGCTCTGGGGTGAACCCCTTTTCTTACCCTTTCTAGCTTCTAGAGGCTGCCCACATTCCTTACCTCATGGGGCCCTTCCATCTTCAAAGCCAGCAGTAGCTAGTCAAGTCTTTCTCACATCAGATCATTCTGACCCTGACTCTTCTGCCTCTTAGGGCCGCAACTGTGCCCATCACAAGTGATAACCTGGCTTTCCAAGAAAGAGGAAGCGGTGGATTCTGAGCATTCTGCACTGGTAATCCGACATTGATCCCTGCCCCAATTCTAGGCTCATCTGTTCAACCTGGTTAGCAAAGTATGAAGGGTTGAAAGAAGGCTCTCTAGTAACCTGTATGGATTTACTAAAAAGAAGTGAACCTCATTTTGGGGGTTCAGTTTTAATTTTTTATTCAAGTGTAATATATAAAAGGAACAGTGCCTGTGTCACAAGTGGGGAGCTTGATGTGTGTTCAATTTGTGAAAATTCATGTGCCGCCAGCATCCACATTAAGAAACCAGCCCTGGAGTTACCTTTGTGGCTCAGCGAACCCAACTAGGATCCAGGTTCGATCTCTGGCCTCGCTTAATGGGTTATGGATTCGGCGTTGCCGCGAGCTGTGGTGTAGGTTGCAGGTGCTGCTCAGATCTGGCGTTGCTGCGGCTGTGGCTTAGGCCAGCAGCTGTAGCTCCGATTTGACCCCTAGCCAGGGAACCTTCATATGCCATGGGTACAGCTCTAAAAAGCAAAAAAAGAAGAGGAAGAAACCAGCCCCCAGAACCTCTCCTGTGTTTCTCCCAGTCACTCCCTCCGGTCCCACCCCCACTGTTCTGATGTCTAGTAGCATAGATTAATTCAGCCTGTTTTTATGTCCTCTCTTGTGTCTGGTTTGTTCACTTAATATGTTTGTGCAGTTCATCCATATTTTTGTCTGTAGTTGGAGATGGCTCATTTTCACCGCTGTTTAGTATCCATTATGTATTCTCCTATGTAGCCATTCTACTGTTGATGGGCATTTGGGTTGTTCAAGCTCTTGACTATTAGAATGGTATAGCTATGGACATTCTAGCATAAATATGTACTATATTTCATTTGAATCATTTGACAGCATCATTAGATTGCTAGAGCAGAGATGTTTGTATACAGATTTCAGAGAGGTTCTTGGCAAACCTTCATGATATTCTTGTTGACAAGGTAGAAAAAGGTGGACTAGGTAAAAGTACTTTGGTGGATTCTTGGTTGATGTTGTGAAATAATGATGGCAGAGAGGAAGGTCTATAGTGATAGGCTGAGGAGTTTCCTTGGTGACTCAGTGGAAGTGAATCTGACTAGTAAGCACGAGGATGCAGGTTCAATCCCTGGCCTTGATCAATGGGTTAAGGATCCAGCGTTGCTGTGAACTGTGGTGTAGGTCACAGATGTGGCTCAGATCTAGCTAGCGTTGCTGTGGCTGTGGCATAGCTTGGTAGCTGTAGCACCTATTTGACCCCTGGGAACTTCCTCTGCCTCCGGTGTGGCACTATATATATAGCATTTTTATAAGTGACTTCAGTGAAGATACAGAAGGTATGCTAATCAGATTTGCAGATTTCACAAATTGAAAGCATTTTAACTAACCGATTAAAATTAAGGGGAGGATTTTCTGTTGTGGCTCAGCAGGTTAAGAACTCCACTAGTATGAGAATTTGGTTTTGATCCCTGGCCTCACTCAGTGGCTTACGGATCTGGCGTTGCTATGGCTGTGGTAGGCTGGCAGCTGCAGCTCTGCTTCAACCCCTAGCCTGGGAACTTCGCACTTTGAGGTGTGAGCCTGACAAAAGAAAAAAAAAAGTAAAATTAAGATGAAAGATCCATTTGTAGTAGATAAGAATGATGCCTAAATATTCAGAGAGGAAATTTGCTAGGAAGGCCTCATATTTGGGATTAAAAAAAAATTGCTTTTAATAGGCCCAAAATGGAGAGAGGGAAAAGCTCATTAGTTTGGGGTAGGGGGTGGGGAGGGAGTTATAACTGACAGTAAATTCAAACTAAGACTCCATAGCCTGCAACAATATCTGTAGTTTTCTGTGTGGCTCCCAGTTTCCAGGGAGACACTGACAAAATGAAGTTAATGCAGAAGAGTAAATTGGGCTATCAGTGGGAAACCATATTTGTCACACAAGAGGTTGAATAGGTCTTTAGCCTGAAGAAGGAAGACCCAAGGGGGACAGGATGTTAATCTTTAATATTAAGAATGACTATGATGTGAGAGAGGCTTTAATTTGATTCCATGTGGTTCTGGAGGGGAGGTCCAAGACTACTGGCCAGAAGTTGTGAGAAAAGTTTTTGGCTCAGTGGGAGGAAGAGCTGTTGATCTCTTTAAAAATGGAATGAGTGGCCTAATAAAGTGTTGAGGTCTATATCATCTCTGGGGATTTGAAACAGAAAATGGCTTAAATAGCAGCCTAAGTTGTATGTTATATGTATTTAAAGCTAGTAGTGCTCAGAGTGCTCAGAGTTCCCTTGTGGCAAAGCAGATTAAGGATCTGGCATTGTCACTGCAGTGACTTGGGTTGCTGCTGTGGCATAGATTTGATCCCTGGCTTGGGAACTTTCATATGCTGTGGATGTGGCAAAAACCACAGCAACCCTAAAAACAATAAAAACAAAAAAAACTAATGGTGCTGGGAGAATTGTAGGTTGAATGTTCTTTTTCAGGGACTGTTTAGTTTGAGCATCTAAACTAAATCTGGGGAGTTCCCGTCGTGGCTCAGTGGTTAACGAATTCGACTAGGAAGCATGAGGTTGCAGGTTCGATCCCTGGCCTTGCTCAGTGGGTTAAGGATCTAGTGTTGCTGTGAGCTGTGGTGTAGGTTGCAGACTCCGCTCGGATCCTGGTCCAGCATTGCTGTGGCTTTGGTGTAGGCCGGTGGCTACAGCTCTGATTAGACCCCTAGCTTGGGAACCTCCATATGCCACGCCTGTGGCCCTGGAAAGGGCAAAAAGACAAAAACAAACAAACAAAATTTGGAAAAAAAGAGAAATCTGGGCATCTGATCCCTAGTGGGCCTGCAAGCTTTGTTCTGCTCTGGATCAATGCAGGCAGGTGCTGTTCTTGCTTTCAGTTCTAGAGCTGATGTTGGGCTTTAGTCTTGAAACTGGCCACCTCCTCCAAGGAGCCCATGGAAGCTGGGTTTGATGACCATTCAGGAGCATCCCTTTAGATGATTATAGAAATGATTTCGAATCTGCTTCTTCCTCCAAAGCAGGGGTCAAAGCCAGAAGGGAGCTGCACACAAGTCAGGGGTCTGTGGTGATTTTCAGGCCATCTTCCTATGGACTTGGTCCAGTGTTGGTGGAGATTGAATTGTAACTAGAGGTAGGAGGTAGTGCATCTCTGTCCTTGAGGGTAACTTGCAGTTGCCTGCTTATTATTTTAACCCTATGTCCCTTGCTCCCCCCCACCATGCCCCCACCTCTGAAGCAGGACGTTGGGCTCTACTTCAAGAACAGTGTATTTGGCTGGGTTCTGGGGCCGCTGGTCAGCTGTATCCGCTGGGGGTGGAGACAAAGAGCCTGGTCAGCACTACAGTCTGCCATACCTATTTCCTGCTCCCACAGCCAAGAGGCCCTGGAGGAAGCTGGGTGCTGGAGAAGATGAAGGGTCAGCCCTTTCCATACAATTCCCTTCATTCAAATGCAGCCTCCTGTGCTCATACAGAGAGCAGATCAGGGCAAGATGGTGGGTCAGTGGCTGAGGACAAAGGCTCTAGATTGGGGGCAGGAGAAAACACTGTGGGGTAAAAAGGATACAAATGGATGGATAGGGAAGTAGAATAGAGAAGCAGTAGATATTAAAATGTAAACAATCCATGAATTTTCTTTCTTTTTTTTAAGGGCTGTACATGTGGAATATGGAGGTTCCCAGGCTAGGGGTCCAATTGGAGCCACAACAATGCTAGATCCAAGCTGCATCTGTGACCTACACCACAGCTCACAGCAACACCAGATCCTTAATCCACACAGCAAGGCCAGGGATTGAACCTGTATCCTCGTGGATACTAGTTGGGTTCGTAACTCGCTGAGCCACAACACGAACTCCATGTATTTTCTTTCAGAATTTGTTGTAGTAAAGGATGAGTTGGCTTTTCCCTGCCCACATCCCTCAACAAAGCTGAAAATAGAACCTGTGGCACATGGCTGCAGACTGACTGTGAACCAGAAATAGTCCCTGGAGCCTCAAGCCTATCCCAGTTTGGTGTGGGCTCCCAGGTGACCCCAAGGGCTAACCACACCTTTTAATTAGGGGATCCCATTCCCTTGCGCATATGGCGGCTTCAGTTGTCCCTGGTGTTTTTAATCCAAACCTGGCTTGGGTTATGTTTGTTAAGTCAGCAGCAGAGCCCGAGGCTAAGGGGTAGAGGTTACAGGAAAGAGAGAAGGGGCAAGAGGGTTGTTCAATAGCTGGAGGCAGAAGTTCAATGGGGAGTAAAGGACGGATGACCGGCTGAGGAGGATCAGCAGATTTGAAAGGTCTGGCCATTTTGTGGGGTGCTTGGGAGACTACATGCTTGTGTCTTTAATTATTAACTTAGCCCTGCCTTGGCCTGCAGTTATGGGTGCATTTTTGCCCAGCCCTGTGATAAGGTTTGGTTGTTCATTGTCTTGTTTATTAAGCAGAAAGGCAAATGTTTGTTTGGGATAGGAATGCCCCCTTTCTGGAAGAGCAGAAAAGAACTTGGGCAGGCAGGGAGGGGGTGACAGAAGGTCAGACAGCTGTTCCGACCTCTCAGGATGAAGGCGGCTCTGGGCCAGAGTGTGACGAGACCAGGACACAACAAAACAGGAGGACTGGGGACACTGAGGGCCACACCACTACCAGAACTGAGACAGCGAGTACTTGTGACTGTGCTGGTGGCCTGAAGCAGGCAAGCCCAGCACTTTCTCCACTGGTGAGGCAGGCTGGCTCTCACCTTGCCTTTGGAGTTGCTGGGAGAAGGGCTGTTAAACCCTCATTGTGCTCTAGCTGTTGAGCTGGGCAGGAGGGAGCAGAGAGGCGGTCCACTTTGCCGCAGCGGGGAAGGTACGGGCTGCGTGTCTGCCTGCTTGCTTAAGAGGTTGGTGAGGGATTGAGGAATATTCTGCTGAATTTCAGAATTGTTTCTTTCAGCTTTCTTCCCCACCACATCCCGGGGCTATCAGTCAACCTTACAGAACGTGTGGGCCTCCCTTCTTGAATTTCTTCATCTGAAGTAGCAGTTCATAGCTTTTTGGGGGGGAAGGTAACGGATTTCTCTGAGATTCTGATGAGTTATGGACATTTTTCTTAGAAAAATGCATAAACTTTGGGCATATTTCAGTCTTTGTGGAAGTTCCAGGTTAAGAACCGTGGCTCCAAGGGCAAGTCATGAACTTTACTGGAGCTCGTCCAGATAAAATGATTGCCTCTTCCCCAGGGTAAAAGGACTTGAGGAATGTTTGTGGCTCTGACTTTTGCATTGTCCAGTCAGGAAAAATGCCCTGTCCCCTTTCTATAGGAACCTTGGCTCCAAGAATCTTTCCAGGCATGAAAACAGGCAGCTGAGCTGGCTGGCGGTAGCAGGAAGTCTGGCCTCCAGCCTAATCCTGGCCACACATCCTGACCTGCTGGCCCAGACGTTGGATAAGTCACAACAGGACTTGTCAAGGTTAACAGTATTACCACAGCATTAGCGTGCTGGATCTTGGGGTCCATATAAGGGGGGATACAGGGCTGGAGAGGGGGAGAGACCGTGACTTTTCAGAGCCAACAGCCGTAACACATCATTAATCCTGTAATGCTAACAGTTGCCTCCTATTGCTGTGAACATTTTTGTGTGTAAGCAAATCCACACTTTGTTGTATGTCTCCCGTGTAAGAGCTGAGGGTGTGTGTCTGTGTGTGGTGCTATGTACACAGGTGCTCAGCAAGTGCCTCTGAATGATAACGGTGGCAGAAGTTTCCAGTGCAGAGCAGGTCAGAGCCCAAACATTTCTGTCCTTGGCCAAAGGGTCTATTTTGGTGACTGGTACAGGAAACATTGCTTGGGAGTTTAATAAGGCCCTCCGGATGGTAGGCTCAGTCACCAATCAGTATTATTTTTCTTTCAGGTCTCCTAACCTTCGTTAACTGTGCCTATGTCAAGTGGGGAACCCTGGTACAAGATATTTTCACCTATGCTAAAGTATTGGCACTGATCATCATCATCATCGCAGGCATTGTTAGACTTGGTCAGGGTAAGAAATAATAGGAATAGCAACTAACATTTGTGAAGCATTTTCTATGAGCCATACTCCTCTAATTGACCTTTGTGCATGGTTTCATTTAATAGGTACTATTATTAGTCCCATTTTATAGATGAGGAAACTGATGCTGCAGAATTAAATATCTTGCTGAAGTCCCTAGTTTTGTTTTGTTTTTGTCATTTTAGGGCCATACCTGTGGCATATGAAAGTTGCCAGGCTAGGGGTTGAATTGGAGCTACAGGTGCTGGCCTACACCTCAGCCAAGGCAATGGAGGACCTGAGCTGCGTCTGCGACCTACACCACAGTTCACAGCAACACCAGATCCTTAACTCACTGAGCGAGGCCAGGGATCAAACCCATATCCTCATGAATAGTAGTCGGGGTCATTACCACGGAGACACGACAGGAACTCCCTGAAGCCCCTAGCTTAATAAATAGTGGAGCTGAAATTTGTACCCTGGCAGACTGATGCCAAAGCCTATCCTTTTACTCCTGTGTGTGCTGCCTCCCAGAGGAGGTTCATCCTGGCAAAAGGGCTGGCAGCCTTGTGCCGGAGCTGGCTTTTGAAGATTGTCGAGCCCCATTCTGAGGCTATGATTGTTAGCTCCTTGGGAATCAACAGAATGAACCTCTTGTACTCACTCCTCTTTCCAGGGGTGAACTCCTTCCCTGTAATTACACTGCTGGCTGGGCACACGGAGCCCTGCCCTTCTTCCACCCCGTTTCAGCTATCTGGAGTTAGAAAGAGGGCAAACAGAACTGCATCCCTCCTGTTCTCCAGCCCTTCTGCTCCGTGGTGGTTCTTCACCCTAGAAATCCACTGGGGTCTTTCCTGTCGAGATCCCTGTGCTGCCCCCTGCACTCTGGCTGGTTACTGTAGATGTATGTCTTCTGCTCCCTTTTCTTTCACTTGTACCCTTGCTGCAAGGGTAGTTCTAGGCCACACACCTCCTATTGTCACATTCTTCCTCTCCTTTACTGGGTCACCTTGTAGTTGTGGTGTAGGCCACTGATCTTCCTGCTTTTCTGTGTTCTCTGGGTTCCAGGAGCCTCGACTCACTTTGAGAATGCCTTTGAGGGTTCATCATTTTCAACGGGTGACATCGCTCTGGCACTCTACTCAGCTCTCTTCTCTTACTCGGGCTGGGACACCCTCAACTATGTCACTGAAGAGATCAAGAATCCTGAGAGGTAGGTACCTCATCATCAACTTTCCGTAACAACAGCCACCACTTATTGAGCTTCTGCTGTGTGCCAGACAGCATGCCACAACCAGTCAGTTTTATCAGCCTCATTTAATGGATGGGAGGGCTGAGGTTGAGAAGTAACTTGACCAAGATCACAGTAACAGCTAAGAGGTGAACTTTCTTAGGTTAAAAAAAATTTTTTACAGGCCTTTTCATATTCATGCATTTCTGTATTAACTAAAGCAGGTTGTACCATGTGCTTGTGTATATTTAAAATACTTTGATTTTTTTTCACACTTATCCCTATATAGATAACTTTAGGTCAAAGACTACCATAAACCTTCCTCTCCTCTGATCCCTTCCTTGTTTCTCAAATTCATATTGACTAATGGCATTGTTTCAGTCATTCAATGATATTACCCACTGTTACTCTGGATTGCTCTGCAGTCAGGTAGAGTGAAAAGAACAGTGAGGGAAGAGTGAAAGGGCCTGGACCAGTTTTCCACTGATTTGTGGGATGACCTTGTGGGAATCCCGTCATCTCTTTGCCTGATCTTTATCTGTAATTGAGGGGGGTTATATGTTTTCCAGAGCCTGGTTCTAAACTTCAATGATTTTAGGAACTAAGACTTGCCAGGGAGATGTTTTTGTAAATTTCAAAGCCAAAATAATAATAAACTCCTTTTGGCTTTGAGAAACAAAACATACTCTTGATACATATCCAGTGTTGCAACCTTGGGAGCAGAAAACAGCAGATCAAGGCCTGGGTGGTGCTTCCACCTGCCGGACAGAAGGTGAATGACCTAAGTATTTACCCTTCTCTCCTGTTTTCCTCCCAGTCTCATGGCAAAGAGTCTGTAAAGATCATAGCTTTATTGGGCCAGAGGAACCTTGAAAGGTCTCTTTCTCTTTGCCACTGGTTAGAAAGGCATCCAAGGTTCTCTAAGGCAGGGGGTTGGGGGAATGGACATTTCCCAGATTGCTCGTTCAGGTACATGTTTTGTTCTTCCTACTGAGGGCCCGTCTGATTTTCTGGAGATGCTAAATTTCACAATTTACCTCCATAATTTCTTTTATACTTAAGACAAATTTCCCAGTGTTGACAACCTTAGAGAAGGAATCCTGACCTCTAGATGTAAAACAAAAACCACATAAAACCTTCCTGTGCGATTATTATGCTGTGACATAGTTCTTTGTTGATCCTTTTTCCTTTTCCTTTTTTTGTGTGTGGGCCTTTTTTTCAATGTGACATTTCCTTTCACTTGATGCTCTTATAGTTCTTGAGTTCAGATCCTAAGCCACTATTTTAGGCAACTTCAAAGGCAAAAGCACTGGGGAAATGCCAGGGCTGGCCTCATCCCCAGATGAGAGTAGCAGAGAGAAGTGGAGAATGAGGGAGACTGTGGGACTAATGTGTCCATCATTCTGTTTTGACTGTAGGAATCTGCCCCTCTCCATTGGCATTTCCATGCCCATTGTCACCATCATCTACATCTTAACCAACGTGGCCTATTACACTGTGCTAGACATGAGGGACATCCTGGCCAGTGATGCTGTTGCTGTGGTAAAGGATTTTCACTAGCAGAAGGGTGAGGGTGTGTTTGTGGGCTTCTGGGTATCTTGCTGCTCTTGAAAGTCCCCCAAAGGGGGTAGTCCTTGAAAGGAGTATACGTAGTATATTGGGCTTGCAGGAAAGTCCTATTAGGCCCACCATGTAAGAAGGGTTGGGTGGGTAGTAGGGGGGACCTAGGGGCATACTTGTCCTTCCTTGCCTCCCATCCCTGTTAGGTCCTGCTAATGACTTTTCTGTTCATTTTCCTTAGACTTTTGCAGACCAGATTTTTGGAATATTCAACTGGACAATTCCAGTGGCAGTTGCATTATCCTGTTTTGGTGGCCTCAATGCCTCCATTGTGGCTGCTTCTAGGTATGAGTGGCATCTTTTACTGGGGTATATGGTGAAGAGCTATATACCAGGAGAGAGTAGAACTTACAGGATACAGAATTTAATCACGGAACTCCCCACATGATCGCCACAACCCCTTTGTTCTTGTTCCCATCAGCAACCTACAGTTCTCAGAAATCTCAATATTGAGCTCTATTCCATATTAAAATCCTTTTGAATAGGCAGAGATGGGGGGCCTTGTGGCATGTGAACATGGCCACACCTGGTGTCCCACGAATTTCTTAGCCTCTCCTATCTCACCCAAAATAGGCTTTTCTTTGTGGGCTCAAGAGAAGGCCATCTCCCTGATACCATCTGCATGATTCATGTCGAGCGGTTCACACCGGTACCTGCTCTGCTCTTCAATGTAAGTGATCTCAAGATTGGGGCTGCAAGCCTGAAGGTGGAGGAAACTTTCGTAACAATAGATAAAACTGTTCTAGCTTCCCAGAAGCTCTAGAGAAGATTCTATTGACGAAATCAAACTATTGACGAAACATCCACCATGGGCAAGACATTGCAAACTGCTGCAGTGGTGCTTGAGAGAGAACCATCTTCTCTAAGGAATGGTGACCTCCGCTGGTCTAGGATAAGGCATAAAAGTCATGGAATATACTGTAATGACTGCTGTGGCACAGTGATGTATTGTTTAAGGGGAAAAACATTCACCTCCATGTGGGTAGAGGGTGAATGAGGAAAGACTTGTTTTTCAGGGCTGTACACACAGCATGTGGAAGTTACTAGGTGAGGGGTCTCATCAGAGCTGCAGCTGCTGGCCTATGCCACAGCAATGCCAGATCCGAGTGGCATCTATGACCTACCCACAGCTCACGGCAATGCAGGATCCTTAACCCACTGATTGAGGTCAGGGATCGAACCCACATCCTCATGGATACTAGTTGGATTCGTTTCTGCTAAGCCATGACAGGAACTTCCAAGACTTCTTAGAGAAAGTGAATGTGAAGTGGATTTTTAAGGTTAGGGTTGCCAGTGGTAGAGATGGATAGGCTTTAGGTTAAGAGAAATGGCATCAGAGTCTGGAGGTGAAGCAGTATGGAATTGGGTGTTAGGAGGTAAGAGCTGGAGGTGTAGTTTGGAGCAAAAGCTATTTGAGGAATTGTTTTGAGCTGTATAGAGAAGTAACCTATATAGTTATAAAAGAGCACAAGTTTGAAAAATGTGCTGGAAAAGCAACTGAGGAGCTACTGACTTAATAGAAAAGGAGGGAGATGCTGAAACTAAGGTGGTAAAGGGGGTAGGAAGACAGTTGGGGAGACTGAGGACTTGACAAGGGGGTGGGTTTGTGGGGGATAAAGGAGAGTGAGGAATGTCCTGCATAGTAAAGGCTGTGAGAGAAGCTGACATGGGCTTGTGCCTGCAGGGTCTCATGGCGCTGATCTACTTGTGCGTGGAGGACATCTTCCAGCTCATCAACTACTACAGCTTCAGCTACTGGTTCTTCGTGGGGCTCTCTATCGTGGGTCAGCTCTATTTGCGCTGGAAGGAGCCTGACAGGCCTCGTCCTCTCAAGGTAACCCCTCTCCATCCTACCTCTGCTTCAGGGGACTACTCAGAAACCTTTGCCCAGGACTTGGGAGTGGTACCCTGTGGAGATGAAGGGGATGGCAAAAAGGCTCAGAGCTCTGCTCTTCACAGGCAGCTGGGGTCACCCTAGCGGTCTGTCCTGAGCTGTCTAACCTCAGGTATTTCTTCTGTGCCCTCAGCTCAGCATTTTCTTCCCATTGTCTTCTGCCTCTGCACCATCTTCCTGGTGGCTGTTCCACTCTACAGTGATACCATCAACTCCCTTATCGGCATTGGCATTGCCCTCTCAGGCTTGCCCTTTTATTTCTTCATCATCAGAGTGCCAGAACACAAACGACCTCTTTGTCTCCGCAGGATTGTGGGTAAGCCTTGCATCCTCAAGTTGGCTCAGCTCTTATCCTTTTTTTTTTGGCTTTTTCTGCAAATCTAGTCTCCCAAGTTGTCTTTGCTATAGTGCCTACCTATTGTTAAGGCCTAACTGTCCCCCCCAGGCCTAGTCCCATTCAGTGCCACTTGAACTCAGCCCACCTGACCTCTTCTCAGTTCTGACTCAAACTTCTCTTTGTAGCATCCATCACATGGTACCTTCAGGTCCTGTGTATGTCAGTTGCTGCAGAGATGGATTTGGAAGATGGAGGAGAGATGCTCAAGCAACAAGATCCCAAGTCTAATTAAACATCACAAGGAATCTTGAGATGTGGAAAGCAGGGGCCTCTTTTATCTCCTACCAGCCAGAGCCAAGAAGTTGAAAGGAAAGCTCACTTCATTGGAGGCAGCTACTAGAAGCCTCCTAGGCAGCTTCACCAACCTCTGAACTTGCCTTTTGAGAAATAGAGAGTAATTTATTTGTTTTGCTACATATTGTTCCAGGTTTCTTTTAAAGGGATGATAAAGCAGACTGTGATGGGGAGCATGCCAGGTGTGGGCTTGGTTGTTCTGGCAGCACGCTGCCATGTATTAAGATAGTCACTCACCTCTGGGGTGCCTGCCCATTCCTCTTTTCTGTTGAAAGATCCAATAATGCTCCAAATTTCCAGTCTCCTTTAGAGACATGAAACTGTCACAGGTGCTGGGCAATAAAAGGGTATGATCCTGAGCTCTCAGTGGCTTCATTTTTATATAGTGTCTTGAGGACAGCTCACATTAGCCTGGCAGGAACACTAGAAACAATCGTCTGTAGAAAGTATCTGAGTATTTCTTCCCTCTCAAGCCAAATGCTGAAAGCTGATACAACCATCTCTACTGAAGAAAACACCTAAGCTGCTATAGCAAAATATTAGCTTGTTAGCTAAAAGCTCTATCAACTTCTGTTCTTAATTATGATTAAAAACTTGAGCACATCTACTTTTTATATATAATCTTGGAATAAATGAATGTGGTTCCTCCAGATATAATCTCCACTTAACAGACGTATTTCTGACTATACGGTAAGTATGGACAGGACAACACATCTAAGCCCTTCATGCCAGGTTACAACACTGAGACACCTCCTAAGAACACAGGCCAGCAAGAGCAATCACCACCCAACCCATTGTTTTTTTCTGAAGCACACAATCCATTTCCCTGTTTAATAAGCATCCAAAAGCAGAGGGTAGTACAGAGGTCTACTAACTCTGTGGATGGGAAGATCACTTGGTTCCCCAGTGCTCTCTTACACTTAGGTGGAAGAGTCTGGAGCAGAATCCACTTTTAAAGTGAAGATCAACATGTCCCACGGTTTCTAGGTCTGGGGCAAGGACCCAGCATCAAATCTCATTCTAAGGCTGACTTCTCTGAAAAGAGAGAGAGTTCCTGCCAGTACGAGCAGGGAACAGAATTCAGCCAAGTGTGTCACGCCAGGGATGCTTTGCCTTTGGTTTGTTGCTACTGCTGTTAGTGGTGATGGGAGGGTCATTCTTTCCAGGCTGTAGCAGAGGGTTGTGGGTAAAGGTCTGGCGTAAAGGACCTGGGAGAAGAGGAGAAAAAAAAATCTCAATGAACAAAGGAAAGGAAGAAACAAACGGCAGAATTTAGCCTGCAAGGGTTATTTACCCCTGGCTGCTAGCTCCAAGTGATTCTGCATGCGTCGTTCCCGCTCTTGTAGCTGATGTGCCATTTCAGCATTCTTCCAACCTGTGTGAAGAGGAGTGAGATAATCACTCAGTCCTGGAGCCACTTCTAGACCATTTCCCCGGTGTCTTGTTCACAGAGAACAGGCCATTACCTCTTTTGAAGCTCTTAATGAAGCCTTCCCGTGGAAGTAATGTGCTAGAGTCATGTACAACACGCTGGGGGATTTTAAGTACTGTGCGGACGGCTGGAATACGGAGGCAAAGCACCTGGCCCAGGGAAAACATGTTGGAGGAGAACCAATACATGAACACTGCCTGCACGAGAAGGAAGAGAAGTTACTCAGAAGCTGCATCCTGGTCAGACTGCCAGGAGACTTGGAGCCAGCCCCTAAACCATTACTTACAGAGGGAAAATGGATAGTTATGGGCAAGACTGCCAGGGGCATCAATCTGATAAAATTTCTCATCCACTGAAGGTCAGAACTTTGCATGCCAGTTTCTGCACCTAACTGAAGTAAAAAAAAAAAAAAGAAGCACAGAGGAAGAATAGCAAATGCATGTCAATTTTAATTGCATTTAGCTCAGATTTCTTTTTTTTTTAGGGCCACACCCATGGCATATGAAAGTTCCCAGGCTAGGGGTCGAATCAGAGCTGCAGCTGCTGGCCTACATCACAGCCATACCAACATGGGATCCAAGCTGCATCTGTGACATGCTCACGGCTACGCTGGATCCTTAACCTACTGAGTGACGCCAGAGATTGAACCTGCATCCTCATGGATCCTAGTTAGGATTGTTAACTGCTGAGCCATGAAGGGAACTCCTCTTTTTTAAAAAGAATTTTATGACTGCACCCGTGGGACATGGGACGTTTTCAGCCCAAGGACTGAATCTGAGCCACTGCCACAACTGCAGCAATGCTGGATCCTTTAACCTACTATGCTGGGCTGAGGGTCAAACCCATACCTCTGCAGTGACCCCAGGTGCTGTAGTCAGATTCTTAACCACTGAATGAACTCCCAGCTCATATTTCTTATCCATCAACTCGAAAAGAATGACCATTCTGTACAACTACTTTCCCCTCAGTCCCCACACTGTGCAAGTCTGGCACTTGGCAAACCTGAGCTTACCTCAAGAACACCCCACATTGTAGCAGTGACCACCAGGGGTAATATGTAGGTGGGGTCAGATAGTGTGAGATCTTGGAACCACCAGAGACCACCTGTCTGCAGGCTGGGCACAGGAAGGTTGGCCATTTCCCTCAAAGCAATGAAGAAGGAGATGAAGATCGGGGCCTATGGTACAGGATAAACAGTGTCAGGACCCTTTAGCAGAGGGGACATTGGCATTACTCCATTACTGAAACCCATGTAGCATAGTATCATCACCATCTGCTTTCTGGGGGTCTAGAGCACAGGAAACAGGAGATAATCTGACTGGTTCTAGATGAAGTTAACGAAGGGAAATGTATATTTGCTCACCTGAGTCAAAGGCAGAATAAGAGGTTTAAAGAGTTTAATGTCATGCTTTTTCTGGTAGAACGTCATTTCCGAGGAGGCCCTGTAAACTGTAAAGGGAGTGGAAGTTAATGGCTGGGCTAACAGCTATGTTGGTGGAGGTGACCATCCTCATCACATGGCCCGTGAGATTTCTAACTGACCCGGGCCAGTCACCGGAAGCATCAGGCCTAAGAAACAGGTGAATCTTCAGAACCTGCTCGACTGTAGCAACTCCTGACTTAGGCTGTCCCTCCCCCTTGGCTGAATGGCAGGGAAAGGGCAACTCTGGTCCTCTCCCACGCTCGTTCTTAACTGACTCACACTCAGTGTGGTTTCCTGTCAACTTGGCTTCTCTGATTCGAGCGGAAAACTTCTGAATCTCTGGCAAGTGGTTGTGGATCTTGGCTGCCTCTCGCTGGCCCTTCACGATGAGAGGAAACACCAGGCAACGGGCAAGGACTGTACCTGGAAAACACAAACGAGGACTGGAGTGAAATTCAAGCATTCTGCAGCTACAAGGCTGAAGGTTTTTAGGTCCTACTGAAAAGGTCTCTTAGCTCAGACTTTTCTACCCTCTGATTCATGCCAACGGGCCCCAAGACAAAGGACACGGGTAGGACTTAGTTCCTTCGAGTCTCAGTCTTCTGCTTTGACATCAAAAGTCTGGCATTAACTTCTCTAAGCAAATGACCAGGAATCTGGTTTGTTTCCCTGAACAAAAACGTAGGTGACAGAAGCCACTTTTCTAGATCAGTGGTTTCTAAACTTTTCTATAACCAATGGAATCCTTTTTGCCTCGACTCTTAAGTGGAACCCCAATATACATAACAAATAAAATCAAGCCGCCCTGGGTGAGGAGATAGTCTGACTACAGGATTGTTCAAGCTCTGGCCTTTGCTTTATGCAGAAGCACTTTTATAGATGGCTGGGGCTCCCAAGAATGAAGAATGAAAGCCACTGTCCTTAGAAATCTCTGGAGTAGGAGGTAATCTGGTGGTCTACCGCTTAGTTTCTTCCTATTCTTTTCTTACACTTCACATTCCTGATCATTCCAAAAACTGTTTATTTAGTTTATGTATCTATAGATAAGCAAGTGGGCCTGGATTGAGAAAAGGCCAGGGGGAGATAAGAGCTTTAGGCTTTATTGACATTACGGTGGATGGTGTGGAGTGGAAAGAGACGGGAGTTAAGCTGTGCCACAATGGGAACTCGCCCAGAACACTCTTTTAAATAGTATCTACAAAAGGAAGGAGAAAAGGTAGTACGGGATCAAGGAGAAAGGGGATCAAGATGGTGGAGGAGTAAAACCTGACACTCACCTTCTCACACAAACACATCGAACCCCCCACAACAGGAGTTCCTGTTGTGGTCGCAGCGGTAATGAATCTGACTAGTATCCATGAGGACACAGGTTCAATCCCTGGCCTCACTCAGTGGGTTAAGGGTCCAGCGTTGCTGTCAGCTGTGGTGTATGTCACAGACGTGGCTCAGATCCCTTGTTGCTATGACTGTGGTGTAGGCTGGCAGCTGTAGCTCCAATTCGACTCCTAGCTTGGGAACCTCCATCTGCCACAGGTGTGGCCCTAAGAAGCGAGGGAAAAAAAAAAAAACAAAAAACAAACAAAAACCCCAAAACAAAAAACCACATAAACACACTTCCCAAAACCCATACACTTGTAGAAAGATTTACACAGAACATCTACTGAACTCTGGCAGGAGACCCGAGACCTCCAAAAAGGGCAAGAAACCCTCCAGAGCAAAAAGGGGTGGTGGGGTGGGGGTAGAAAAGAAAAAAAAAAAAAAAAAGAGAAAACAGGAATTAACATGGGACCATCACTCCTGAGAGGGAGCTGTGAAAGGAGAAAGAGCTAGGACAGACAGGGAACCTCAAAGTCTCGGAGAAAAAGCTTAAAGTGCAGCACCAGGACTGAGGAGGGCAAAGCCAAGAGAGATGCACAGACCACTGATACCACTGCATGGGACACCACAACACAAAGGTGGGGGCTGGATGCTGAGACTTGGGTCAGTTCCAGGGAGAGGACTAGGGTTGGCTCTCCCTGAAAGGGCTGGGAAGTGGAGCATCACAGCAGAGTGAGTACAAGAGGAGTCCTGGGCCTGAAGGAGAAGCAAGGCGCCATTGTTGGGAGGAGTGAGAGAAGGAGGGGCAGGAACACCATAGAACATCTTTCTCTGGGCATCTGTGGGTTCTTGGGCAGTGGGGCACCTCTTGTGTGGACAGCCATCTCAGACTCCAGAGGTGGGGGTGGTTCATCACCACTACTGTGTCCCATGAACAGGTACCACCTGTGGCCCCAGTCACCTGCCAAGGAGGGCACTGCAACCAAGTACCACCCATTGCCCTCACTCCCCTGGGAACACACATGCCCTGCCTCACTGCTGTCAAAGGCTCTGGGAGCTGTCTCCACCTCCTTGAGCATCACTGCCACTGCCCAGGGCCATGGCAACCAGGAGCAGCCTTTGCCCCCACCTCCCTGCAGGTCCTCACCACTGTCAAAGGCCCAGCAACAAGGCATTGGCTAGAGGCCCTGCCTATTGCCCTCATCTGGAAGCACACACAGGCTGTACACTGGCATACCCCCGATCAAGGGGATAACAGCTTGTACATATCGAAGAAAGTGACAGCAAGCATCCAAACCAAAAAAAGCCCTCATACCAAAATACAAACCAAAAAATCAGTAAGACCTCACAAACTATCCAAGAGCACTCTCTATATATAAATAACCCTCTAAGACTACAGTAGATAACTGTTTTCCTTAAACTCAGAATAAGAAAACTATAAGCAAAATGAGCAAAGGAACCATCCCCAGCTAAAGGAGAATTTCCCTGAAGGAAGAAACGATGAAAGAGGCCTCTACAGTCTAACAGGCACGGTGTTCAAAAAGTAGGTAATGAAAATACTGAAGGAGGAGTTCCCGTTGTGGCTCAGTGGTAATGAACCCAACTAGTATCCATGAGGATGTGGGTTTGATCCCTGGCCTGGCTCAACGGGTTAAGGATCTGGCATTGCTGTGGCTGTGGCGTGGGCAGGAAGCTGTAGCTCCAATTTGACCCCTAGCCAGGGAACCTCCATATGCCGCGGGTGCGGCCCTAAACAGCAAAAACAAACAAATGAAAATATTGCATGAATTAAGAGCAGGTATGAACAGTAATGCAGATTACTTTAGAAAGGAACTAGAAAATATAAGGAGCCAAGAAAAATGAGAAAATTCATTTTCAGAGACACAAGCTGAGCTAAAGGCACTGAAGAGCAGACTGAATAATGCAGAAGAATGAATAAGTGACTTGGAAGATAGTATAATGGAAATCACCCAATCAGGACAGCAGACAGAAAACCAAATGAAAAAATATAAAAGCAATATAAGAGATCTATAGGATAATATAATTATCTACATATAATCGGGATTCCAGAAGGAGAAGAAAAAGAAAAGGGGATTGAAAATACATTTGAAGAAATTATGGCTGAAAACTTTCCGTACCTGGGAGTTCCCGTCATGGTGTAATGGAAATGAATCCGACTAGGAACTATGAGGTTGTGGGTTGGATCCCTGGCTTCACTCAGTGGGTTAAGTATCTAGCGTTGCCATGAGTTGTGGTATAGGCCGCAGATGTGGCTCAGATCCTGCGTTGCTGTGGTGTAGGCTGGCAGCTGCAGCTCTGATTGGACCCCTACACTGGGAACCTCCATATGCTGTGGGTACGGCCCTTAAAAAAAAAAAGTGACAATAAACACAAGGAAAAACCAAAGGATAAACATGAAGATGTAAAAAAGAACATCCAAAGAATGTATTTGAGCCTATATGACTATCATGCTAAAGCAAGCAGATATAGGAAGGGGTTAACATACTTGAAAACAGGGCAACCACACACACACAAAAAGGAACACAGGAGAAACAGAATCAACCGGAAAGCAAAGTTGAAAATGGCAATAAATACGTATTTATCAATAATTACCTTAAATGTCAACAGACTGAATACTCCAATCAAGACAGAGTGGCAGACTGGATAAAAAAAACAAGAGCCTAAAATATTCTGCCAACAAGAGACTCACCTTAGGGCCAAGGAAAAGTGAAATGAACGAAAATGAACGGCTGGTAAAGATGTTTCATGCGAATGGAAATGACAGGAAAGTGGGAGTTGCAATATTGACATCAGACAAAATAGACTTTAAAACAAAGGCCACAGGAGTTCCTGTTTCGGCTCAGCAAGTGAAGAATACGACTGGTATCCATGGGGATATGGGCTCAATCCCTGGCCTCAATCAGTGGGTCAAGGATCTGGCATTGCTGCAAGCTGCAGCTCCAATTTGACCCCTAGCCTGGGAACTTCAATATCCCACAGGTACGGCTACAAAATTAAAAAAAAATTAGAAAAGGAGGAACAAACAAAACCTAAAGTCAGCAGAAAAAAGGAAATCATAAAGATGAGAGGGGAAATTTCTCAGAGATGGGATTAAGATGGTGGACTAGAAGGACCAGAGCTCACCTCTCATAAAAGCAACGAAATCACAATCAACTGCTGAACCACCTTCAACCAAACAGACTGCAAACTATTAAAAAAAGATATCCTACTCCAGAAGATGAAGAGGAGGCCACATCAAGACAGCAGGGGGACTATTACATGATACAAACCTGCTGGGTGGGTGGCCCACAGACAAGAAACTATATCAGAGACTCACCTATGTGAGTGAGAGTTCTGAGCCCCATGTCAGGTCCCCACACCTGGGGATCTGGCATTGGGAGAAGGGACCTCCAGAGCACTTGGCATTAAGGGCCAGTGGGGCTTGTGTGCAGGAGCTCCATGGGACTAGGGGAAATGGAGACTCCATTCTTAGAAGGTACACACAGGCTTTCATGTGCACTGGGTCCCAGGGCAAAGCAGTCTCCACAGGAATCTGGGTCAGACCTGACTAAGATTCTTGGAGGATCTCTTGGGAAAACAAGGGGTGACTGTAGCTTGCTGTGGGGGAAGGACATTGGAAGCAAAAGTCTTGGGAATAATCGTCAGTGTGTGTTCCTCTAGAGGTGACCATTTTGGAAATACCTGGCCCCACCCATCAGGGCTGAGAGGCCCCAGGACAAACAATAATTCAGGTGGGATTGCAGCCCCCCCCCTCCCCATAGCTGTCTCTAATCAATCCCACGCAGAGACAAGGCCCCACCCACCAGAGAGATAAGAATCCGCTCCACCTACCAGTTGGCAGGCACCAGCCCCTTCCATCAGGAAGCCCGCAAGAAGCCCCCACACCAACTTCAGGCATAAGGGGGACACAGACACCATAAGTAAGAGAGGCTACAATTCTGTTGTCTGCAAAAAGGAGACCACACCAAAAATCTATACAAAATGAAAAGGCAGAGAACTATGACTTAGATAAGGGAGGAAGGAAAAAACCCCCAAAAAACAGCTAAGTGATCTGGAGATTATCAGCATTATCAGACTTTAGACTGATGACGGTGAAGATGAGGCAAGACATTGGAAATAAACTGGAGGCAAAGACTGATAATTTACAGCAAACATTGAGCAAAAATATACAAGATTTAAAACTTAAGCAAGCAGACATGCAAAATATAATAACTGAAATAAAAATTCATTAGAAGCAACCAACAGCAGAATTACAGGAGGCAGAAGAACGAATAAGCAAGGTGGAGGACAGATTAGTGGAAATCATTGACGTGGAACAGAAAAGAGAAAAAAGACTGATAAGAAATGAATACAAGCATTGAGAACTTTGTCTAGATACTCATGTTGCAACAGAAGAAAGGCTGGGGGAAAAATGTAATTGTAATGTATACATGTAAGGATAACCTGACCCCCTTGCTATACAGTGGGGAAAAAAAATAATAATTAAAAAAAAAAAAAAAAAAAGAAATGAATACAGTCTAAGAGAACTCTGGGAAAATGTTAAAGGCACCAATATCTGTATTACAGGGGTGCCAGAAGGAGGAGAGAGAGAGAAAGGGCCAAAGAAAACATTTGTCAAAGAAAACATATATATCATAATCGAAAACTTCCCTACATGGGAAAGGAATCACTCAAATCCAGGAAGCACAATGAGTACCATATAAAATAAACCAAAGAAGGAACAGCTTGAGACATGTATTAATCAAACTGACCAAAATTAAAGACAAAGAGAATCTTTTTTTTCTTTTTAGGGGCTGTAACCATGGCATCTGGAGGTTCCCAGGCTAGAAGCTGTAGCCACTGGCCTACACCACCACCACAGCAACGTAGGATCCAAGCTGAGTCTGTAACCTACACCACAGCTCATGGCAACACCGGATCCTTAACCCACTGAGCAAGGCCAGGGATTGAACCAGCAACCTTATGGTTACTAGTTGGGTTCGTTTCCATTGTGCCAAAAAGGGAATTCCACAAAGAGAAAATATTGAAAGCAGTTAGGAAAAAGAAACAAACATCCAAGGGAACCCTGATAAGGTTATCGGCAGATTTTTTCAGCAGAAACTCTGCAGGCCAGTAGGGAGCAGTACAATATACTTAAAGCAAGGAAAAAACCTCCAACCAAGATTACTCTACTCAGCAAGGCTTCGTTCAGATTTGATGGAGAAATCAAAAGCTTTACAGACAAGCAAAAGCTAAGAGAATTCAGCATCATTAAACCAGCCTAAAAACAAATACTAAAGGAACTTCTCTAGGTGGAAAAGGCCACCACTAGAAACAAACAAAAATATTACAATGACAAAGCTCACCTCAGTAAAGGCATATATATAGTAAAGGTAAGAAATCATCCACACACAAATATACTACCAAAATCAGAAATCGTGAGGAGGGTACAAATGCAGGATACTGGAGGTGCACCTGCAATTTTGAGACCAACAACTAAAACAATCTTGTATATATAAAGACTCCTGTATCAAAACTTGAGGGTAACAGCAAACCAAAAATCTAGAATAGATACACACACAAATAAGTAACAGCAATCCAGGAGTTTCCTGTCATGGCACACTGGAAACAAATCCGACTAGGAATCATGAGGTTGCGGTTTGATCCCTGGCCTCACTCAGTGGGTTAAGGATCCAGCATTGCTGTGGGCTGTGGTATGGGTTGCAGACCTGGGAACCTCCATATGGCATGAATGCGGCCCTAAAAAGAAAGAAAAAAAAAAAACACCCAAAAGCCAAAAAACCAAAATAGGCAATCCAAAAACAACATTAAAGCTAGTCATCAAACCACAAGCAAAGAGGAGTTCCCACTGTGGCTCAGCAGGAAACGAACCTGACTAGGATCCATGAGAATGCAGGTTCAATCCCTGGTCCCCCTCAGTGGGTTATGGATCCGGTGTGGCTGTGAGCTGTGGTGTAGGTCAGAGACATGGCTTAGATCTGGTGTTGCTGTGGCTGTGGTGTACGCTGGCAGCTGTAGCTCCGATTTGACCCCTAGCCTGGGAACCTCTATGTGCTGAGAGTGTAGCCCTAAGAAGACCAACCAATCAACAAACAAAAACAAAAGAAAATAGAAGAAAAAGGACCAACAAAAACAAGTCCAAAAACAAGTCTTATTGCCATTCTTATTAAAATGACAATAAGAACATACATCTCAATAATTACCTTAAATGCAAATGGATCAAATGCCCCAAGCAAAAGACATAAACTGGCTGAATGGATATAAAAACAAGACAATTATATACATATATAGGTGGTCTTCAAGAACCCACTTCAGTTCTAGGGACACATACAAATTGAAAGTGAAAGGATGGAAGAAAATATTCCATGCAAACGGGAATCGAAAGGTGGAGTAATAATACTCATATTAGACAAAATAGACCTTAAAATAAGGAATATTATAAGAAGGACATTACATAATGATCAAAGGATCAATCCAAGAAGAAGATATAACAATTGTAAATATATATGCACCCAGCATAGGATCACCTCAAAATATAAGGCAACTGTAACAAACTTAAAAGTAGAAATCGACAACAACACAAGAATGGGGGACTTTAACACCCCACTGACAGCAATGGACAGATCATCCTGACAGAAAATTAACAAGGAAACACAGGCCTTAAATGATGCATCAGACCTCATGGACTTAATAGATATTCTATAGAACATTCCATCCAAAAGCAGCAGGATACACATTCTTCTCAAGTGCACATGGAACATTCTCTAGGATTGATTACATTCTGAGCTACCAATCAAGCCTCAGTAAATTTAAGAAAACTGAAATCATATCAAGCAACTTTTCTGACCACAATGCAATATGACTGGAAATCAAAAAGAAAAGAACTGCAAAGAACACAAACACATGGAGACTAAACAACATGCTACTAAACAACTAAAGGATCACTGAAGAAATCAAAAAGGAAATTAAAAAATATCTAGAAGCAAATGACAATAAAGACAACAACTCAAAACGTATGGGATGCAGCAAAAGCAGTTCTAAGAGAGAAGTTTACAGCAATACAAGCCTACCTCAGGAAACAAGAAAAAGCTCAAACAAACAACCTAACTTTACATCTAAAGCAACTAGGGAGAGAAGAACAGACAAGACCTAAAGTTAGCAGAAGGAAAGAAATCATAAAGATTAGAAAAGAAGTAAGTGAAATAGAAATAAGAAAACCATAGAAAAGAGCAATGAAACTAAAAGATGGATCTTTGAAAAGATCAACAAAATTGATAAACCCTTAGCCAGACTCATTAAGGAAAAAAAAGGACTCAAATCAATAAAATTAGAAATGAAAACAGAGAAGTTACAATGGACATCCCAGAAATACAAAGGATCATGAGAGACTACTACAAGCAACTATATGCTAACAATACAGACAACCTAGAAGAAATGGACAAATTCTTAGAAATGTACAATCTTCAAAGATTAAATCAAGACAAAATAGAAAAGACGAACAGACCAATCACAAGTACTGAAACTGAAACACTTCCAACAAACAAAAGTACAGGACCAGATGGCTTCATAGGTGAGTTCTATCAAACATTTAGAGAAGAGCTAACACCTATCCCTCTGAAACTATTTCAAAAAATTTCAGAGGAAGGAACACTCCCAAACTCATTCTATGAGGCCACTATCATTCTGATACCAAAACCAGACAAAGATACCACAAAAAAAGGAAAATTACAGGCCAATATTACTGATGAACATAGATGCAAAAATCCTCAACAAAATACTAGCAAACTGAATCCAACAATACATTAAAAGGACTGTACACCATGATCAAGTGGGATTATCCCGGGAATGCAAGGATTCTTTAATACTGCAAATCAATCAGTGTGATGCACCACATTAACAAACTGAAAAACAAAAACCATATGATCCTTTCAATAGATGAAGAAAAAGCTTTTGACAAAATCCAACACCCATTTCTGATTAAAGACCCTCCAGAAAGTGGGCATAGAGAGAAACTATCTCAACACAATAAAGGCTATATATGACAAACCCACAACTAACATCATTCTCAACAGTGAAAAGTTGAAAGATTTTCCGCTAAGATCAGTAAAAAGTCAAGGATGTCTGCTCTCTAGTTACTCTACCACTACTATTTAACATAGTTTTGGAAGTCCAAGCCATGGCAATCAGAGAAGAAAAAGAAATAAATCCAAAGTGGAAAGGAAGAAGTAAAACCATCCCTGTTTGCAGATGACATGATACTAAGAAAATCCTAAAGACATTACCAGAAGACTGTTAGAGCTCATCAATGAATTTGGTAAAGTTGCAGGATACAAAATTACTACACAGAAATTGACTGCATTTCTATACACTAACAACAAAAGCTCAGAAAGAGAAATTAGGGAAACAATTCCAATTTATCATTGTATCAAAAAGAATAAAATACATAGGAATAAACCTACCTAAAGAGACAAAAGACCTGGAGTTCCCTTTGTGGTGCAGCAGAAAGGAAACCAACTAGGAACCAGGAGGCTGCAGGTTCAATCCCTGGCCTCGCTCACTGGGTTAAGGATCTGGTATGCCATGAGCTGTGGTATAGGTTGCAGATGTGGCTCAGATCCTGCATAGCTGTGGCTGTGGTACAGGTCAGCAGCTGTAGCTCTGATTTGACCTCTAGCCTGGGAACCTCCATGTGCCATGGGTGCAGCCCTAAAAACCAAAAAAAAAAAAAAAAAAGGGAGAGACAGGAGTTCCCGTCATGGCGCAGTGGTTAACGAATCCGACTAGGAACCATGAGGTTGCGGGTTCGGTCCCTGCCCTTGCTCAGTGGGTTGACGATCTGGCGTTGCCGTGAGCTGTGGTGTAGGTTGCAGACGCGGCTCAGATCCTGTGTTGCTGTGGCTCTGGCGTAGGCCAGGGGCTACAGCTCCAATTCGACCCCTAGCCTGGGAACCTCCATATGCCGAGGGAGCGGCCCAAGAAATAGCTAAAAAGACAAAAAAAAAAGGGGGGGGGGGAGACAAAAGACTTGTACTCTGAAAACTATAAGACACTGATAATCGAGGATGACACCAACAGATGGAAAGACATACCATGCTCTTGGATTGGAAGAATCAATATTGTCAAAACGACTATACTACCCAAGGCAATCTACAGATTCAATGCAATTCCTATCAAATTACAAAGGACATTTTTTCATAGAACTAGACAAAATATTTTAAAGTTTGTTTTGAAGCACAAAAGACCTGGAAGAGCCAAAGCCATCCTGAGAAAAAAAAAAAGGAGCTAGAGCAATCAGGCTCCCTGACTTTGGACTATATTACAATGCCACAGTCATCAAAACTCCATCATACTGACACAAAAACAGAAATACAAATCAGTGGAACAGGATAGAAAGCTCAGAATTAAACCCACACACCTACAGTCAACTAATCTACAACCAAGGAAGCAAGAAAATACAATTGAGAAAAGACAGTCCCTTCCATAAGCAGTGCTGGGAAAACTAGACAGATACATGTAAAAGAATGAAATTAGAACACTACCTAACACAGTACACAAAAATAAACTCAAAATGGATTAAAGACCTAAATATAAAGAACAGATAGTATAAAACTTAGAGGAAAACATAGGCTGAACACTCTCTGACATAAACCACAGCAGTATCTTCTCAGATCCACCCCCTAGAGTAATGACAATAAAAACAAAAATAAACAAATGGAACCTAATTAAACTTAAAAGTTTTTACACAGCAAATGAAACCCTAAACAAAACGAAAAGACAACCCACAGAATAGGAGAAAATATTTGCAAATGAAGCCACTGACAAAGGAGTAATCACCCAAATTTATAAATACCTCCCGCAGCTCAATACCAAGAAAAACAAAAAATCCCACTGAAAAATGGGCAGCAGATCTAAATAGACAATTCTGCAAAAAGACATACAGATGGTCAAAAAACACATGAAAAGATGTTCAACATCACTAATTATTAGAGAAATGCAAATCAAAACAAGGTACCACCCAGAATGGCCATCATCAAAAAGTCTACAAACAATAAATGCTGGAGAGGGTGTGGGATAAAAGGAACTCTATTACACTGTTGGTGGGAATGTAAACTGGTGCAACCACTATAGAAAACAGCAAGGAGGAGTTCCTGTCCTGGCGCAGTGGTTAACGAATCCAACTGGGAACCACGGGGTTGCGGGTTTGGTCCCTGCCCTTGCTCGGTGGGTCGACGATCCAGTGTTGCCATGAGCTGTGGTGTAGGTTGCAGACTCGGCTCGGATCCCGTGTTGCTATGGCTCTGGCGTAGGCAAGTGGCTATAGCTCCGATTAGACCCCTAGCCTGGGAACCTCCATATGCCGCAGGACCGGCCGAAAGAAATAGCAAAAAGACAAAAAAAAAAAAAAGAAAACAGCAAGGAGATTCCTCAAAAACAAAACAAAACAAAACTCATCTATCCAGAGAAAACCATGACTTGAAAAGATATATATACTCCAATACTCACTGCAGCACTATTTACAAAGGCCAAGACATGGAAACAACCTAAATGTTGACTGACAGAGGAGTGGATAAAGATGTGGTACATATATGCAATGGACTATCACTCAGCTATAAAAAGGAATGAAATAATGGCATTTGTAGCAACATGGATGGACCTTAAAAATTATCATGTGGAATCTAAAAAAAGGATACAATGAACTTCTTTGCAGAACAGATAATGACTCACAGAATTTGAAAAACTCATGGTTTCCAAAGGAGACAGGTGTGTGTGGGGGGTTGGGGCGGTGGGGGGATGGGCTGGGGGTTTGGGATGGAAATGCTATAAAACTGGGTTGTGATGATTGCTATACAAGTATAAATGTAGTAAAATTCACTAAAAAAGAAAAGAAAAAAAAAAAATAAAACCGAGAGCTGGTTCTGTGTATTTTTTTCTCCCCTTGGGTGTTTTGTTTTTATTTTTTATTTTTGCTTTTTAGGGCTGCACATGCAGCACATGGAAGTTCCCGGGCTAGGGGTCGGATCAGAACTACAGCTGCCTGCCTATGCCACAGCCATAGCAATGTGGGATCCAAGTCACATCTGTGACCAACACAACAGCTAATGGCAAGCTGGATCCCTGACCCAATGAGTGAGGTCAGAGACTGAATCCACAACTTCATGGATACTAGTCATTTCTACTGAGCCACAATGGGAATTCCCAAGAGCTGGTTCTTTGAAAGGGTAAACAAAATCGACAAACCTCTGGCCAGACTCACCAAGAAAGAACCTAACCAAATAATAACAAAGTAAGAAATGAAAAAAGAGAAATCTCAACGGACACTGCAGAAATATGAAAAACCGTAAGAGAATACTATGAACAATTATATATCAACAAATTTGACAACATAGAAGAAATGGACAACTTTCTAGAGACATACAGCCCACCAAAACTGAATCAAGAAGAAACAGATCATTTGAACAGACGAATCACTAGAAATGAAATTGAATATGTAATAAAAACACTCCCTACTGGAGTTCCCGTTGTGGCGCAGTGGTTAATGAATCTGACTAGGAACCATGAGGCTGCGGGTTCGATCCTGGCCTTGCTCAGTGGGTTAGGGATCCGGCGTTGCCGTGAACTGTGGTGTAGGTAGCAGATGTGGCTCGGATCCTGTGTTGCTGTGGCTCTGGTATAGGCCGGCAGCAGCAGCTCCGATTAGACCCCTAGCCTGGAAAACCTCCATAAGCCGCGGGAAGTGGCCCTAGAAAGGGCAAAAAGACAAAAAAAAAAAAAAAAAAACTCCCTACAAACAAAAGTCCAGGACCAGATGGCTTCACAGGCAAATTCTACCAAATAAAGAATACCCATCCTTCTTAAACTTTTCCAAATGGTTGAAGAAGAAATGCTCCTGAAAACATTCTATGAAGCCACCCTCACCCTATGACCAAACTCAAACAAAGATACTACCAAAAACGGAGTTCCCGTCGTGGTGCAGTGGTTAATGAATCTGACTAGGAACCATGAGGTTGCGGGTTTGATCCCTGCCCTTGCTCAGTGGGTTAACGATCCGGCGTTGCCATGGGCTTAGGTGTAGGTTGCAGACACGGCTCGGATCTGGCGTTGCTATGGCTCTGGCATAGGCCGGTGGCTGCAGCTCCCATTAGACCCCTAGCCTGGGAACCTCCATGTGCCGTAGGAAGCGGCCCTAGAAAAGGCAAAAAGACAAAAAAAAAGATACTACCAAAAATGAAAATTTTGGCCAATATCTTTGATGACTATAGACACAAAGATTCTCAACAAAATTTTGGCCAACTGAATCCAACATATAAAAAAGGTCATGCATCATGACCAAATGGGATTCATCCCAAGTTCACAAGGATGGTTCAACATACTCAAATCAATATCATACACCGCATGAACAAAAGAAAAGTCAAAAACCAGATGATCACCTTAAAAGATGCAGAAAAAGCATCTGACAAATCCAACATTTCATGGTAAAAACTTTTACCAAAGTTGGTATCGAGGGAACAAATCTTAACATAATAAAAGCCATTTATGAGAAACCCACAGCCAATATAATACTCAATGGAGAAAAGCTGAAAGCATTCCCGCTAAAATCTGGTACATGACAAGGGTACCCACTCTCACCACTTTTATTCAACACAGTATTGGAAGTCCTAGCCACAGCAATTGAAAGAAATAAAAGGTATCTAAACTGGAAGAGAAGAGGTAAACTGTCGCTATGTGCAGATGATACGATATATATAGAAAACCCTTAAGGATTCCATACAAAAACTATTCTAACTGATCAACAAATTCAGCAAAGCAGCAGGATACAAGACTATCATTCAGAAATCAGTTGCATTTCTGTATACTAACAATGAAATATTAGAAAAGGAATATAAAAAAACAGTACCCTTTAAAATTGCACCCCAGGAGTTCCTGTTGTGGCTGAGCAGGTTAAGATTCCAACTAGTATCCATGAGGATGCGAGTTTGATCCCTGGTCTTCCTCAGTGGGTTAAAGGATCTGGTGCTGCCTTGAGCTGCAATTTAGGTCGCAGATGCAGCTCATATCTGTCATTGCCGTGGTACAGGTGGATAGCTGCAGCTCCAACTCAGTCCCTAGCCTGGGAGTTTCCATATGCTGGAGATGCGGCCCTAAAAAGACCAAAAAAAAAAAAAAAATTACCCCTCCCCGCCCCGAGATGAAATACCTAGGAATAAAATTGACCCAGGAGATCAAAGCCTTACACACTGAGAACTATAAAACATTAATCAAGGAAATTAAAGAGGATTCAAAGCAATGCAAAGATAGCCCATGCTCCTGGGTGGAAAGAATTAATATTAATATCATTAAAATTGTCACACTACACAAAATGATCTACAGGTTTAATGGGATCCCTATCAAAATTACTCATGACATTTTTCACAGAACTAGAACAAACAATCCAAAAATTTATATAGAAGACCCAGAATTGACAAAGCAATCTTGAGGGGAAAAAAACAAGCATGAGGCATAACTCCTCCAGACCTCAGACAATATTACAAAGCTACAGTAACTAAGACAGTGTGGTACTGGCACAAAAAGAGACATACATACCAATGGAACAGAGAGCCCAGAAATAAACCCAACACCTATGGTCAATTAATCTTCGACAAAGGAGGCAACAATATTAAATGGGAAAAGACAGTCTCTTCAGCAAGTGGTGCTGGCAAAACTTAACAGCTGCACATAAACCAGTGAAACTAGAACAGACCCTCACACCATGCACAAAAATAAACTCAAAATGGTTTGAAGACTTAAACATAAGACACCATAAAACTCCTAGAAGAGAACAAATGTAAAACATTCTGACATCAACCATACAAATATTTTCTTAGGACAGTCTCCCAAGGCAATAAAGACAAAAACAAATCAATGGGATCTAATCAAACATACAAGATTTTGCATAGCTAAGGAAACCATAAAAAAAGGGAAAAGACAACCTACGGAATGGGAGAAAATAGTTGCAAATGATGCAAATGACAAATCTCCAAAACAGACGAACTTATACAACTCAACAGCAAGAAAAATGAACAACCCAATTGAAAAATGGGCAGAAAACCTAACAGACATTTCTCCAAAGATGATACATGGATGGCCAGTAGGCAAAGAAAAAATGCTCCACGGAGTTCCCATTGTGGCTCAGTGGTTAATGATTCCGACTAGGAACCATGAGGTTGAGGGTTCAATCCATGGCCTTGCTCAGTGGGTTAAGGATCCAGCGTTGCTGTGGTTGTGGTGTAGGCCAGCAGCTACAGCTCTGATTGGAACCCCTAGCCTGGGAACCTCCATATGCTGCGGGTGCAGCCCTAAAAGGACAAAAAAGACAAAAAGAAAAATGCTCCATATCACTAATTATTAGAGAAATGCAAATCAAAGGTACAATGCAGTCCCACCTCGCACAGGTCAAGATGGCTATCATAAATAAGTCTACAAATAACAAATGCGAGAGGGTGTGGAGAAAAGGGAATCTCCCAACACTGTTGATGGGAATATAAACTGGTAACACCACTATGGAAAACACTATGGAGGTTCCTCAGAAAACTAAATGTAGAACTACCATATGATCCGGTAATCCCACTCTTAGGCACATATATGGACAAAACTTTCATTCAAAAATATACACACACCCCTATGTTCATTGCAGCACTACTCACAATAGCCAAGACAAGGAAACAACCTAAACATCCAATGACAGATGAATGAAGAGGATATGGTACATATACACAATGGACTGCTACTCAGCCATAGAAAAGAACAAAATAATGCCATTTGCCGCAACATGGATAGAACTAGTGACTCATACTAAGTGAAGTAAGGCAGAAAGAGAAAGATAAAGATGTCACTCATACGTGGAATCTAAAATACAGCACAAATGAACCTATCTACAGAACAGAAACATTCTCACAGACGAGGAGAACAACAGACTTATGGTTGCTGAGGGGGAGGGAGAGGGAGTGGAATGGACTGGGAGTTTGGGGTTAGTAGATGCAAACTATTACATTTAGAATGGATAAGCAATGAGGTCCTCCTATATAGCACAGGGAACTGTATCTAGTCACTTATGATAGAAAATGAGAGATGATAACACGAGAAAAAGAATGTATATATATGTATGACTACATCACTGAAGTATAGCAGAAATTGACAGAACATTATAAATCAACTATACTAAAAAAAAAAAAAAGAAAAAAAGAAATGAATGAGGAGAAATTTCCCCCAAGAAATACATGGTATGCTTGAGCAAGTTTATATGTCCAGCGTAGGGCAGTAAAGATGGAGAAGCTGAAGACACAGGGGAATAGAAAGGATGATCACTGATGCAATCTGTTTGAAAAAGTAGAAATTAAGCATAGTTTTAGTGTACAAGAGGAGCAATATGTCTTCCAATTTTAAGTGACTGACCTGACCTTCTGTTCTTCTCAAACAAGCAGCTTCATCACTGCTAATGAAGTCCCCTTACTTGAACCCTAGTCTAACATTCAAATACCTACACTTCTTAAATCTCAGATGACCAAGTGGTTTTATAATGCCCTTAAGGAAATACAGGCAGAGTGTATCTAAGTATCGTGAGTCCCTAGCCATCATTTGAATCATTTTCTTTTCTGATCCCTAAACTTCTGTTAACTATTTCCTCAACCCACTCACAGAACTGATATCTTTAAAACTCTATTCGTAAGTCCCCATTTCCTCTACCCTTGTACAGGATATATTCTCCTTACATGTAGCAATGGCCCCCCACCAAGGCAGGCCTAGGTTAACGTGCATAAATTCCAGTAAGTTCTGGATCAGTCCCACTGGGGTGTATGACCCCAAACCAAGTTCACTGAAGCTCTGTTCTGCAGCAGCTTGGACTATATCTGCAGTTTCTCCAGAAGCCACCTCAGGTACTGCTGTGGGTGGGGGAGTTGCAGGAGTAACTGGAGGAGCCTGAACCTGTACCAGGAAAAAAAAAAAAAAAGCTGCATGAGATCTTCATAGGGAGAACACATAGAAATCTAGGTTCCCCTATGATAACAAATAATGGGGTACTTTTTGACTTTCTACTTCTCATTCTCCCAGAAAACACTGTCCAGATACTTCCAAGTTTAAAATGGACATTTCATTTTCTCCTTTAGGCAGGAAGATAATTTACTCAGAGTAAGGTTTCATGACTCGGAGCTCCCATTGTGGCACATCGGAAACAAATCTGACTAGGAACCATGAGTCTTCAGGTTCCATCCCTGGCCTCAATCAGCGGGTTGAGGATCCTGTGTTGCTGTGGGTGTGCTATAGGCTGGCAGCTAGAGCTCTGATTCCACCTCTAGCTTGGGAACCTCCATGTGCCGTGGGTGTGGCCCTAAAAAGAAAAAAAAAAAAAAAGATTTAATGACTCTCCTTCATGTTGTCAAGTTATTTCTTCTTTCAGTGTTTTCCAAACTTCAGTCATCTGAGTATCACGGGCATAATTCTGCATATATTGAAATGTTATATTTATAATTCTTCTTTAAACAATTCGGTTTTAAATTCAAATATCTATTCAGTCTCATCCTGAGAAATACTAACGTCCATGAAATCCGGGACCACATATATAAAATTATAAAGTGTGTCTAGGGAACATAGCAGGGAGTTCCTGCTGTGGTGCAACAGGATTGGAAGTGTCCTGGGAGCATTAGGATAGGTTTGATTCCTGGCCAGGCACAGTGGGTTAAGGATCAGGTATTGCTGTAACTGTGGCTCGGAATTTCAAATGCTGCAGGGAGGCCAAAACAGAAACAGAAAAAAAAAAAAAGTGGGTAACCTAAAAGTTGAGAATTGTTTTTTTTTATCTGGGTCATTACTGAGGATTTAAGCCCCAGAAATAGCCTCTCATCTCTGAGGGGCTGTTCCAAAGAGGAAAGGAAGGAACCAGGAGATATAGTTCTTGTGGAAAAAACCCCAGGTGGTCAAGTACCAAGAGATTACTGCTAATTAAATAAAAACCAGATGTCTCAATTTAATGAGTTAAGTGCTTTTTTCTTTTTCTTTTTTTGCTTTTTAGAGCCAAATGTGAGACATATGGATGTTCCCAGGATAGGGACTGAATCGGTGCTGAAGCTCCTGGCCTATGCCACAGCCACAGCAATGCAGTAACTGAGCCATGTCTGTGACCTACACCACAGATCATGGCAACGCCAGATCCTTAACCCACTGATCTAGGCCAGGGATCGAACCCGAGTCCTCATGGATATTAGTCGGGTTTGTAAACTGCTGAGCCACACTGGTAACTCCCGAATCCAGTGCTTTTCTGTGTACAGAAAGATTCAAGAGTCTGAGTTTACTGAAATTACTACTTCTTCTTGCCTTTTTCCCACGGCATATGGAGGTTCCCAGGCTAGGGGTCTAATCGGAGCTGCGACCACCTGCCTACACCAGAGCCACAGCTACGCCATATCCGAATCATATCTGCAACCTACACCACAGCCCACTGCAACGCCGGATCCTTAACCCACTGAGTGAGGTCAGGGATCGAACCCAGCAACCTCATCGTTCCTAGCTGGATTCGCTAACCACTGCACCACGATGGGAACTCCCCTGAAATTAGAAATTATTACTTCTTTGATACGAAGCCTAACTATCTAGAGCCAGTATCATGCATTTCTCCATACTGAATCTCCTCAGGGTGCACCATGGGGGGCGGGGGGAGGGTTGCAGCAGCTGATGGCTTGACTACCCTAACATCCTGTTTACTGATACGCAGGTGACATTCTTTGTCTTTAGTACCTTCTTCCTGGTTATAAATTTGACCTGGTTATAATTTTGACTTGGGAGAGATTTCATGACCAATTCTGTCCCATGGCGCCAGGAATTATCATTCCTAAATCAGACAAAAGATTCTGTTGATAGGCCGCTCAATGTGCCAATTTTTTGATTAGGCCTTGTTGATAATCAAAAATTCTCTTGATTGCCTGTCTTATGTGGACAAAAAATGTCCAGCTGTATCAGTAAACAAAGGATAGCCACCAAGCCATCAGCCACTCCCAATGATACACCCTGAGTGGATTAAAGATAGAGAAAAACAGGACACTCGGCCTGCCCTGCCCTAGATAAAGTTTGTATCAAAGGAATGATTTCAGGAGTTCCTGCTGTGGTGCAGTGGGTTAATGATCTGGCTTATCTCTGTGGGGTGACGGTTTGATCCCTCGCCCAGTGGAGTAGGTAAAGGATCCACTGTTGCTGCAGCTGTGATGTAGGTCGCAGATGCGGCTCAGATTTGACCCCTGGCCTGGGAACTTCCATATGCTGCGGGTATGGCTGAAAAAGAGTAAAGAAGAAAAAAAAAAAGAAAAGAAAAAAGGAATGACTTCAATGAGCCCAGATTCTTACATCATTCTGCACATAGAAAAGTGCTAAACTCATTAGCTTGAGCTATTTAACTCTAATAATCTTCTGATGTTTTCTTGCAAAACTCCCATATAACCTGGCTCCTCCTTTATTTGTTTTTGGAGTTAAATCCTTCAGAGCTTAGAGGCTGTCTTTGGGGTTCAAGCCCTTAGCAAGTCTGCTGAATAAAACGTAATTCTCAATTTTTAGGTTGTGCTTTTTTGTTGTTGTAAACAATCTTGGTGACGAATGGATCCTAAGCAGACCTCTCTCCTTCACCTCAGCTCTACGAGGATCCAGAGCCTGGTAGCAGCAGAGGCCTCTGGGCCCTGCCTCCCTCCTTGAAGAGTCCAGAAGAATTTGGGTGAGTCTCTTCTGATTCTTGGTAGATGATCCTGAGTTTATTTGTCAGTGTCTAATAGGTACCTGGCTCCCCAGATGAAAGATACTAGGAGTTGCTCAGTTGAGACACTGACAGGTCTGGACTGGGTGATTAGGTTAAGAGGTTGCCTTAACATCTTTGCCTCCAACTAACACTTTCACCAGGTCTACATATGTACAAACTTTACAAGTATCTACTTAATTGGGAATTAAAGGAAATCTTGTCCTGAAAATGGCCAATATGGGGCTCTTTTATTGTGTAGGCCATTAAGTCAGAGAAAGCTAGCTTGATAAAACATCTTTTCACGAGTTGTTCAAGTGGTGCAGATATGTCTTTCTTTTATTGTACCTAGGTTTACTCAAGGTCATTAAGTTCATGTTATTTCTATTGCGGAATTTGTCAACAAGAAAAAAATTAACCTGATGTGATGTTTTCATAAGTTATAAAATAAAGGTAAATGAGCTAAGAGTGTTCAGGTGAATTCCTTACGAATAATTATGTTTTGGGTATGTCTGTCTGAAATAGTTTATCCAGATTTTTGTACATCAGAGTTTTGCAAAATTAAAATGATGAGAGTCTACTGAATATCCAAGTTATTTCAAATAAGATAAAATACTGAAACATTAACTACTAAACAAATTTAAATTTAACTACTTTTGTCTTCTTACAAGAGGAAAACTAAAGATATTTGGGGCTTATTAGACCCCCAAATATCAATGTTTTGTCCCACATTAAGAAATCTAAAAAAATACAATGAAAAGGTGTATATTTCTAAAGGTTATAGGATATTCCTAAATTTGTTAACCAGGAAATACAGGTATAACAAATTGTTCACAATCACTTGCTTCTTGGCTTCCTCAGAGATTAAGGTTTTTAAGGGTTAAAATTGTGTGGAATTAAGTAACTGAATTTTTTGTTATTAAAAGTAGGCTAGGGCAGAACAGGTGTTTGGTTTTCTGTCAAGAGAGAAAAGTTTTCTTGGAATACTACTTTTGATAATAGATTATATGAATTTCACTGCCTTTAAGTGTCTTTGAAATCTGTATTTGTTTTTGAAATCTTTTGTCACTTTGGCTAAGTGTTTAAGTATTGTTTCACAGTAACCTATGACCAAGTGTTTTCAAACCTTTCTGATATGTTTGACAAATCTCCCAAATAATAAATTCTTTTTTTTTTGTCTTTTTAGGGTCGCACCCCAAAGCACATGGAGGTTCCCATGCCAAGGGTAGAACTGGAGCTGTAGCCACTGGCCTACACCGTAGCCATGCCAGATCTGAGCCGCATATCTGACCTATACTGCAGCTCACAGCAACACCGGATCCTTAACCCACTGAGTGACGACAGGGATTGAACCTGCATCCTCATGGATGCTAGTCAGATTTGTTTTCATTGAGCCACAACAGAACTCCCAAAATAACAAATTCTAACTCAAGTTATTTTGATCTCCAGCTAACTCTGGGATGCTTCAAAGAAACCCTGAGGCATCTCAGAGAGAAATATTAAACTAATTTAGGCTTATCTGGTATTAAATTACTTGACAAAGACTGTCAAGTGAATGTAGAAAAGCCTTAGGTTATATTGTGTGTGTAAATGTGACTGATATAAATACTCCAAAATTTACATGGAATTCCTAAAAAGTCTGATATATCCTGGTATAATGTTATCAGTCATAATTCTAGTTATCTTAAAATGGTGTATGTTGGAGTTCCTGTCGTGGTGCAACGGAAACAAATCTGACCAGGAACCAGGTTTGAGGTTCCATCCCTGGCCTCGCTCACTGGGTTAGAGATCCAGCATTGCTCCATTTGGACCTCTAGCCTGGGAACCTCCATATTTTGTGAGTGCAGCCCTAAAAAGTGGGGGGGGGGGGAGAAGTTGTATGTCAAAGAAATATCCAAGTTTCCTGTCAATTACATTGCAATCCGATCTTTACCCATGCCCTTGTCTTAAAATGACTCCACTGGTTTGAATTACCCCCCCTTCCCTCTTTGGTTTCAAATTTTACCTGACTGAGCTAATTAATTAGGCTCAGGTATTTGTGGGCAATAGTTACATTTCTGATTTGGAGAGATGTGCAAGACAAAGGGCGCTTGCTTTTTTAATTCCCCAAAGAACTGGTAGGTCACCTAAAAGATACTGAAAGACTGATTTGCCCAACTATATTTTAACTTGTTTTTTTTTATATCACTGAGAAGTTTTCCAACTAAACTGAAGATCACGAGTTCTACATTCTAAAACTTAGGGTTCAATAAAAGTTTGTGCAAGGCATTCAATAAAGGCCCTCTTTCTGAGTGCACCAGTTAGACCAGAGCCAAGTCTCTATTTTTAAATTAGCCCCTGAACATTAGATCCCAGTTTTTACTTTATACAGTGTGCGCTCTGGTAACCCTATAGGTTTCCTTCAGCATGCTTAACTAATATTGTCTGAGGGGCAGGTTTAAATGCCACCCCCCCTTTTGCTGCACCTGCCATATGTGGAAGGTCCCAGGTCAAGGATCAAACCCTCACCACAGCAGCAACTTGCAGTGTTTCAGAAGAGAACTCCTGCCCTGTCTTAAAATTACAGGCAGGGGGTACATTCTCCAGTAAGACATGTCTAATAATAAAATTAGGAAAAAGAGATGTAACCATCTTACATAAAGCTCATTTAAATATACCAATTTTTATAAACTTTTATTTCAATTCTATCAACTTCTATACCTTTTAGTTTCCATTAGGATCCCATCAACGAGCCTTGGTCTTTTTTTTTTTTTTCTTAAACATAGCTGCATGGCATATGGAAGTTCCCAGGCCAGGGATCAAACCCAAGCCTCTGCAGTCACCAAAGCCGCTGCAGTTGGATTCTTAACCCAATGTGCCACAGCACAAATTCTGACAAGATTTGGCCTAAAATGAGTCCAGAAACCTTCCTTTTTATCCTGATCATTTAATCTATTTTGTATAAAAGGCTCTGCGGTCCCCAGTGAGAGGCTGAACCAAGGACTCAGGCTTTTTAATTTTAAGAGCTGCAGCTGGGGCATATGGAAGTTCCTAGGTTAGGAGTTGAATTGCAGCTGCGGGCCTAAGCCACAGCCACAGCTACGCCAGATCCGAGCTATTTCTGGGATCTACACTGCAGCTCACAGCAAAGCTGGATCCTTATCCCACTGAGCAGGGCCATGGACTGAACCTGCAACCTCATGGACACTAGTCAGGTTTGTTACCTCTGAGACACAAGGGGAACTCTTTGTGTTAGTCTTTCTTTTAATTTGATCAATTGGCCTAACTGTAGCCCCAAGCAACTGCTGGTCAGGTACCTTAGTGTCATTTTCTCCCAGACTTTAAAAAAAAAAAAAAAAAAAAAGAGTTCCCATCATTGTGGTGCAGTGGAAACGAATCCAACCATGACGTTGCGGTTTGATCCCTGGCCTTGCTCAGTGGGTTAAGGATCTGGTGTGGCTGTGGCGTAGGGTGGCAGCTACAGCTCCTATTGGATCCCTTGCCTGGGAACCTCCATATGCCGCGGGTGTGGCCCTAAAAAGACAAAAAAAACCCAAACAAACAAACAAAAAAAACCCACCAAACCAAAAAACAAAACCAAACCAAAAAACAAAAACCTGGGGTAAATAGAGTGGACTTGTTTGGAGCTTTTCAGTGTTGGGGACCAACGGCCAGGGGGTGGGGTTGTCTCTGTGGTCTATCCAACCTTAATATTCTGCTAAAATCTTTTGTTTTAATCTCATTAACATCTGCTTTATTTATCTCATTTCTTTCTTTCTTTCTTTTTTTTTCCCCATTGCAGTTCCTGGGCCAGGGACTGAACCCACACCACAGCAGTGACCTGAGCCACAGTAGTGACAAATGACAATGCTAGATCCTTAACAGCTAGGCCAGCAGAGAATTTCTCATTTCCTAATGACCACCTAAAGACTTATCCATTTGGGACAATTTCCTTTAAATTTCCATCTTGCTGGAAAGGAGTCTCTAGACTTTTCCTTCGGTTTTAAAAATTTATTTCCTTGTTAATGAACCTAATTAACATTAATTACGTTCATGTTTTTATCAGTATCTGTAAGACCCACTGAGGGGAAGCAGAGACCACAAATAAGGTTTTCCAACTCCTTTTTTTTCCTTTAAAAAACTAAGTGAGTTCTGAAAGTTTCCGCTGCAGCACAGTGAGTTGAGAATACAACTGCAGTGGCCTGGGCTGCTGAGGAGGCACCATGGGTTTGATTCCCAGCCTGGCAACTTCCATATGCCATGGGTGTGGCCATGAAAACAGCAACAACAACAACATACACACACACACTCCCAAACCAAATCGAAACACAACTAAGTTCGTAGGTTAACTATTTTGCGTATGTGTGTATGTGTAACAGACATATATACACACATACACACTATTTTTTTCACCTTGTAATTTGGCTTTTTCAGTGGTAACAATAAAACAGCTTTTTATAATGAGAACTCTCAAAATTTACCAATTTAGAAGTCTTTCCAATTTAAAGGATCCAATGGCTATTAACAGGTAGTATGTTAATTATGACTCAAAACCACTAAGACGCAGGAAGCAGCCCCAGAAGAGAGTAAAAGGATGTAGCCTTCACAAATCTAGACAGTCTACTCCTAAAAAAAGTCTACGAAAATAAAGGTCTTTGTGGTATAGGCTGAAGCAAAAAGGTTAAGTTGACTAAAGTCCCTGAGAGTGGGCACAAACAAAAGACCACTCAGAATCTCGGTCTAAGTGACTCTCAAATGTACACCAGATATGTATGTACCCTTCTGGATGTCAGAGACGAACTTCTCAACACACACACCACACACGCAGGACTCTAAGACCAGGTAGAACATTCACATCTCAAGGACACGGGGAGAGAAATCTAAGTTCCCCCTAGATGGGCTTTTGTTTCTTTGCAAGGTCAGAAATCTGAACAGATGTTTTATCAAGCTGGCTTTCTGCAACCTAACTGCACATGAAATAAGAGATCCATGTTGGCCATTTTCAGGGCAAGAGTCCCTTTAATACTCATAATATATATACATATACATATATACACATATTTTGCTTTTTTGGGGCCACACTTGTGGCATAAGGAGGTTCCCAGGCTAGGGGTCAAATGGGAGCTACAGCTGCTGGCCTACACCATAGCCACAGCAACATCAGACCTGAGCTGCTTTTGTGACCTGCACCACAGCTCACAGCCATGCTAGATCCTTAACCTACTGATTGAGGCCAGGGATTGAACCTGCTACCTCGTGGTTCCTAGTCGGATTCATTTCCACTGCGCCCCACAACAGGAACCCCCCCATAATATTTTTATTTATTCATTTATTTATTTTCTTTTTAGGGCCACACCCGAGGCATAATGGAGGTTCCCAGGCTAGGGGTCAAATCGGAGCTGTACCTGCCAGCCTACACTGCAGCCACAGCCACACAGGATCCAAGCTGTGTTTGTGACTTACACCACAGCTCATGGCAACGCCAGATCCTTAACCCACTGAAGGAGGCCAGGAATCGAACCCACAACCTCCACAACCTCATGGTTCGTAGTCGGTATTCGTTTCCCCTGAGCCACAACCGGAACTCCTCCCTTTAATACCATAATACCCAATAAAGTAGTACTTGTCAGTTTAAGTATAGAAACCTGGCTAGGGTGTTAATTAGAGGCTGGCTTTCCGAAAAGATGTTAGGCCAGCTTCTCACCTAACCACCTAGTCCAGACTATTCAGAGTCTCTCAACTGAGCAACTCCCAGTATCTTTCAAATGGAGAGTCAAGCACCTATTAGCCACTGTCAAATAAAACTCAGGATCATCAACCAATAATTGGGAGACCCGAGAACCAGGAGAGACTCACCAAATGCATCTGGACTCTCCCAGGACACAGATGGGCACAAGAGGCCTCTGCTGGTCCCAAGGCTCCTGTTCCTCCTAGAGTTAAGGCGAAGGAGAAATTGCTCTAAGTCCCTTCTTTGGCAGCCAAAAAACTGTTGACTGAAAAAAATGCACAACCTAAAAGTTGAGAATTATGGTTTACTTGGAGCATTATTAAGCCCAGGATACAGTCTCTCAACTCTGACTGTTGCCAAAAGGTAAGAGAGGAGCCAGAATATTTAGAAGTTTTGCCCCCCCACCCCTGCAAAAAAAACCCAAAACACTAATAGATTACTGCTAATTAGAGAATAAACAGACATCTCAAGTTAATGTTTGTTTCTGTGTTTGGAAAGATGCAAGAGTTTCCTTGTGGCAGAGCAGGTTAAGGACCTGGTGTTGTCACTGCAGTGCCTCAGGTCGCTGCTGTGGTATGGGTTCCTTCCCTGGCCAGGGGCACCAAAACAAAATAAAACAAAAAACACACACATGAAAAAACCAAGCAAAAGTCCGGGCTTATGGCAGTCATTCCTTTGATATGTACCTTAACTATCCAGGGCCAGTATTGGGTTTCTTTATATCTTGAATCCCTTCAGGGTGCACACTTGGGGGTGACCTCAGATGGCTTGATGGCAGTAACATCCTTTGTTTACTGACATAGCAAGTGACATTTTTTTTTTGTCTTTTCTAGGGCCGCTTCCCACAGCATGTGGAGGTTCCCAGGCTAGGGGTCTAATCGGAGCTGCAGCCACCGGCCTATGCCACAGCCACAGCAACGCGGGATCGGAGCCGCGTCTACGACCTACACCACAGTTCACGGCAACGCCCGATCCTTAACCCACAGAGCAAGGCCAGGGATCGAACCGGCAGCCTCATGGTTCCTAGTTGGATTCGTTAACCACTGCGCCACGACGGGAACTCAAGTTATAATTTTTAATACACACACAGAATCACATCTCATACCACTATCAATGGCTTGCCATCATTGTGGAAATACCTGGTACATAATGAAGTCTCTCCTTCAGGGCTCTCAATCATTTCCCTAGTGATTTGAAAACCTATCCCAAGCTAGATGGAGTGCTCCACGATTCCCCCAGTCAAAACAGGATTAAAAACAAATCAAGAAACCAGCACCACTCCTAACGCTGCTGGGTCGAAACGTCACTTACCTGGGCTTCTGCATAAAATATGGCAGAGGTACTGAGGCCCCGGGGGCCTGGGGCCGCGAGGAGGACATAATGTGGGTGTCCGCAGCGCCGGCCGGCTGGGAACCGGAGCCCGGGTGTCAGCGGCTTCCGTGGCCATTGGCGGAGCCCTGCGACGCTGTGGAACTGAGTGGGTAAAAGAAGGATGGAGTCCTTTTACCGAGATAAGTCAATAGTTACGCTCCGCCCCAACCCTTCCAAGAAAAAGGCAGTCCGCTACCACAGGTGAGGACATTGCTACTCCTTGCGCTCAGACTGCGAGTGTGAAGGCATATAATCAGCGAGTCCTGCATTTCAGCTACCTCAGAGCCACCCAGTGGCCCAGAGTTTCAGGCTGAGGTTTCCTTGGAAGGGATGACGCCTGTTTCTGGGAACAGACCAGGAGACCCGGCTGCCGAGCCCGTAGGGTTGGGGACGTAACCCTACCGCGTCCTCCTGTGACCTGAGGTCAGGAGACGCAAGTCCCAGTGAAGTGTGGGCCCACTCATTCATGCACACAGCACGAGTCACCCCTGGCTCGAGTCACAGGGATAGGGTGGCATCAGAGCTCAGTCTCGGGGTGTCCTTACTTGACGCTGAGGCCGTAGCAAGCGCAGAAGCTCCCTGCGTCCGCACACCGACCCCATCGCCATCTCGCCGGAGAAAGGGCTTGCGTTTGCGCCTGCGCACTCAGAACCGCAGTCTCGCGAGAGGAGGCCCTTTTGGAAGTGGGCGTTAAGCCACACAGCCGGCAGGCTCAGGAGGTAAAGGAAACTGGAGCTTGGCGGCCATATTTGAAGAGGGTAAGAAGACAGAGCTGCTTTAACAAGATCTCGCAGAGAGTGTTCTCCCGAGATTGAAGTTCAGAGCCTTCTAACAGGCTTTCGTTAATGGCTGCGTGAGCCTGGGGACTTTTCCTTCGTCCTCTAAACTTGTGATTCTTCTGTGCTTTGTTAAGTTAAAAAGCATCCTCGCCACGTCAGGTCTTGGCTGTACTTGGAGTGGGTTTTTCCTGCCCAGTGATGTTCAATTCTTGTTGCTAGATAATATTGCAATCGCAGATAAAGTGAAATTTGAGAGTGGTCTGGAGTTTGACAGAAATTGAGGGAAATATATATCTCCCAGACAAAGCTTAAAAGGAGACGCCATACTTCCCTTTTCCTTTCCCCCTGTAGGGTCTGGTTGAGGAGAATCTTGTGACACTGAGGGCATAAATCTTTAAATCTTTTTTTCTTGTACTTACGGCTGCACCTGTGGTATACGAAATTCGTGGGCTAGGGGATGAATCAGACCTGCAGCTGCAGACCTATGGTACGGCTTGTGGCAACACAGGATCCTCAACCCGTTGAGTGAGGTCATTGATCAAACTTGCATCCTTATGGACACTATGTCAGGTTCTTAACTCACTAAACCACAAAGGGAACTCCAGAGGGGCAAGTCTTTAAAGATGCAAAGGTAACCTGCTGAAGGTGGTTGTATGGAAAGATAGAAGAACGCTGAGTACTTGATGAGTCACTGGGCTGCTGCAGCAAGCTTGGAACCACCTAACTCTAGATTTTGTTGTGTACCATAAATAAAGGTCTTTGTTGTCTAGACTCTTAAGTCTCTGTTGCTTGGGTTCTTGAAACTGAAATCATTTCTGGAGATATATGAGGTAAAGTCCCTTTCCTCTAAAGGGGGGAAAAAAGTACTGCTTAGAAAGATAGGAGTTGACTATGTGAGAAACCCTATAAAGCCTCTCAAACAACAGAGTGCTTTTGGAATAACAAAGTGTAGCTTTAGGAAAGATATGATAGCCCAAAATGCTTTCAATCATTGCTAGTTTAGGCTGATTATAAATGTACCTGACAGGAATGGTTTAAAAAAAAAAAAGGCAAAGGAATATGATACAGATTTAGTAGTAATTTGGGGGTATTACCTATCAGTCAAGTATGTTGGATACTATCATAAACGATAGTCTTTTTTTTTTTTTTGTCTTTTTGCTATTTCATTGGGCCGCTCCCGCGGCATATGGAGGTTCCCAGGCTAGGGGTCGAATTGGAGCTGTAGCCCCCGGCCTAGGCCAGAGCCACAGCAACGCGGAATCTGAGCCGCGTCTGCGACCTACACCACACCTCACGGCAACGCCGGATCATTAACCCACTGAGCAAGGCCAGGGATCGAACCTGCAACCTCATGGTTCCTAGTTGGATTCGTTAACCACTGCGCCACGACGGGAACTCCATAAACGATATTCTTAAAGTTAACTTTGAAAAATCAGGGAGTTCCCAATGTGGCTCTGTGGTAATGAACCCGACTAGTATCCATGCAGATGTGGGTTTGATCCCTGGCCTTGCTCAGTGGGCTAAGGATCGTGTTTCTGTGAGCTATAGTGTAGGTTGCAGACACGGCTCAGATCTGGTGTGTCTGTGGCTGGCAGCTGTAGTTCCGATTTGACCTCTAGCCTGGGAACTTCATATGCTGCAGGTGTGGCAAGCAAAAAAAATAAATAAAAAATAATTACTACAGTTAGAGGTGGTGACAGCTACAGTACTTTTGGCCAAATAAAACAAAACAAAACAACAAAAAACCAAACCAATGCCCCCCCAAAACCCCACAAAAACAACCCTAAAAACAACTTACAAAAAAGTAAAAAACTTACTTTGGTGCCCCAAGTAAATCATGCCTCCAAATTTTGCACCCCTGATAGTTTCTTCCTCTTGAATCTGGGTTGGCCTATGACTTGCTTTAGTCCTTAGAATGTGTTTTAGGACTATGCCTTAAGAAGACAATAGCTTCTGCTTGGGCATTTGGGGGAAGCCACTACTGTAATTTTGACTTGAAGACTTCCATGCTGTGAAAAGCCCAATTTGACCATATGGAGGAACACTGGGCCCTTGACTAACAGCTCCAGCTCAGCTCCCAGCCAGCAGTTCCCAACTCTTCAGTCATGTGAAGAAGGCTGTTTTGGAATTGATTCTTCAGCCTACTGGAGCTACTTTGGGTGACTCCATATGGAGAAGAAAAGGCTGTTTTCTCTGTCTGGCTTTGCCCAACATGAAAAATAGAAGCACACAAAATGACCTGGTTCCAAGCTACTAAGTTTTGGAGTACTTTGTTGTGTGGCAATAGATAACTTGAAATGTATTCTAGTGTTATTTGAGTAGGTATTTGTACTTGGGAAGCCAGCATTTCCTTATCAGTAGAGCTAACTGAGTTCTGCTTATATTAGTTTACACTAATTTCTGACTTATTTGTGTGTTTTTATTGCCTCTTCATGGGAATTGGTCCTCTTTTCCCCTTTAGATTGTACATTTCTAGAGGCAGAGAACAAGTCGCCTGTCTTTTGCACTTTTCTCTCCCCTCGTTAAGCTTGTTTTTAATGGAGTTCAGAATTCTGTGACATAGGAGTTCCTGTCTTGGCGCAGTGGAAACGAATCTGACTAGTATCCATGATGATGCCAGTTCGAACCCTGGCCTTGCTCAGTGGGTCAGGGATTCCGAATTGCTATGAGCTGTGGTGTCACAGGTGCACTTTGGATCCTGTGTTGCTGTGGCTGTGGTGTAGGCTGGCAGCCTTAGCTCTGATTCAGCTCCTAGCCTGGGAACTTCCATGTGATGTGGGTGTGGCCCTAAAAAGCAAACAAAAAGAAAAAAAAATCTGTGACAAATGTTTGGTCAAGTTGTTCATTAAAAAGTACTAATTTAAAAACTAATGACTTAAAACCGCCCCATATAAAACAAGTAGTCTACAAAATATACTCCTTTCTTCTGAAGGTTTTAAGATACATTGTTATCATTAACTACTTTTTTTTTGGTTTTTGTTTTGTCTTCTGTCTTTTCTAGGGCTGTACCCACAGCAAATGGAGGTTCCCAGGCTAGGGGTCCAATCGGAGCTGTAGCCACCAGCCTACACCACAGCCACAGCAATGCCAGACCTGAGCCGTGTCTGCAACCTACACCACAACTCACGGCAACACTGGATCCTTAACCCACTGAGCAAGGCCAGGGACAGAACCCGCTACCTCATGGTTCCTAGTCAGATTCATTAACCACTGAGCCATGTTGGGAACTCCATTAGTCTTTTACTATTAAACTTAAGCGGCCAATTGAGACAAATAGCTCTGGGACCATTCTTCCACCGCTGATTAAAATGGGTGGAAAGTATTGGGGATAACATTCTCTTGGCTTTCTGGGCACACTTGGTGTCCTTGCTAGCTCCAGCTGCCTTCTTGTCCCCTGCTTTGATGACACCCACAGCAACTGCCTGTCTCATGTCATGAACAGCAAAATGGCCCAGAGGGGGATAGTCAGAGAAGCTCTCAACACACATGGAATCATACCGGGAGCCATATCAATGATGGCAACCAGCATCACCAGATTTCAAGAATTTGGGGCCATCTTCCAGATTGCTCCCAGAATGACCATCAATCTCCTACTTTAGCTCAGCAGACTTGCAAGCAATGTGAGCTGTGTGAGAATTCAGCACATGTGTGTATCCAACACTGATTTGGTCTGGATAGTTCAAGATGATCACCTGAGTTTTGAAGCCAGCTGCTTCCATTGGTGAAGACTTTTTTTTTTTTTTTTGGTTTTTTGAGGGCCACACCCACGGTATATGGAAGTTCCCAGGCTAGAGGTTGAATTGGAGCTGTAGCCACAGGCCTATGCCACAGCAACACCAGAGCCTCGTCTGTGACCTCCACCACAGCTCACAGCAACGCCAGATCCTTAACTCACTGATCAAGGCCAGGGATAGAACCTATGTCCTCATGGTTACTAGTCAGATTTGTTTCCTCTTAGCCACGATGGGAACTCCCTTGTGTGTCATTTCTGCTGTCACCAGCCTCATTGCCACAATGAACATCTTTGACAGACACATTCATGATACTGAAAGCCACACTGTCCCCAGGAAAGGCTTCACTCAAAGCTTCATGGTGCATTTCCAACTTTACCTCATTTGTAACATTCACTGGAACAAAGGTGATCACCAAGCCAGGTTTTTGTTTTTTTCTTTTTAAGGCCACACCTGCAGCATATGGAAGCTCCCAGGCAAGGGTCAAATCAGAGCTGTAGCTGCCAGCTTATACCACAGCTGCAGCAATACCATATCTGAGATGTGTCTGCGACCTATACTGTAGCTTGTAGCAACACTGGATCCTTAAACCATTGAGCAAGGCCAGGGATTGAACCTGCATCTTCATGGATACTAGTTATTTATTTTTGTCTTTTTAGGGCTGCACCTGTGGCATATGGAAGTTCCCAGGCTAGGGGTCAAATTGGAGCTGCAGCTGTTGGCCACAACAACATGGGATCTGAGCTGTGTCTGTGACCTACACCACAGCTCACTGCAACACTGGATCCTTAATCCACTAAGCAAGGCAGGGATCAAAGCTGTGTTCTCATGGATGCTAGTAGGGTTCATTACCACTGAGCCACAATTGGAACTCCAATCATGCCAGGTTTGAGAACACCAGTTTCCACTTGATCCACAGAGACAGTACCAATACCACCAATTTTGTAGACATCCTGGAGGGGCAGACACAAGGACTTGTCAGTTGGACAAACTGGTAGCAGGATGCAATCCAGAGCTTCAAGCAGCAAGGTTCCACTAGCATTCCCATCTTTACAGGTGACTTTCTATCCTTTGAAGCAAGGCATGTTAGCATGTGTCTCCGGCATGTTGTCACCATTCTAACCAAAAATTGGTACAGATGCTACTGGGTCAGTTTATAGCAAATTTTCTTACTGTAGGTGCTGACCTCTTTAATGATTTCCTTGTATCTCTTCTGGCTGTAGGGTGGCTTAATGGAATCCATCTTGTTAGCACCGACAATTAGTTGTTTCACACCAGTAAGTTTATATTTTATGACTGTGAGTCTCTGTTTTGTAAGTAAGTTCACTTGTATAAGTGATGTTATGATATTTGTCTTTCTCTGACTTCGTTTAGTATAATAATCTCTAGGTCCATCCATATTGCTGCAAATGGTATAATTTCATTCTTTTTGATGGTTGAATAATATTCCATTGTGTATTTGTACCACATCTTCTGTTATCCATTCATCTATCAATGGACATTTAGTTTGCTTCCATGTCTTGGCTATTGTAAATTGTGCTGCTATAAACATTGGGATGCATGTACCTTTTTGAATTAAGAGTTTTCTTTTCCAGATATATGCCCAGGAGTGGGATTGATGGATCATATGGTAGCTCTATCCTTAGGATTTTAAGAAACTTCCATAGTGTTCTCCACAGTGGTTTCAGTGACAAACAGTATGTAAACAAATGGGTGTGGCAGTGTCGCAATAAAACTTTATGTACAGAATAGGTGGTGGGCTAGATACAGACCATTGGCTACAGTTTGCTGACCCCTGAATAGACAGTAACAGAAAAAAACTGGCAGTCTGAGACCAGTTAGGAGGAGAATATCACAATTACCCCTATCTGCAATGAAGTGGGCCTGAATTACACCAGGCCAATGTGATAGAAAGGGACAGATATTGGAGATATTTTAAGAGAAAAATGGAGATCAGTGGCTGTGGGACTTGAGGTCGAAAAAGACTAAAGATACTGAGGATTCTGAGCAGGAAAGTCAGGAAAATAGTGTCACTGACATACCTGGATAAATTAGTGCACTAGTCATTTTCTTGGTTGCTCTCAGATCCTTCTCTGTTCTTACCCTCCCTGTCTTCTATCACATGGAACTACATTTCCCTGCGTCTGGCTTCTGAAGAACTGGCAATGGTCACTGGCTGAAGAGTGTAGAAATAAACGAGAGAATCTAGGGAGTTTCTTAAAAAAAAGAATTTCTGGGTGGCTTCCCTGTTTTTTCTTTGACTTCATTGCCCTTCTGTTACCCATGTACCAATTCCCTATGGTAAAATTCCTCTGACATCTCTTTTCTGGCTGGACCCTAGCTAACATATCTCAGAAGTTGTGTCAGTTATTAGTTAATTGTTTTAGCTCCCCAATCTGACCTCTTTGTGATGCTGGGTGGGGGTGAGGCGCAGCAATAATCTACAAACTGCATTTCTGCTCCACCCTGGCTGCTTGTTCAAATCTGGCAGTAGAGGGCGCTAGAGGGAGACTGGAAGCTTAGAGAGGGGAAAGGGATTTGCTTATTCCCTCTGGGCTTCTTTTCTCATTGCATTTCATAGGAGCAGCATCCCAGACATGTATTGTTACCTCAGTAATTATTCTCTTAGCATTTGCTGAATCTGATTTTCAATTTTCCCCAACACTTGCAGAAGAATTTTTTTTTTTTTTTGTCTTTTTAGGGCTGCACCCAAGGCATATGGAGGTTCCCAGGCTAGGGGTCCATTTGGAGTTGTAGCCGCTGGCCTATGCCATAGCAATGCCAGATCCAAGCCTCATCTGTGACCTACACCACAGCTCACAGCAATGCCGGATCCTTAACCCACTCAGTGAGGCCAGGAATTGAACCTGTGTCTTCATGAATACTAGTCATATTTGTTTCCGCTGAGCCATGATGGGAATTCCAGAACTCGTCTTAAAGCACCTGCTCAGAGACACCAGCACCAGCTGTCTGGTGCTCCCTCCTCGGATCTCTGAATTCAGTTCTAGGATTCCCTTTGCTAAGCTTCAAAGTTCTACTAACACCAGCTCTTTCCCAGTTGTTTCCTCCCCGTGCGGGTAGTAGCTGCTTTCTGTGGTTGCTACTTCTGCCGTATTTTAAGAGTTCTCTTTTTGCCCTCTTGGTTAGAGAATTAACAATTTTAGACCTAACTTAACAACTCTATATCCAGTTCTCTCTGTGGAAATAACTGATGTGGTTTCTGCCTCTTGACTGGAACCTGACTGTTACAGAAGTGAAGCTGGGGAGTTCCCGTCGTGGTGCAGTGGTTAATGAATCCGACTAGGAACCATGAGGTTGCGGGTTTGGTCCCTGCCCTTGCTCAGTGGGTTAACGATCCGGCATTGCCGTGAGCTGTGGTGTAGGTCGCAGACGCAGCTCAGATCCTGCGTTGCTGTGGCTCTGGCATAGGCTGGCGGCTACAGCTCCGTGATTAGACCCCTAGCCTGGGAACCTCCATATGCTGCGGGAGCGGCCCAAGAAATGGCAAAAAGACAAAAAAAAAAAAAAAGTGAAGCTGGACTTCAGGGAAGGTGTCAGGTTTAGCTTTGGCTATCTGAATTTGCAAAGACAGTAGGATATTTAGGTAGGACTATCTTGTCCATGAATGGGAAAATGACACTAGAGTTTGTGGGAGAGATGGGAAACTGAAAAATGTTTGTCATTGTTGGTACTGACGTGAGGATGGAAACTGTAAGCCTCCTTGAATTCTCCCCGTGGGTGGAGCGGAGAGCCAAGGGCAGATGGAGGACAATGGTTTCACATGCACTCACGAAGAAAAAAGTAGCGAAATTAGAAAAAAAAAATCACAAACTTGAAAGTATAATGATAATTTTATGATTAAAGCACCTCTAAAATGGAGCTCATACCAAGGTTTTTGGGGGGTATAGCTAACTTCTTACTCAACTGGTGTTTCCAAGCCTGTCCCAATATTGGGGTTATTGCTACACATGAAAGCCTAAGTATCCCAGGGCTCTTACTGTTTCTCCAAGACCTTTGGGGAAAGCCACCAGGTCACATCAAAGCCCGTGACTTATTTTTCCTTTTTAATCTTTTGGTCCTGCCAATCTACTGCCAACACGATAGTGATACTGCAGAAGATTACAAAAATGATGAAAAATTCTTATTATCTAATGAACAGATGAGACTCTCCCTATTACTTGACAATTATTTTTTCAATGTCTTATCAGTTCATTCAAACATCCACTGTGTGGCTACTTTGTGTTGGGTGTCTGTTATGTGTGGAGTTTACTGCTCACACTTGTTCTAAGCCTTTTCTCTCCTTTGGTTCCCTCTGGCTGCCCCTCAAGTAGCTGTACCCACTTCTGTGTGTGTGTGTGTGTGTGTGTGTGTGTGTGTGTGTGTGTGTGTGTGTGTGTGTGTCTTTGTAGGGCCACACCCACGGCATATGGAGATTCCGGCTAGGGGTCTAATCTGAGCTGTAGCCGCCAGCCCACGCCAGAGCCACAGCAATTCGGGATCCTTAACCCACTGAGTGAGGCCAGGGATCGAAACCTCACCCTCATGGTTCCTAGTCAGATTCTTTTCCGTTGCGCCGTAACAGGAACTCTTACTCACTTCTCTTTTAACAGGGGTTCTTACCTCCCACTTTCCAGACAAAATTAAGAAAAGGTCATGTGACACTTCTGCCACAAAAAGATTTCCAAGACCATGTAAAATGATAGAAAAACTACAATAAAAAAAAAGAAATTAAGAATACTAATTTAGCATCTAAACTTATCATTCTTTTCAACTTGTTTTTCTTTGGGCCGGAAGGGATTTACTTAGAAGGCAGTGGTTACTGGAAACTTAAAAGGGGAATCCATTCATCCCAAGGAGTACAGGTTAGCACAGCCCTCCTGTCCTCATACAGAGCAGGAACCGGTGGGGGGGTTCCATTTCTGTCCTAATTAGAGACATCAAACCCTCACTTTGCTAATCTCTGGCTGCTTTTTCACCCCACAAAAGGATTGTTAGAGAGAGACAAGCATGGCAAAGAAAAAAAATAACCAACAGTGGGTGGGAAATACCAGAAGCCTCATTTACAACCATGAGCTTTAGAATGTACCTTAAGACAGAAATGGCACACCAAAAAGAACTTAAAGCAAAAGGGACAAATAGCGTCTGATTCTACTTATATGGGGTACCTAGAATAGCCAAAATCATAGAGATGGAAAGCAGAGTAATAGTTATTAGGGCCCAGAGGGAGGGGAAGATGGGAAATTACTGTTTAATGAGTACAGAGTTCAAGTATGGGGTGATGAAAAGTTCTGGAGATGGAGAGTGGTGATGGCTGCACAACAGTGTAGATGTACTTAATGGCACTGAACGTACAAGTAAAAACAGTTAAAGTGGCAATTTTATATTATGGATATTTTACCACATAAAAAAAAATCAAACACAGGGGAAAAAAAAAAAGCTACGTGAAATGAGCCTTTTAATTCACTCCAAAATAATTCTCTCTTTCTCCCCAACTCAGAAGAACTGAATTTCCACTTTTTAAGTTTGAACTATCCTTGTGTTCTCAGTCCTCTTTGTTTTCTCCCTTGGGGGTGCTACAACATCTAGAATCAAAGATTTTCTCCCTTAATTAACTGCTTTTTTGTCTAGCTTAAGCACCTTTAATTTCCTCTTCTCTCCTTTGCCTACAGACATAATCTTTTTTCCCTGTGCTGGAAAACACACGTACACATATACACAACCTTCCTTTGACCTTGATGCAATTCTTAGCCTATTTTTCTCATCCTTTTATTGCAAGTTTAGGAATGAAACTTCATTTTCTCAATGCACAGTCACTCCTAGTTCTGCTCTCTTGACCCGTGCTGTTCCTTCAGGCTCTGTCCTTGTCATTCGGACTGGTCACTGAAAGGCCATCCTGGCTTCCTATCTCAAAACATGGTGGGTTTTTCTTAGCCTTCATTCTCTTAGCTTTTCTGTGGTATTTGGCACTGTTTTTTAAAATTTTATGATTTTTATTTTTTCCATTATAGTTGAGGAATTTGACACTGTTGATCTCCACTCCGCCTTAACACTCTTTTCTCATTTTCATAGCACAACATATGACTTTCTTCTCATCTTTTTGCTCTAACCTCTTCAAATAGTTTGGATGACTAAATATTGGAACTTAATTTCCAATATCTGTTGCAATTTGAAGAGGGCATGCAAGAATTCTGGGTGTCACTAAAAGCTGATTGCTGCTCAAATAGGCTTTGTAAGATGCTGTCCAATGATGTTAAAATATCCTTCACTTGGAAGGTCTAGGTATTTGACTGTGTCCAAGGCTGGTTAAAGTAACCAATCTTTTAAGAGATAATGGTCCCTATGTAGTGTCTTCTCTGAACAGAGCTTGCCATTTCAATTCCCTTTTTTTTTTTTTTCCTCCACTGGATACAGGGGGTTTTATTGATGATGGTGGGAGTAGGAAAGGCCCCCAGGAGCCCTGTGGGGATGGGGTGGGGGCTTGAGTCAGTAAGTGCATGCATAGGGCCTGGGCACATGGAGTAGGTTAGGGTACATTTATCTTCCTAGGGTTCTTTGGCTACTTCTTTGGGGATGGGAGAGAGCATCTTAAGGCAGGAGCAATTGGAAGAGCTCCAGTCCGAGAGAAGGCACAACAGGCAGTAACATCTGTGTGGAAAGCTGGACCAACTGGTCAGTAGGGGAAAGTAGGGAGGGGGCACTGGGTTGGCTTCTTGGGGAGGGGGCTGACCTTGGCCTGCGTGAACTCTCAAGAATACCTGGTGTTCCCAGAGGGGCGGGGCCCAAGGCCCCTTTCCCAGTGGGTGTCCTTAAGGAGAAAAAGGTATTTGGGGAGCCCCCTAGCAAGGGGTGCCAGAATTAGTCCTTAAGGCACAGCTGGGGGAAGACAAGGCACCAAGGCATAACTGGTAGGGGGGCAGGGCAACTCCAAGCTGAGGGCCAGGGTCACCCGAGGACGCAGGACTGCCCACCCTTGATGGGTAGGCTTTAGTACCGCCTGGACAGCCTTTGCAAACCCTTGCTTGACACCCTTCTGCTGCAGAGCTGAGCACTGGAGTAGTGTACAGAAGAAATCTGCATGGCCAGCGTGGCCTTGTTGCAGTGTGATGGACGCCTGACCCTGCTTCTAGAGACACCGTAGGGTGTCAGGCTTGGCTCTCAGGCCCTTTTTGGTGCCCACTTCTGGATGCCACTTGTGCCACACATTCTCATAGGAGGGCAGACTGGCAATGGAGAAACATGACAAAGACGCTGGTCTGAGGAGTGTGCAGAGGTTGTCATACTCCTCCTGGCCCTCTATGTCCCACAGGTCCCAGTTCACAGGATGCCCCTCCACTGCACTCTGTGTACTGTATTGTTGACCACTGTGGGGAGGTGCTCCTTGGGGGAAGGCGCTGTTTGTGTAGCAGATGAGCAGGCACATCATCTTGCCTACAGCACCATCGCCCACCGCCACACACCTGTGGCTTTGCATCATGTGTGTGGCTGTTGCAGTGGTGGCTATGCCTCCTTCCTCTTCTGGCCTGGTTCCCTTCCAGCCTCTGCTCAGGGGGTGCCAGAGGTGGGGGTTGGGGGGAGCTGAGGGCAGTGGCCCCAATCCCCTTTCTTTTCCAAAATTTCAACCTTTCAGTTACTAATTTCTCCACTACATTAATTCCATTATTGAGGCCATGGTCAAGTTCTGTCTTCTGACCTTTACTTTGTATTTCCTGAGGGTATGTGTTGACTTTATTTGTCAAGTTTTTAGAGTTCTGAAGGTGTTTGCTGTCACCTCACAGTGTTCTATGTAAGAAAAAAGCTCCAGTTTGACAGGCTTTTCTCTCTTAAATGTAGGAGTTATTTAACATAATCTAGATTTTGAAAAGTAGAATGCTTATTGGAAATTTTATGTTTGTAATTCAAGATGCGAAAATAGAGCTTGCTGTCTGAGAGGAATTGTCTCTTCAAAGTGAGTACTTGAAAAACGTCCTCATCTTACTGAGACTGCATAAGAATAAGAAAAAAATCTGTTCTTATAAACGAGATAGTTCTGTATTATGCTAAGTTATAGGTGAACTTCTAGTTTTTACTTTTGTTAGTTGATACTTATCGTGGAGACTTAGGCCAAACGGAAAGAAAACTGAGCATTGTGAGTTGATGGAAAAAGGAGCCTCTACAACAAAGAAAAGAAGGCTGAAGTTGTTTCTCTATGAACTTTAACTATAATTTATCCCTGATTTCAATCATGGCAGATTTTACTAGAGCTTTAAAACTCATCCTTGCTGCTGTCATTTACTTTGTGTTAACCACTCATTGCTGAAACTTAAAGATTCAAACTAGAGAGATTTCTCTTCTTAAGGTTCAGAGCCCTTCTCTAATTTTCCCTTTTTTCTTCTCTTATGTTGTACTGCCTTTTCCCTACACATTTGTTGCAGCTGAGTTGTACAGTTCAAATTCACAGTCTATTTTTTATTTCCATGTGAGGGAATTTCAGAGTATAAGGTCACTTGGCTAATAATAACTAAGTCAGGTCAAGAATTTATCCTCCAATTCCTATTAGCAAAATTGGGATCAATTAGAACCTCAAAATTCATAATAATAGAAATATAATAATACACTAACTTAAGAATCTGCGAATCCATACCCATGTACACAAAAGAATGAATAAATATGTAAAAGATAAAGAAGGGAAAATCTCCTTCCAGCAGAATGCCAACTAATGAATGTAATAAAGGAGGAAAGAAGGAATGATGGAATTAGAAAATCACCATTTGGCAACCACCACGTTAATAATTGTTTTAGGCAAAAATCATCAATAGAAGCCAACATTTGTGGAGGAGTTTGCTAAGGAACATGACACACGGTCTCAAACTATCTCCTCCAAGATTTATCTAGTGATTACAAAGGGAAAGATAGACCCTGGTAGACACTGCCTTAATCAAATAACCAAAGTTAATATTGCCAATGAGACCAAGTAGCATCTTCTCCCTCTGATGTGATGCACTGATATGTTGGCATTCCTGATCCAAATGCATAAACTCAGTCTAATCATGCAGAGACATCAAAATAATCTCAGTTGAGGGACTGCCTACAAATAACTGGGATGTAGTCTTCAAAAAAGTTCAGGTCATGAAAAACTGATTAACTGTTCCAGATTAAAGGAGACTAAGGAGACATGACAGCTAAATGTAACATGCAATCCTGGAATTGGAGACTGTATTTAAAAAGGAAGGACATTGTTGAACAATTGATGTACTTTTACTATGGACTGTAGATTACAGAATGGTATCATACTGATGTTAAATTTTCTGATTTTGATAATTTTATTATAATTATATAAGACAGTGTCCTTGTTCATAGGAAATGCACATTGAAATATTTAGGGGCAAATAGCTATGATGTTTGCAACATAATTTCAAATGGTTCAAAAAAGCAAATACACATACACAGAAAGAATAATAAAGCAAATGGGGCAAAATGTAAACACTTGGTGAATCTGGGAAAGAGTATATTGAAGTGTTTTCTATGATTCTTGCAACTTTCCTGTAAACTTAAAATTATATCAAAATAAAAAGTTACCAAATAAACCCAATTCTGACTTTTGGGAGTTAGTTTTTTAAAGGTAAAATCTTTTTTTTTTTTTTGGCTACGCCCATGACATGAAAGTTCCTGGGCCAGGGATCAAACCTAAGCCACAGCAGCGACCTGAGCTGTTGCAGTGACAATGTTGGATCCCTAATCTGCTGTGCCACAGGAGAACCTCTTTAAAGGTAAAATCTTTAATTGTAGTAAGCACACAGAAGAGTGCAGACACCAAAAGCATACAGCCTCATACATTTTATGAAATGAACCTCCCATGTAATCACAATCCAGGTCAGGAACTAAAACATTACCAACATTCTGGAAGCGCCCTTCCTAGTCATTACTGCATCATTCCTCGGCGAAGGCAGCCTTTCTATGACTCCTATTATCACAGTTTTTCCTCTCTTTGAATGTAATGTAAACAAGATCATACCATATGATTTTTTTGTGTTTTTTTCCCCACTTTTTTGTCTGTGAGAGTCATTTCCTATTGCATGTATCTGTAAATCATTTATTTTCTTATTAACATTGCACTGTATTTAAATAAGCCATAATTTATTTTACCTGGTCTACCACTGTTAGACATTTGAGTTGATTTTTTTTTCTTTTTAGGGTCACACCTGAAGCATATAGAAGAAGTTCCCAGGCTAGGGGTCAAATTAGAGCTACATCTACTGGTCCACACCACAGCCACAACCATGCACAATCCAAGCTGCATCTGCAACCTACACCACAGCTCACTGCCATGCTGGATCCTTAACCTGAATCCTCATAGATACTAGCTGGGTTTGTTTCCACTAAGCCACAACAGGTCCTCCCTGAGTGATCATTGCTTCCTGTTATTCATCACCTCATGTAATCCTCTCTCCCTGAGTGTGAACTGGACCCAGTGACTAGCTTCTAATGAATAGAATACGGCAAAAGTCATGGAATTTCACTTCTGAGATTAAGTTACAAAAAGACTATGGCTTCCATTGTGAGTCCCCTCTCTCAGATTGCATATCTGGGGAAAAGCAGTGCCATGTCATGAGGCAGCCCTCTGGAGAGGTCCAAGAGGTGAGAGACAAGTGAGCTTGGAAGCAGATTCTCCAGTCCCAGTCAAGGCTTGAGATGACTGCAGTATCGCAACAGACTGTGAGCTAAGCCACACTGGATTTCTGTGAGAGGCAAATGTCTGTCATTAGCTGCTAAATTTGGGGGTAATTTGTTTTGCAGTAATTGAGATCTAAGAGATTCTTTCTAGTTTTTGACTATTTCAAATAGTGTTGGATGAATCTTCTTATATGTGCAGTGCACATATGTGGGCATTTCTTTTGGAGTGTATACCTAGGAGTAGAATGACTGGGTCACAGGGTACACTTCTGATAGCTTTAGTAGATACTGCCTTACAGTTTTCCAGAGTGGTTTTACCAGTTTATACCTCTACCAACAACATATGAGATTTCCCACTCTTCCATATTCTTGGCAGCACTAAGCATTATTGTTTTTTTTTAAATTTTAGTCACTATGGTATCTCATTTAAAAAATTTTATCTTGAAATAATTTCAAACTGAGAGAAAAGTTGTAAGAACAGTACACAAAACTTTCATGTTCTCTTTACTAGATTCCTAAATTTTAACATTTTACCATATTTCACTCTCCCTCTAATGTATATGATGATTTTTTTTCTGAGAACAAGCCGGAGAACAAATTGCAAACATAATGACACATCCCTTAAATAACACAGTGCATTTCCTCCAAACAACAGCACTTTCCTATATAATCATAATATAACCACTCAGGATCAGAAAATCAACATTGATACACTACTATTCGATCCATAGACCCAGTTAAAATTTTGAAAACTATCCCATTCTCTCCCTCTTTCTAGTCTAGAATCCAACCCAGTATCATGTTGCATTTAAATGTCATATCTCTTTAATCTCCAGCAAGCTAGAATAGTTCCCTAATGTTTTCTTTTCATGACCTTGATAGTTTTAAAGGGTATATGCATTTCATTCTGTTAGTACTCTTTTTTTTTTTTTTGACCTATTTAGGGCAGAACCTGTGGCACATGGAGGTTCTCAGACTAGGGGTCCAACTGGACCTGAAGCTGCTGGCCTATGCCACAGCCACAGCAACTCGGGATCCAAGCCACAGCTGCAACCTACACCACAGCTCACAGCAACGCCACATCCTTGACCCACTGAATAAGATCAGGGGTTGACCCCACATCTTCATGGATACTAGTTGGATTTGTTAACATGACGGGAACTCCTATTAGTACTTTTGATTGGGGTTTGTCCAATGCTTCCTCATGTCCAGGCTCAGGCTATGCATTTGGCAGAAGCACCCCCCCAAACTGATGCTGTGCTCTTCTCAGCACATCACATCAGGAGACATCCAATGTTAACCAGTCCAATTGCTGATGGGGTTTACCATGATTGCCCGGCTAAGTTGACACTGCCAAGTTTCTCCACTGTGAAGTCATCATTTTTCTACTTGTAATTTAATAGTGTTTTGTAGAGAGACAGTCCCAGACTATTCCAATATCCTGTTCCTTATCAAACCTTGCCTACCAATCTTAGTATCCATTGATGATTCATTCCTCAGTCAGCCACCAATATGGTGGCTGCCAAGTGGTGATTTTTATTTTTTAAATTAATTAATTATTATTATTATTATTTTGCCATTTCTTGGGCTGCTCCCGAGGCATATGGAGGTTCCCAGACTAGGGGTCTAATCACGGAGCTGTAGCCACCGGCCTACACCAGAGCCACAGCAATGCAGGATCCGAGCCGATCTGTGACCTACACCACAGCTCACAGCAACGCCAGATCCTTAACCCACTGAGCAAGGCCAGGGATCGAACCCGCAACCTCATGGTTCCTAGTCGGATTCATTAACCACTGCGCCACGACAGGAACTCTCAAGTGATGATTTTTAAAGTCCACAATTGCTTTTACATTATTGGATAATATTCTATTGTAAGGAAAAGATTTCCCTCCTTCCTTATTCAATCATTCTTTTGTTCATATCTTTATGGACCCAGGGATTCCTATGTTAGGTCAGTGGATTAGGATCTGTTACTATGATGATGATGATGTTCAGGTTGTCCCAGGTTTGGCTAGTGAGAACCCCCTCAGGCTAAATCCTGCCTTTTACGCATATCCTTTGAGTACTTCCTTATTTTCTCTTATAAAAAGATATTCCAAGCTCATTTTCTGCCCAGCCCTAGAACCAGTCATTTCTGAAAGGAGCCCCAGTTCCTTTTAGCAGAGAATGTATTTAGAAACCAAGATCTGGGTAAATAGTAGGCTTATAATAACTATGTATCACATGAATCCACTGATTGTCTATCTACCCATCATCTATTTACTTATTTTTTGGCCATGCCTGCGGCATGCAGAAGTTCCTGGGCCAGGGAGTAAACCCAGACCACAGCAGTGACAGGTTAAGGAACCTGCTGAGACCAATCATTTATTTTTATCAAGTATGAGTTCACACCAACATCTCTAATTCCAATGCAGTACCTCCAGTGTTTTTTTGTTTTTTTTTTTTTCTCCTAGTCTCCTTCCATTCCATATGTGTTAATTCCTCCTCAGGCTCTGATAAGCCTGGCTCCTATCTTCATGTATTTATTTATTTCTCAGACTTCCTGTATGTAACCAATCTCCCAACCACAAAGACTTCCTCCTTGGTTGGCTTCCTTCTTGGTCCTCCCAACTTCTCAGTTCCATCCCTGATGCCACCTCTTTGTCCAGCATCTGCCTTTGTTTGTTCTTTTCCCATGCCTGCCGTTTTTGGTGGCCATACTGGCACTTCAAGGGATGAGAAAGGAAGGGCAGGGAAGAGGAAGAGCCATCCAGCTATTCTGAATCTTAGGCCAGTGTTTTACTCATCTGGCTCCTTAGTGAGAATCTGACTCTCTTTAGAAAATTTATGTCCACCAAGAGGTTGGCTCCTTAAGATATTCCAGGGTACTGGGTTATTTAATGACTTAAAGTAACTAATATTTGCAGGATTAAGCATTGTTTAATGAGACTAGGGTAAAGAGAAGCAGGAGCAGGTAGGAAAGAAAATTTAGGGAAATATGGAGAACAGTTTGGAGGTACCTTAGCAAACTATACATAGAACTACCATATGACCCAGCAATCCCACTCTTGGGCATATATCCAGACAAAACTTTCCTTGAAAAAGGCACATGCACCTGCATGTTCATTGCAGCATTATTCACAATAGCCAAGACATGGAAACAACCTAAATGTCCATCGACAGATGATTGGCTTAAGAAGATGTGGTATATATACACAATGGAATACTACTCAACCATAAAAAGAACAAAATAATGCCATTTGCAGCAACATGAATGGAACTAGAGACTCTCATACTAAGTTAGAAAGACAAATACCATATGATATCATATCTAGAATCTAATATTTGCCACAAATGAACCTTTCCACAGAAAAGAAAATCATGGACATGGAGAACAGTCTTGTGGTTGCCAAGGGGCAGGGGTAGGGAGTGGGATGGACTGGGAATTTGGGGTTAATAGATAGATGCAAACTATCGCCTTTGGAATGGATAAGCAATGAGATCCTGCTGTATAGCAGTGGGAACTATATCTAGTCACTTATGATGGAGTGTGATAATGTAAGAAAAAGGAATGTATACATGTATGTTTGACTGGGTCACCTTGCTGTACAGTAGAAAATTGACAGAACACTGTAAACCAGTTATAATGGAAAAAATAAAATTAAAAAAAAGAAAATATAGAGAAATAATCACTATTCCAATTGGGTCTTAGTTAGAGGTCAACTGCAGTCTTAGTTTTCTTTTCTTTTTCTTTTTCGGGCTGCACCTGTGGCACATGGGGGTTCCCAGGCTAGGGGTCACATTGGTGCAGCTGCTGCTGGCCTATGCTACAGACACAGCAATGCCAGATCCTAGCCGTGTCTGCGACCTACACCACAGCTCACAGCAATGCCGGATCCTTAACCCGCTGAGCGAGGCCAGGGATCCCGCATCCTTATGGATGCTAGTCTGGTTCACTACCATTGAGCCATTGACAGGAATTCCCCTCCAGTCTTAGTTTTATAGTGAGAATGTTTCCCATCAGTGCTCCTGCCCTGGAGCATGAATTTGCTATAGAAAGGCTGGTTGGGTTGGCATGGGGATGGTAGATAGGTTTTCAGATCCATCCTGTAGTGGAATGCACATTTTAGAATCAACTTGGCCTCCCTAGATGCTCTGTGGTCAGGCTGGACCCTTAAGCAGCTTCAGATTCCCAGGCCCCTGCCCCCAGCCTGGAGTCAAATGGCCTCTGGAGGGCAGAGGAGCACCATGTGATCTTCCCCAGTGCTCATCGGCTCTAACTACTTCCACTGCCTTGTTCATTTGTTATAAACTTCTAGAACTCCTTGGCAGACTCTTCCATATTTTGTCTAATAAACTGGAAAGAATAAGAGTTGTATGTTCTGGCATCAAACTCAGAAAAGTTAAATGACATTTATCTAATGTTATAAAGTTATATCTATATATATTTATATGAGACTCTTTGGTTCATAACTATAAATAGGTAATAGCAATTAGCAAAATCATGAATTAATGTTAAGTACAAAGATTTGTTTGATGTAGTCATTACTGTCAGTCTGTAAGATGTAGTTGTTTGAATTTCTAACAGTGGGTGATGATAGCCGAGGTACCACATATTTGGCTGTGTAGAACAGTGGCTAAGTTCAAGGATCATCTCCGACTGCTTGGGTTTGTATCTTTTTTTTTGGTCTTTTTATGGCTGCGCCTGAGGCATAAACAGGCTCCCAGGCTAGGGGCTAAATCAGAGCTGTAGTTGCTGGCCTACACCACATCCACGGCAACACGGGATTCGAGCTGCATCTGTGATCTGCACCACAGCTCACGGTAATGCTGGATCTTTAATGCACTGAGCAAGGCCAAGAATTGAACCTGTGTCCTTATGGATGCTAGTCAGATTCGTTTCCGCTGAGCCACGATGGGAACTCCCTTGGGTTTGTAACTTGATAGCACTCACTAGACGTGTGTCTTTGGACATGTCAGTTGCCTTTTCTGTGCTTCAGTTCACTCATCTGCAAAAGTACTGCATGGGGCTCTTATGAGGTTTACGTGAGAAACCATATGTACAATTTTTAGAGCAGTGCCTGGCACATGAGAAGCATGCAATAAATATCAGTTTGCAGTTGTAATTGTTATTATCATCTTAAGCATCCTTAGCAAAAAATTCCACAACAAATCTAATCATCTTTGTCTTGGTTCTCCTATTGACATCAGGAGCTTATTGTTTATGACTGAACATATATAGAGAGCACCTCTATTTGCTTCTCCATTATTTTGAAATAGATGAGACTGAGTTGGTCCATTCTGGGAAAATAGCTGGTTGGATCTAGCTGTAGTTTTCTTCAATCCCATTTATGTTTTCATCATTCTCACTGGGAAGTTGAAACTGCTCTTCATAGATACCAATGTTCCACTATCTGACCCAGCATTTGCTGACAACTTTTCAATCACTGTGGTCTATTTAATTCTCTCTACTCTAGAGGGATTTCTCTGTCAAGAAAAACTGAACTGAGCAATTTCAAACTTGTACTTTTTTTTTTTTTTTTGCTTCTTAGGACCGCACCCGCAGCATATGGAGGTTCCCAGGCTAGGGGTCAAATCGGAGGTGTGGCTGCTGGACTATGACCTGGCCACACCAAGGTGGGATCCAAGCCATGTCTGTGACCTATACCACCGCTCATGGCAACACCAGATACTTAAGCCACTGAGCAAGGCCAGGGAGTGAACCTGTGTCCTCATAGATGCTAGTCAGATTCATTAACCACTGAGCCATGATGGGAACTCCAAATTTGTACTTAACTTTTAACTTAAAAAAAAACTCTTCTGTTGAGGAAGAAACACTGAATGATGTTGGGTGGAGCTCTGAATTGGGAGCCAGAAGGCCAGAATTCAAATTTCAATACTGTAGCTATTTGCAATTATCTACTGGGTATGTTCTAAGTGTGAAGCAATATGCCTGCCAGGCACTGAGGGGATTCAAAGAAAGGATTCAAACAAGTGGACTTTCTTCTCAGAGTCTCACAACCTAGTTGGAAAAACAAAGCAGCTGTCATACGAGACTGAATCAAATAAATGCAGAATCCAGCATCTCATAGTAAACTGGGGGAAAGAAGGAAATTGTAATAAGGGCGTTGGGGAAGGGTGCCCTAGGCAGTCAGGGCCTCTTCCACCCATTGTGTGGTCTTCTTTGTATCACAAAGTCTGGAAACCCTGAACGGTATTCCCCAGACTCCTTTGCTTTCAGGGTTCTTACTGTAGTTTATGTTCTTCCAGTGAGGGGCACTTGGCCAAGTTTGGAAAGCAGAAGATAAGTCCAAAACATTTACACCCATCTCGTGTGGCAGTGTTGGTAAGTGGATGTGTGGGCTTCTCAGACGTGAACTTTCACAGTGGCCATGATGCTCCCCAGCTGATTCAGGACTGTGAGGTCTGGGTGAGCAGCAGCTTCTGGCAGGTTCCTAATTGCTTGAAATCAGCTGCTTCTCATTCAGTACTCACTCTCTAATAAAACTAGGTCTTCTGCAATGCCATGCTCTTGTTCATTTCTGAGTCTTTACTCATCTGTCCCCTATGTTGTCCTCCTACTCCCCCCATTGGTATTCTGTCTTTCATGGCCTAGCAACTAGTCAGTGATTGTTACATATTAAGCAACCAATACTTTTTTTGATGAACAGAGGAATGAATGAAAGAAAAGGAGAGGTTACAGATTTGGGCAAATCTATAAGTGGGATGGGGATGGTGACCATAGTGGAGAGGGTAGAATATGAAGAGACAAAGCAGAGCAACAGTTGAAGGGGTTGGGATCATGAAGAGGATAAATGGAAATGTGGGCCTTCACGGAGTAATATCATTGGGTTTCTAATAATCTACTGAGAAAATCCTGCCTGCCATGTCAGTAAACAAAGGATGTCACAGTTATCAGCAACTGCAGCCACCCTCATGGTGAGCCCTGAGGGAACCCGGGAAGGAAACAGTATCACCATCTAGCAGCCATCAGACAGCTCTCTAAAGGGTGCAGCTTGAGGAAACTCAGGCTGTGAAAACACAGGATACTGGCCCCTGATATCTGAGGTGCATATCAAAGGAATGATTTCATTGAGCCCAGACTCTTGTGTCTTCCCATATGTAGAAAAATACTAAATTCCTTAACTTGAGATATCTAGTTTTCTTTTATTAAAAATAATCTTTTGTTCCAACTACCTGCTCTTTGTTGCAAAACTCATATATGTCCTAACTCCCTCATCACCTCCTTGGAGTTTTCTCAGGGTTGAGATGCTGCCTCCTGGGCATGAAGTCCTAAGAATGTCTGCCAAATAAAACATAACTCTCAACTTTTAGGTTGTGTATTGTTTTTTTTTTTTTTTATGTCAACACTACTCTATATGAAAAAAAAAAGAGAAAAGCATCAAGTTTTGTTAACTATATAAGCATTTGCTAAAGAATAAAGGTCAAAGATAAGATGAGTGAAGAACCATGTCTGGTACAGCTTGAGGGTAAGAAGAATGAATTGTCTGGAGGTCAACCAGGTTGGAGATAAGCCATAGAAGAATATACCAAAGGAGAGCCCAAATAGGAAGACAGGTTCTATAGATGAATAATGGGAAAGGACACCCAGGCTGAGATAGATAGTAGTATTTTTATAGGATGCTTTAACACAATACCAAAAGTGTTTTTTCAGGTGCGTTATCCTGTTTATCCTCATAGCAACTCTATGAGAAAAGTACATACTACTATTAAAAATAAGTTTGCTTGGAAAAGCAATGTGTTTATTGTGGAAAATTAAAATACATAGACACACAAAGGGAAAGGAAAAAAAAATCACTCTTAAAACCATCTTTATGGAGTTCCTGTCCTGGTGCAGTGGAAACAAATCCAATTAGGAACCATGAGGTTGCAGGTTCAATCCCTGGCCTGGCTCAGTGGGTTAAGGATCCGGCGTTGCCATAGCTGTGTTGTAGGTCTCAGATGTGGCTTGGATCTGGCGTTGCTGTGGCTCTGGCGTAGGCTGGTAGCTGTAGGTCCGATTAGACCCCTAGCCTTGGAACCTCCATATGCTGCAGGTGTGGCCCTAAAAAGACAAAACAAACAAACAAACAACAAAAAACCCATCCTTATTAACATCTTGATGCTGGCCTCTCAGCTTTTCTATGCCTATTTATTTCTAAATTAAACAATGGGATATTATATACTTCAGTCTGTTCTTAAGCTTGCTTTTTTTTGCTTAGGGTATTATGAACATATTTTTAGTTTTTTTTTCTTTTTATGGATGTACCTGTGGCATATGGAAGTTCCCAGGCTAGGGGTCTAATTGGAGCCATAGCTGCTGGCCTACTCCACAGCAGGATTCAAGTCACATCTTTAATTTATACCACAGTTCACTGCAACGCTGGATACCTAACCCACTGAGCAAGACCTGGGATCAAACCTGCATCCTCATGGATAATAGTTGGGTTTGGTATTGCTGAGCTACAACAGGAACTCCCTGAACCAGCCTAATTTTAATAACTAAGTCTATTTACCTAATTAAATTTAACCTAATTATAGCCTGACCATGCATAAAACTCCTTTTTCTGGGCTCCCTTTCCACAAACATCAGGTGCATTATCCTGTTTTATCCTCATAGCAACTCTATGAGAAAAGTACATACTACTATTAAAAATAAGTTTGCTTGGAAAAGCAATGTTTATTGTGGAAAATTAAAATACATAGACACACAAAGGGAAAGAAAAAATCACTCTTAAAACCATCTTTATGGAGTTCCTTTTTCCATCCAGAAACCATTATCTATAGGACCAAAAAAAAAAAAAAAATCACTCTCTTTAACACAGTGTATTTCCATTCCTCATACCTTCTTTTGCTAAAGACACACATCCTACTCTCCTTGCATACTGAAAATTTTTTTGTGGGTTTTTTTTTTTGGTCTTTTTAGGGCCACACCCGCAGCATATGGAGGTTCCCAGGCTAGGGGTCTAATCAGAGCTGTAGCTGCCAGCCTACACCACAGTCACAGCAACACAGGATCCAAGCTGGGTCTTCCACCTACACCATAGCTCACAGCAATGCCAGATCCTTAACCCACTGAGCGAGGCCAGGGATCGAACTCGAAACCTTATTGCTGCTAGTTGGATTTGTTTCCATTGCACCACGATAGGAACTCCTGAAATGTTTACCTTAATATTTTTAGTAGCTTTAATTACATATTATAATTTTGACCCTTAAAAACCTTAATCTCTAGTGAAAACCAACAAGGATAAAGTAATTGTGAACTTTTCTCATACCAGCATTTTCTGATTGGAATATTCCATAATCTCCAGAAACATTCATTTTCTCATAGCATTAATTCCTTTTTTCTTCTTTTTTTGTCTTTTTCTAGGGCTATACCCGCAGCATATGGAGGTTCCCAGGCTAGGGGTCTAATCGGAGCTGTTGCCGCCAGCCTACACCACAGCCACAGCAACATGGGATCCGAGCCACGTCTGGGACCTACACCACAGCTCATGGCAACGCCAGATCCTTAACCCACTAAGCAAGGTCAGGGATCAAACCTGCAACCTCATGGTTCCTAGTCAGATTCGTTAACCACTGAGCCACAACAAGAACTCCTAATTCCTTTTTTCAATGTGGTACAAGGTGTGTCTAATAAACACAAAAATCTTTAGCTTCTCTCATAAGGAAACAAAAGCAGGTAAAATTTAGATATGTTTAGCAATTAATATTCAGTATTTTATTTGAAATGACCTGGATATTCAATAATTTCCCATCATTTATCTTGACTAAGCAAAACTCAGGTTACCAAAAATTTGGAGAAATTATTTATTTTGGAGAAACTATTTAGATAGACATACCCAACATAATTATTCCTACAGAGTTCACATGAGAATTCTTATCTCAGGTATCTTATTTTATAACACACAAATATCACCATACCAAGTAAATTTTTTTGTTACTAACAAACTCTGCAACAGAAATAACATGAACTTATTGACCTTCAGTAAACCTAGGTACACTAAAAGAAAGACAGGTTTTTGGGGTTTTTGGCCATGCCCTTGGCATGTGGAAGATCTTGGGCCAAGGATCAAATCCACGCCACAGAAGTGACTTAAGCCACTGCAGTGGCAATGCCCAATCTTTAACCCACCGTGCCAAGGGAATGCCAAGAAAGACAGGTCTATGTTGATTAAAGCAGAAAGCTGCAGCTAGCTTTAATACCAGATATTAATATTGAATACATATTAACTTAATATTGAATATTTCTAGGTCACATGAACCTGAAATTCATTCTGCCCAGTTTCATTTCTATTTAGAAGCATTTAATTCATAAGCATTTATTTTTTTTTTAGGACCACACTCGTGGCATATGGAGATTCCCAGGCTAGGGGTCGAATGGGAACTACAGTTGCTGGCCTATGCCACAGCCACGCGGGATCCAAGCTGCGTCTGCAACCTACACCACAGCTCAGGGCAACGCCGGATCCTTAACCCACTGAATGAGGCCAGGGATTGAACCTGCAACCTCATGGTTCCTAGTTGGATTCGCTTCCGCTGCCCCACAAACAGGAACTCTGTAAGCACTTACTTTTAACTCAGTAAAATAGCATTTTTTTATCAGTTTAATTTTGATAATATTTCCTGGAGGTAGAGATCTCTCATATGTACTATGTATACACAGACATGTAAATAGACAAATTTAGAGACCTCATAGATTCATTCCGAAAACTTAGTTATGAATAGGTATTACAATATAAACCTACTAGTTTATAAATAACAGTTGTCATTAAGTCAGATTTATTTGCTTAGATGACTACGGCTTTAGTCTTTTTCTAGGGCTGAATCCGTGGCATATGGAGGTTCCCAGACTAGGGGTCTAATCAGAGCTGAGGCCGCCAGCCTATGCCAGAGCCACAGCAACACCAGATCCAAGCTGAGTCTTCGACCTACACCACAGCTCACAGCAATGCCAGATCCTTAATCCACTGAGCAAGGCCAGGGATCGAACCTGAAACCTCATGGTTCCTAGTCGGATTTGTTAACCACTGAGCCACAATGGGAACTCCAAGGCTTTAGTATTTACGGAAAAGGATTTTAAGATTTGTATTTGCCTTTAATAAGCCCTTAAATCTATGAATTAGATTTGGAGTGAGAGAGGACTTTCTAGCAGTTTTATTTTTATTTTATTTTTTGCTTTTTAGGGCCACACTCACAACATTAGCAGTTTGAGTTTTAAAAGGCCCCTTTTCCTCCCCCCCCCTTTGGTTTCAGGTTTTACTTGATTGAGCTTATTAGGCTCAGGTCTTTATAATTAGGCTCAGGTTTCTAATTGTAGAGATTTGCAGACAGTTCTTTTTAATCCTCCAAAGAACTGATCAGACACTTAACTATTAAAAGATTAATTTCCCCAACTGTATTTTCTTTTGTTTTTTTCCTTTTTCTTTTTTTTTGGGTCTTTTGTCTTTTCAGGGCTGCACCCGCGGCACATGGAGCTTTCCAGGCTAGGGGTCCAAATGGTGCTCCAGCCGCTGGCCTACGCCAGAGCCACAGCAACGCGGGATCGGAGCTGCGTCTGTGACCCACACCACAGATCACAGCAATGCCGGATCCTTAACCCACTGAGCGAGGCCAGGGATTGAACCCACAACCCCATGGTTCCTAGTCGGATTTGTTTCCGTGCGCCACGACGGGAACTCTTTTTCTTTTTAGGGGTGCACTTGGGGCATATGGAGGTTCCCAGGCTAGGGGTCAAATCAGAGCTGCAGCTTCCAGCCTACGCCACAGCCACTCAGGATCCAAGTGGCATCTGTGACCTTCACCACAGCTCACAGCAACGTCAGATCCTTAATCCAACTGAGCAAGGCCAGGGATCAAACCTGCAACATCATGGTTCCTAGTCAGATTCATTTCTGTTGTTAACCCAGAGCAAATCTCTATTACTGAGGGGCAGATTTATATGCCCTGTCTTATAACTCCAGGCAGGGGAAGCATTCCCCAGCGAGACATAATATCTATGCCGCAACATAATTAGGAATAAGAGATGTAACCATCTTATATAAAGCCCGCTTAGATATACCAATTTTTATAAACTTTCATCTCAAGTCTATCGACTTTTATACCTTTAACTTTAGTTTCATTAGGATCCCATCAACAAGCCTTGGTCTTACAAAGAGACCAAAAACATTCCTATTTACCCTGATCACTTTATCTATTTTTGTATAAAAGGCTCTGGGGTCCCCAGTGAGGAGTTGAACTAAAGGACTCAGGCCTTTTTCTCAATTTTTTGAGCTTGATTAATTGGCCCAAGCAATTGCTGGTTGGGTATCTCATCACAGTTTTCTTCCAGCCACATATATATATACATATACACACATTAAACTGGGATAAATAGAACAAACTTGTTTGGCACTCTTTAAATTTGGTATTGGGCTGCACTCCGGGGGCATAAAAGTTTTGTAACTGCCTAGCTTTGAGACCAAAGAAAGTGCCCCAAGACAGCGACAGAGACATCAGTGGTTTATAGACAGGGGATCTTACATACCTGAGGCAAGGTCCTAAGGTCCTGGCGTGGCATCCCACTGCGTGTGACAGGGTGCAAACAGAACAGGGCTGCAGTCTCTGCTACCTGGGGAAGAAGGAGGCTACCATTTATTTATAGGGGGAATTGCCATCAGGTTGGCTCATTAGTTGCCAAGGAAACCGACAGTTGGGGTGTGTCCTTCAGGTTAACAACCACTCAGGTTAGTCCCTCAGGTTAACCCCTCAGGTAAACAATGTTTCCCTTTAATAAACAAGCAGGTGGAGACTTTCTGGCCTAAGGACCAAGGGGTGAGCACATTCTTGTGAGTAGGTATAGGTGAAGCAGGAACTAGTCTAGCAGGGGACACACAAAGAACAAGAGAACAGCCATCCTGAGTGGCCTGACCATACAGTTAGGGACAAATGGGAGTCCTTTTGACCCTTAGGTAGTGCTGTATCAAAACCTTTTTTTTTTTCTCTGCACCTGAGGCATGTGAAAGTTCCCAGGCCAGGGATTGAGCCCTTGCCACAGCAGTGACCCTGACCACAGCAGTGACAATCCTAGATCCTTAACCTGCTAGGCTACAAGGGAACTCCCCAAAGTTTTTAATCCTATTAATACCCATTTTATTTACACCATTTCTTAATAACCATCTAAAGATTTTTATTCTTTTGTGATGAATTCCTTTAAAATTTCCATCTTGTTAGGAAGAAGCCTCTAGATGTTTCTTCAGTTTTATCTTACTTCCCTGTTAATCAGCCTAATTAACATTAATTATTCTAATGTTTTTATTAGCAGCTGTAAAACCCATCTGAGGGGAAGCAGAAATCATAAATACATTTTTTAAAATTGAGTTCTTAGGTTAGCCATTACACACACACACACACACTTCCACCTTCTAATTTGTTTTTTTCTCCATAGGTACTGGTAAAACAGATGTTTATAATGAGAGCTCTTTAAAAATTTGCCAATTTAGAAGTTTCTCCAACTTAAAGGATCCATCATCTGGCCATTAATAGCCATTCATATCTTTATAGTGACTCAAACCAATAAGATACAAGAGATGTTCCCACTAGAGAGTGTAAAGAATGCCACCTATACAAGATCCAGAAAGTTTATTTCCCCAAAGAGTCTAGGAAATTAAAGTCCTTCATTGTACACGCTGATTTGATATCAGAGAAACAGCAGTGAATGTTGGCATGGAGCAAGATCTTAATTTTCTGCTCAGGAATTGAACCTGGGCAGCCTGGTTGAAAACCAGGAGTCCTAGACACTAGACTAACTAGAGGCTAGAAACAGAATTTCCCTGATTCTTGCCCCCTCTTGAAAGCAAGAATGTTTCAAGGAGGCAAAGACTTTGAAAATACATAAAGTTTATTGTTAGAGTCACAGTATGGTATGTGGGAGAGCACACAAAGAAGTAGTTTATTTAAGTCAGAAGCAAAGCAGTAATACACGCCCTAAATATGAGTGCAGGTGCGGGTGTCCCCCTCAATGAGGAGGACGCCAGAGGGGTGATTATATAGCACAGTTCTTCCTGGTCTTTTTTTTTTTTTTTTTTTAACTTTTAGCCAGTTATCTCATACCTGACTGGACACAGGACCCTCCCTGATATGCGATATGTCTGTACATCTTTTGGCAAAAAAGGATTCTAGAGCAAAGGGTGCCAGGGCGGTATCAGGACTTATTATGGCCTGGCACCCCCTCTCATTTTGACTCCTAGGAGCATCACTGCGCATGTGTAATTGGGGAGCTCTCCCTGACCCCAGGAGTGATTGATTGGTCATCGTATCTTTCTGCTCCAGCAGAGCTCAGCTCCTGCCATTAACTTTTTCCTTGAGGTGTCAAAGAGAGAGAAATAAGGCCCAATTTACTTGGCCTAACAAGTCCCAACTGTTCTCAGCCCAGGGGCCCATCTACCTCCTACCTCAGATTCACTGAAGGTTAAGATGGCAAAAAGCCCCTGAGAGTTGGCACATTCAGGCAAAAGACTGCTCAGAATCCCAGTCTATTCCATCAGTTGCCAGATGTATGCCATATGTATACTTTCTGGAGGGCAGAGACTAAGTTCTCAAGATACACACATACACACACACAGCCTGCAGAAAATCAGGTAGAATATTTACATTTCAAAGGAGAGAAATGCAAGTTTCCACTTAGAAGGGCTTTTTTCCTTTAAGATCAAAATTCTGAAAAGATATTTTATTTTTTGCTTTTTAGGGCTGCACCGGTGGCATATGGTAGTTCCCAGAGCTATAGCTGCCGGCCTATGCCACAGCCACAGCAACGCTGGATCCTTAACCTACCAAGCAAGGCCAGGAATTGGGCCTGTATCCCCATGGATCCTTGTTGGGTTCATTAAATGCTGAGCCACAAAGGGAACTCCTGAAAAGATATTTTATGAAGCCAGCTTTCTGTAATGCAACTGCGTACTCAATAAAAGAGCCTCATGTTGGCCATTTCCAGGGCAAGAATTCCTTTAATTCCCAATTAAGTGTTTTGTACATACATAGACCTGGCTAGAGGTTAATTGGAGGCAAAGACGTTAGGCCAGCCTCTCACCTAATCACCCAGTCCAGACCTCTCAGTGTCTCAACTGAGTAACTCCCAGTGTCTTTCAACTAGAGTCCTCCAGTAGCTCTTGACTGGGGGTGGGGGGGTCACTCTGCAGTATCTTTCAGCTGGGGAGCCAGGTACCTGTTAGACACTGCCAAATAAAACTCAGGATCATAAACCAATAATCAGGAGATCCAAGAACCAGGAGAGACTCATTTAAATTTGTCTGGACTCTGAGGACGCAGACGAACCCAAGGGGCCTTGGCTGGCACCAGGCTCTCAATTCTTAGAGTTGAGGTGAAGGAGAGAGGTCTGCTCTGGATCCCTTCATTGGTCACAAAACCTGTTGGCTGAAAAAAAATGCCCAACCTACGAGTTGAGAATTATGTTTTATTTGGCAGACTTAAGCCCAGGAGACAGACTCTCAGCTCTAAGGGACTATTCTGAAGAGGTAAGGGAGGAGTCTGGATAACGAGTTTTTGTAAAAAGAAACAGGTATCTGGAATATCGAAAGATTATCCTTAATTAAGAGTTCCCGTCGTGGCGCAGTGGTTAACGAATCCAACTAGGAACCATGAGGCTGCCGGTTCGACCCCTGGCCTTGCTCAGTGGGTTAAGGATCTGGTGTTGCCATGAGCTGTGGTGTAGGTTGCAGATGTGGCTCGGATCCCACGTTGCTGTGGCTCGGGCGTAGGCTGGCAGCTACAGCTCCGATTAGACCCCTAGCCTGGGAACCTCCATATGCCACGGGAGCGGCCCAAGAAATGGCAAAAAGACAAAAAAAAAAAGATTATTCTTAATTAAAGAAAACTAGATATCTCAAGTTAATAAATTTCACACCTTGTATGGGAAGATGCATACATCTAGACTCACTGAAATCATTCCTTTGATATGCACCTTAACTATCTAGGGCCAGTATCCTGTTTATTTCCATCCTGAATCCCCTCAAAGTGCACTGCTGGGGGTACCTGCAGTGGCTAATGGTTTGAGGGCCACAGTATCCTTTGTTTACTGACATGGTAGGTGACATTTTTTGTTTACAAGTGGAATAACTTGGATCAGTAGGTTTACATTTCATGACTCCCCCCACCGCCACATTTCCAAGACTGGACTTCTGAAGAATCTCACCAGCTGTTGGAGAGCATCTTTCCTGCAAATCTTCTACAACACAGGGTATTACAATTTTTTTCCCCATTTTTAGATGCTAAAATAAACATTATTCTCATTTTTAAAAACAAGAGCTGAGGTCAAAGGAGGCTGCAAATGGTATAGCATGGATGGCAGAGCCTAAATATATCCAGGCCAACACTTGAACCTCATGTTCTCTCAGTTGCTCCTCTCCCAAGGATGAACCCACACTAAAGGGCTGTATTTTGACTCAAGTAAAACAGATGTCAGGCCACCTATATTATATTGTTAAAAACTTCAACATGATGGTGGACCCCATTAATTGAGTATGACTACTGGAAGAAGATGTTTATTTCTTGGAAGTTTCATATAAAGATCCCTTAACTGTTCCCCACTTTAATACTTTCCTAATATGATAACCGCTTTTTTTTTTTTTTGACAACTGCTTTAAAGCAGGGGGAGAAGGGAAAGTCTTGTTTGACTCTGTGTATATGTAAGAAAGAGAATCATGGTACATTTTTTTTTTTCCTTTTTTGGCTGCCCCTGCAGCATGTGGAAGTTCCTGTTCAGGCCAGGGGATGGAATACAAGCTGAAGCTGCAAAACATGCCACAGTTGCAGCAACATTGCATCCATTGCACCCACTGCACGGGGGTGGGGATTGAACCTGTGCTTCCACAGGGACAAGCTGGATCATGAATCCACTGCATCACAGCAGGAACTCTTTCTTTCTTTTATTACTCTATGAATTTACTACATTTATAGTTGTACAATGATCATCACAATCCAATTTTATAGGATTTCCATCCCACAAAACCCAGCGCATCCCTCCACCCCCGCAAACTCTCTCCTTTGGAGACCATACGTTTTTCAAAGTCTGTGAGTCAGTATCTGTCCTGCAAAAAGTTCATTCTGTCCTTTTTTCAGATTCCACATGTCAGTGAAAGTATTTGATGTTGGTGTCTCATTGTATGACTGACTTCACTTAGCATGATAATTTCTAGGTCCATTCATGTTGCTAAAAATGCCAGTATTTCATTCATTTTAATGGCTGAGTAATATTCCATTGTGTATATGTACCACATCTTCTGGATCCACTCCTCTGTCGATGGACATTTAGGTTGTTTCCATGTCTTGGCTATTGAAAATAGTGCTGCAGTGAACATCGGAGTACATGTGTCTTTGTGAGTCATGGTTTTCTCTGCATAGATGCCCAGGAGTGGGATTGCTGGATCAAATGGCAGTTCTATGTTTAGTTTTCTGAGGAATCTCCATACTGCTTTCCACAGTGCACCAATTTACAATCCCACCAACAGTGTACTAGGGTTCCTTTTTCTCCACACTCTCTCCAGCAGTTATTGTTGGTAGACTTTTGGATGATGGCCATTCTGACTGGTGTAAGGTGGTACCTCAGAGTGGTTTTGATTTGCATTTCTCTAATAATGAATGATGTTGAACATCTTTTCATGTGTTTCTTGGCCATCTGTGTGTCTTCTTTGGAGAATCATCTGTTTAGATCTTCTGCCCATTTTTTGATGGGGTTGTTTGTTTTTTTGGCATTGAGCTGCGGAAGGTGTTTATAAATTTTGGAGATTAATCCCTTGTCAGTCGATTCATTTGCAAAGATTTTCTCCCATTCTGTGGGTTGTCTTTTCGTTTTGTTTAGGATTTCCTTTGCTGTGCAGAAACCGGCAGGAACTCTTTCATGGTACATCTTGATATGCTTAGGGAGACTGTCAAGCTGTTTTCCAAAGTGGTTACATCATTTTGCATTCCTACGAGCAGTGTATGAGCTCCCGTCATCTGCAGACTCTTTAAGGATCCTTCACATACATACACTCTACTTTTCCTACAGTAATGGGTCATTTTGGGAGGATCCTTTCTGTGAAAGCTTCAGAGAAGGTTATGTAATCTGTTTCAGTTACTCACTCTAAATGGGTAGCATAACAGACTCCATTATTAGGAAACGCTATTAAGAAAGAAAGAATATTGAATGCCAGTCCTCTTTATTCATCACTCCTCTGAATTCTCTTTACCCTCATCATTAGGATGACCAAAATTAAAAACTTTGGCTAGCAAACCAATTAGTAATATCAGGGATTTTTATCTCTGATATTAAAAAAAAAAAAGAACAAAATGCATTTCTGGGCTTCTACTCATTCTTCAATTTTCCTTTTTTTTCTCTTTTTTTTTTTTGCTGCATCCGTGGCATGTGGAAATTCCTGGGCCAGGGATCGAAACTGCATCACCCGCTGTGACCTGTAACCACAGCTGCAGCAATACCAGATCCTTAACCTGCTGTCCCACATGGAATTTTCCTCTTCAGTTTTTCTTTATCTGTTCTCTCTGAATTTTAATTTTATAGACAAAAGCATTTCCTGGTGATTTATATTTACCCTCAGTTTCACTCTTTTTGGAAGTCCTCCCTCTCCTTCTACTCTTCATCAGTGTGTCCCTCCAGTGTCCCCTATGTTCTTTGCCTTTGGGATTGGTGGCTGCATCTGCCTGCATTGCTCCTTTGCAATAGGACAGCCCAGGCCTTGGCTCATTTTTGGCCTTCCATAATACAGAATTTTTCTGCTTCTTTTTGCATGCTGTTAGAAGGGAAATAGAGAGTTACATGATGCTCTGTCTGTGTGTGTCCAGGAAAGGCCCTGTGAGCATGAAAGCCCTGGGTTTTTATTATCCAACCAGAGGGAGGTATTCATTTTCACTTGAATAGAGACACACAGTTCTTTTTTAGACTAGAGCTGGCTATTTTGCATAAAACAAAGAAGTTATACATTAGCATGGGGTAACTGGCTTTTCTCAGTAGCTATCGAACAATGGCTAGAAACAATGGTTTAATTATAAGTTGCCACAGTTAAAAGACTCATAACCCACACACAATATCTTATCAAAATTTCGCCATTCCTTTGGAAAGAGATTTAAACTGGTCTGTGGGTCTAATGAAGAGCTTACTTTGTACTTTCCATTTCCTCACTGCTCCTAAAGCCTTTCAGGCCTATTTCAGCCTCTGGCCTTTGCCAAAGCTGTTCCCACAGCCTGGGGTGCCTTCTCTCCTTTCTTTTACTTATCTATTATTTACTTCTCTTTCAAAGCTCTTTTCAGGCAATTCTTCCTTTTAGAAGTTTTTTTTTTTTTGTCCCAACTTTACAATTTCAGTCCACTGAGCTCTCCTGTCTATGAACATTCATTTCTAGTCCATGTAATTTAACTCAGATTATTCTTCAGTTGTATGAATTGGTGATCTTGTCTCTTTTTGCAGAAATGAGCTATTTGAGAGTAGAGACCATGTCTTTTCTCATTTTGCATTGCAGTGCCTAATACAGATTCTGACAACATAAAATTCTGTTGAACCAATGAGGACTGAATGTTAGGCACATGGCAGGTACTCAATAAACAATTGTTGATTGGTTGATTAAGGGGCCATCGTAAGAAATGCTAGGGAGTTCCAGCTGTGGTGCAGTGGGTTAAGAGTCTGACTGCAGTAGCTCGGGTCACTTGCAGAGGTACAAGTTCCATCCCTGGCCCAGCACAGTGGGTTAAAGGATCTGGTATTGCCACAGCTGTGGTGTAGGTGGCAGCTGTGGCTCAGATTCAGTCACTGGCTCAAGAACTTCCCTATACTGTGGGTGCAGCCATAAAAAAATGCTGTATTTTTTCTCAGGTAACCATGGGGTGAGAGCGCTAAATCCTAACCAGTAGACCACAGGAGTCAGCAGGCTTGACGGCTTGATGTAGGTCCCCAGTCTTGCCTCTTTGGAAAAAAAAACTCAGGAAAGAGACTGAAGGTGGTGAGGCAAGTGAAGTGTTTACTGAGAGAAAGCATGGGTGGGCTCAGAGAGACAGAGACAGACAGAGAGAGCCACATGCTTTGGGGTGGTTGAATCACTTAGGTGGGGGTGGTTCTTCTTGGCTTCCTCTGGCCAATCGTCTTGCTTTGTCTGGCCTTGAGTCCATATTTGGCCTGACTCAGGGCCCTTCTCTGTGTGCATGTGCATTTTTAGCCAAGATAGATTCTAACACAAGGGTTTCTGGGAAGTTGACAGGATGTACTATGATCTGGCACCCCCTGTCTTCTCTGACCCCTGAGGAACCTCTCGGTGCAGGTGTAGTTCAGGAGGTCTCCGTGACCTCAAGAAGGAGAAATATATGGTCTCATCTTTTATCTAAGCAGGACTCAACTCCTCCTTGTTCCTGCCGTAATCTTTATCTGTCCACAAGGGATGGATTCTAGTTGCCCAGGCTGGGGCTGATATATCTCCTGCCTCAATATAAACTAATTCACAGCATCAATTTAATGCTGGTTTGCACTAGCTGTAGAGGTTCAGTTAGAAACTACCCACCCTTGGAGTTCTCCTGTGGTGCAGCAGGTTAAGAATCTGGCATTGTCGTTATAGCGGGTTGGGTTGCTGCTGTGGCATGAGTTTGATCCCTGGCCTGGGAACCTCCACATGCCATGCGTGTGGCCAAAATTAAAAAAAAAAAAGTAAAAGAAAAGGAGTTCCCATCGTGGTTCAGCGGTAACAAACCTGAGCAGTATCCATGAGGACCCAGGTTCAAACCCTGGCCTTGCTCAGTGGGTTAAGGATCTGGCGTTGCCATGAGCTGTAGTGTAGGCTGCTGATGTGGCTCGGATCCCATGTTGTTGTGGCTGTGGTGTAGGCCAGCAGCAAGAGCTCTGATTTGACTCCTAGCCTGGGAACCTCCATATGCTGAGGGTGCAGCCCTGAAAAGACAAAAAAAAAAAAAGAAAGAAAGAAAGAGAAAAACAACTACCCACCCTCATGTCTTCCTCCAGCATTGACTCCTTTTCTCTCCCTACAGTGAGTTGTACAGCAAAGGGGTAGATTAAATAAAAGAGGAGAGGATATGGAGGATTAGGAGGGATAAACAGACAACTGGAAGATATTTTAAAATATTTTGAAATCTTGGTTATGAATTGTATGTGGCTCCACAGGTTGAAAATTATATTCATAATGATTACGTGAAAAGTGTTGGGCAAATAATGACTGGGCAGGCAAGGTTTTGTTCAACATACGGTTGGTACAAACCACTGAGCATAGTACCTGTTTCTAAGGATGGCAGGGGCTTTTGCAGTGAGGATCTCACACAGCCCTCTGGGGGAAGGGACACTGTGCCCAAAGGGAAGGCTTCACCTGGATGTCACAGGTTAGGAAGAGAAGCCAGAATAGCATTTTTTTTTTTTGTCCTTTTCTAGGGCGGCACCGGTGGCACATGGAGGTTCTCAGGCTAGGGGTTTAATCAGAGCTGTAGCCGCCCGCCTAGGCCACAGCCACAGCAACTCAGGATCCAAGCCTCGTCTGCCATGTACACCACAGCTCACGGCAACGCCGGATCCTTAACCCACTGAGCAAGGCCAGGGATCAAACCCGCAACTTCATGGTTCCCAGTTGGCAGAATAGCATCTTAGTATGCCTTCTCCATGGCCAATCTCTCTTTCCTCCTCTCTCCAGTTATTCCAAGGCAGGCAGCTGTGAGCAGCACAGGGAGGAAGGAGAGCCACGCTGCGCTGCTTTATCCTAAGCGTTATCCTTCTGTCAGAGAAAGAGCCTTCCAGATTGAGAAGCTAGCCAGACCTTCATTTGAGATTTTTCTCTATGAGTTGTTCTGATGATTAAGGCAGAAGTACAATTATATGTCAACTCCGTTCTCCAAGGAACAAGCAAAGAATGATTTCACTCGATTGTTAAAACTATAATGTGATTTGAGAACCCTAAGGGACAAGTAGGTAGTGGCAGATAAACACAGATGAGGGAGGACCTTGTTGTTCTGTCTGTAGACAGCAAGAGGATGCTGAAATAACAATTACTGGGAATTCCTGTCATGGTTCAGTGGTAACAACCTGACTAGTATCCATGAGGATGCAGGTTTGATCCCTGGTCTTGATCAGTGGGTTAAGGATCCGGTGTTGTCATGATCTGTGGTGTAGGTGGTAGATGTGGCTTAGATCCTGCTTTGCTGTGGCTGTGGCGAAGACTTCAATTGGAGCTCTGACTCGACCCCTAGCCTAGGGATCCTCCATATGCTGCAAGTGCAACCCTAAAAAGCAAAAAAAAAAAAAGCAAAAAAAAAAATTACTGAAGGAATGAATATATGAATAACATGCTGCTCACCATTCATTAAATATTTACTGACCACCAACTATATGTTAGACCTGAAACCAGTCCTTGTCTTCAAGAAGCTAACACTGAATTAGGGAAGGAAATATTCGCTTTGAATTTGCAGTGCTGTCAGTGAAACAAATAGGTGTTGAAGTAGAAAAACTGAGCGAGAGGATCTATATAAATTGACTGGTCAGGGAAGACCTCCCTGGGGAGTGACCTTTATGCTGACACCTTAGGAATGAACTGAGCTCACATGGGCAAGGCTGGGGGGAGAGGAACTCTCCAGAGGAAAGGGCATGTGCAAAGGCCCCGTGCTGGGAGAGCTGGTGTATCGTAGTACCAGAAGGAGGCCAGTGTGGTTGAATGGTGATGGGTAAGGGGCAAGGGCAGGAGTTGCCACTGGCCAGCCAGACCTGGGCCAGATAAGGCACCCTGCAATCAGCTGGGACCTCTCTCTTAAAAATTGAACGCTCTTGGAATCACCAAAGGACACTGCAGGTTAAAGTAAGCCATTTGGGTTTAATTTGAAAGTTAAAGGGAAGCTACTCATGAGTTTTAGACAGGAAAGGACTTGACCTTATTTCCATTTTATGAAGTTCACTCTGGAAGTTCCTTGGTGGTGCAGTGGGTTAAGGATCTGAAAGTTGTCACTGGTGTGGCTTGAGTCGCTGCTGTGGCACAGGTTTAATCCCTGGCCCCAGAACTTCCACCAGCTGTGGCACAGCAAAAAAAAAAAAAAAAAAAAAAAAAAAAAGAAAGAAAGAAAGAAATAAAGACAGAAAAAAGAAAAGATCACATTAGCTGCTGTGCAGAGGAGAGGCAGGAGGCAGGCAAAGGAGGGCTCAGGGAGGTGAGTGAAGATATCATCACAACTCATCCACAAGAGATGCTGAAGATCAGGTGAGTGCAGTGAGATGGGAGAAGAAGTTGGCATTGAGGTTTGTTTACAAGAAAGAAGTGACAGAGGTTAAGTGTTCCTTTTCAAAAGTGACAGAGGTGCTGAAACTTGAAAGTCTCCCTGAATCACTGAAGCCAGCTCCTATGCCAGGATTTCTCCCACAAGGGGACCCACAAGCACCTTGGGAATCTCCTTTAGAAAGACAAAGGAGGAGTTCCCGTCGTGGCTCAGTGGTTAACAAATCTCACTAGGAACCATGAGGTTGTGGGTTCGATCCCTGGCCTCGCTCAGTGGGTTAAGGATCCCGTGTTGCTGTGCCTGTGATGTAGGCCATTGGCTACAGCTCCAATTCGACCCCTAGCCTGGGAACCTCCATATACCATGGGAGTGGCCCTAGAAAAACACAGGAGAAAAAAAAAGGAAAGACAAAGGATCGTGGACTCACTAAAGGCCATTTCCTTTCAGAAGTTCCCTAAAGGGTTTCTTCTAAAGGAGAGTTGGTGAGTGCCTGCTCCTGGTGCTGTGAGCATGGCAGAGGGGCTCCTGTGGCTACAGAAAGCCCTTAGATCTCTTTGAAATGCACCGTTGGAAGTTGCTAGTGTGTGTTGAAATGGTGAAAGGCCTAGTGAATACGTGTGTGTGTGTGTGTGTGTGTGTGTGACCAGATAACTGGAATTGATGTCAACAGAGAAGACAAGGACTTGTATAATTAACTGAAAAAAAAAAAAAAGATATGACCACATGCAGCCACATATCTCCATGGATTAGTGGAGCAGTTGATATATTAGCTAAAAATGGAGAGATGGATGGATGGCTGTATGAATGAATGAATTTTATACCAAGGGAATTTGGAGTTGTTTGGTTTGTGGTATGAACAAAGCTAGATACTACATATACCATGTATCTGTAATATACCTTCTAGTACAAAAGGCCTTAGATCCTTTACATGAACAATGTAAAGTTTCTGAGGTTCCTAAGACAGTGTAACTCTCAAGTGTGCAGTGTAACGTTGGAGAAAGATAAAGGGACACATTGAAGGAAATGAGTTGGGCACTGAGACCAGGAGTCTGCAGCGTGGTGTCACAGCAAAATGGGAAGGAACATTATCCTTTATAGTTCCTCACTGCTCTATGGACACGGAATATCCTAAGAATGTTTGTTGAGCAGTGTGTGAGAATTTAAGATGAAAAGCTGGGACATGACTAAATTCTCTTTTTAAGAAATATGCTGATGGCATCATCATGGGGCAGGTAGGGAGGAACCCAGAGGCAGAGAATGCTGGAAGCAGGAAGCAGAGGCACAGGGGTGTGGAGAGGGTGTGGGAAGGCTGGAGATGAGAATGGAGACAGCCAGTGGAGATTTCTATTCTGCTGTGATGTGACCCCCGATTCAGGTTTGGTCCTAGCAAAGCCGTGAAGGTGGCCAAGATTCTCTCCATCTCTCTTCCTCTCCTGAGTCTACATGCCCTCTGGCAGCTCTTTGCCTGCCACATGCTTCCACACCAGGCTCAGGGTGAGCAGCACTGCAAGTGCACTGGACTTGGAATCGGAAGGTCTGGAATCCAGTTCTGGTTCTGCCACTCACTGACAGCGGTGTGAGCTTAGATTCTCTGAGATTCTCAGCTTCCCTGTTGAAAAATGGAGACCAAAATATTAGGTACTGCATCTCAAACAAGTGTTATAAGGCTCAAATGATACAATGCTTTTGTCAAATGCTTTTTATTTTTTATTTTTAAGTTAATTTTGGGGGGAATCTTTTGCTATTTCCCGGACATTTATTAAAACTTTTTTTTTTTTTTTGGCTGTGCGCTTGGTATGCTGAAGTTCCCAGGTCAGAGACTGAACCTGAGCCACAGTAGTGACTTGAGCCACAGCAGTGACAATGCAGGATCTTTAACCAGTAGGCTACCAGGGAATTCGTGTTAGTGCTTTTTAAATATCATAAGCTCTCTATTTATTATGAAGGCCTGTCCCTCCACCCCCCCCAAAAATGACCTATACATTACTCAAAATGAAATACTACATTTTCCTCTTATCTGTCAAACTCACATTCCTTTTATGAGTGAGCAGTCCTCAGCCAGCTTTTGGCAGGATTATATGATTAAGCTAATTCTCAGCAAGGTGTGTGCCTTGTTAATTTTGGCTGGAAGTGCTTCTCATGAGGATTTTAATTTAATTTAAAAATTATTTCATTAGGCGTTCCCATTGTGGAGCAGCAAAAACAAATCTGACTAGGAACCATGAGGTTTCAGGTTTGATCCCTGGCCTCACTCAGTGGGTTAAGGATCCGGTGTTGTTGTGAGCTGTGGTGTAGGTGGCAGACTCGGTTTGGATCCGGTGTTGCTGTGGCTGTGGTGCAGGCCGGCAGCTGTAGCTCTGATTCGACCCTGAGCCTGGGAACCTCCATATACCGTGGGTGCAGCCCTAAAATGACAAAACAAACAAACAAAACCAAAAGAGAAGTGGGTACAGCTACTGAGGGGCAGCCAGAGGGAACCAAAGGAGAGAAAAGGCTTAGAACAAGTGTGAGCAGTGAACTCCACACATAACAGACACCCAACACAAAGTAGCCACACAGTGGATGTTTGAATGAACTGATAAGACATTGAAAAAATAATTGTCAAGTAATAGGGAGAGTCTCATCTGTTCATTAGATAATAAGAATTTTTCATCACTTTTTGTAATCTTCTGCAGTATCACTATCGTGTTGGCAGTAGATTGGCAGGACCAAAAGATAAAAAAGGAAAAATAAGTCACGGGCTTTGATGTGACCTGGTGGCTTTCCCCAAAGGTCTTGGAGAAACAGTAAGAGCCCTGGGATACTTAGGCTTTCATGTGTAGCAATAACCCCAATATTGGGACAAGCTTGGAAACACCAGTTGAGTAAGAAGTTAGCTATACCCCCCAAAAACCTTGGTATGAGCTTCATTTTAGCAGTGCTTTAATCATAAAATTATCATTATACTTTCAAGTTTGTGATTTTTTTTTCTAATTTGCTACTTTTTTCTTTGTGAGTGCATGTGAAACCATTGTCCTCCACCTGCCCTTGGCTCTCCGCTCCACCCATGGGGAGAATTCAAGGAGGCTTACAGTTTCCATCCTCACATCGGTATCAACAATGACAAACATTTTTCAGTTTCCCATCTCTCCCACAAACTCTAGTGTCATTTTCCCATTCATGGACAAGATAGTCCTACCTAAATATCCCACTGTCTTTGCAAATTCAGATAGCCAAAGCTAAACCTGACACCTTCCCTGAAATCCAGCTTCACTTCTGCAACAGTCAGGCTCCAGTCAAGAGGCAGAAACCACATCAGTTATTTCCACAGAGAGAACTGGATATAGAGTTGTTAAGTTAGGTCTAAAATTGTTAATTCTCTAACCAAGAGGGCAAAAGAGAACTCTTAAAATACGGCAGAAGTAGCAACCACAGAAAGCAGCTACTACCCGCACGGGGAGGAAACAACTGGGAAAGAGCTGGTGTTAGTAGAACTTTGAAGCTTAGCAAAGGGAATCCTAGAACTGAATTCAGAGATCCGAGGAGGGAGCACCAGACAGCTGGTGCTGGTGTCTCTGAGCAGGTGCTTTAAGACGAGTTCTGGAATTCCCATCAGGCTCAGAGGAAACAAATATGACTAGTATTCATGAAGACACAGGTTCAATTCCTGGCCTCACTGAGTGGGTTAAGGATCCGGCATTGCTGTGAGCTGTGGTGTAGGTCACAGATGAGGCTTGGATCTGGCATTGCTATGGCATAGGCCAGTGGCTACAACTCCGAATGGACCCCTAGCCTGGGAATCTTCATATGCCTCAGGTGTGGCCCTAAACAGACAAAAGATTAAAAAAAATTCATTAAACATTAAATAAATATTAAATATTTGCAATCTACATGTAAAATAAAAGGACAACAGTAAAATGAACACGCATGTATCTACCACCCAGCTTAAGAAGCAGGACATCATCACACTATTGATGGTCTGTGTGTACCCTCTCCAATGCCATCTTCCTTCCCAACCTGCGCTTACTGTAGTCCTGAATTTTATCTTTCCCTAACTGCAATATTATGTTCCCAACAGTCATCCATGTTAAGGTGTGTGGTTATTGTTCATTCATTTTCACTGCCGTATAGTATTCCACTAAGTAAAATTGCTTTATCCATTACTTTTGGACAGACATTTGGATTTTTTTCAGTTTCTTCCCCTTAGTTTCTAGTGGTGCGGCTATGAATGTTTTGGACGTGTTTCTTGGACACACGTGCAAGATTTTCTCCAAGGCACATGCTTATGAGTGGTTTTAGGAGGCTGTGGGTTATCCAGATCTTCACCTTCATGGGACAGCATGAAATTGCACCAATTTATAAACTCAGCAGAAATGTATGAGAAGTGACATCTTAATGAGTCTTCCAATTCATGGGTATGTTTCTCCTTTTATTATTAAAGTCTTTAAAACCTTTTTCTTTTCCTTTTTTCTTTTCCTTCTTCCTTTTTCTTTTCTTTTTTTTTATTTTAGGGCCATACCCACCTCATATGGAAATTCACAGGTTAGGGGTCTACTTGGAGCTGTAGCTGCCGGCCTATGCCATAGCCACGGCAAAACCAGATCCCTGCTGCATCTGAAACCTACACCATGGCTCACAGCAACGCTGGATCCTTAACCGAGATAGGCCAGGGATCGAACCTGTGTCCTCATGGATACTAGTCAGATTCATTACCACTGAGCCACAATGGGAACTCCAAAATTTTTTTTAACAGCCATACCTATGGCATATGGAAGTTTCCTGGGACTAGGGGTCAAACTGGAGCTGCATATGCAACCTATGCCACAGCCATGGCAACACCAGATTGGAGCAGCATCTGTGACCTAAGCCACAGCTTACCACAATGCTGGATCCTTAACCCATCGAGCCAAGCCAGGGATGGAACCCCAATCCTCACAGACACTGTGTCAGGTCCTTAACCCACTGAGCTACAACGGGAACTCCCTAAAATCTTTAAATTTTTTCAGTACAGTTTTTTTTTCAGACTTGCATATTCAAGTCTGAAAAATCTTTTGTCAAATTCAACCCAATGTCTTTCATATTTTTGATGTTGTTTTAAATGGTTTTAAAAAATTCAATTTGATTGTTTATTGCTAGTATATAGGCTAGCATATAGGCTTCTCTAAAAATCCTGTATTCTACAATCTTACTACATGTATTCATTAATTCTAGGAACATTTTGGGGTATATTCCTTAGGATTTTCTACATAAACGATTCTGTCATTTGCAAACAAAAACAATTTTACCTCCTTCCACCTCCCCAAACTGTGGGCCTTTTTTTTTTTTTTTTATTGAGGTACAATTGACAAATAAAATTGTAAGGTATTTAAAGTGCATGACAGGAGTTCCCGTCGTGGCACAGTGGTTAACGAATACGACTAGGAACCATGAGGTTGAGTGTTTGATCCCCGACTAGGAACCATGAGGTTGTGGGTTTGATCCCTGGCCTTGCTCAGTGGGTTAAGGACCCGGCATTGCCATGAGCTGTGGTTTAGGTTGCAGACCCGGCTCGGATCCTGCGTTGCTGTGGCTCTGGCGAAGGCCAGCGGCTACAGCTCTGATTAAACCCCTAGCCTGGGAACCTTCATATGCAGTGGGAGCAGCCCTAGAAAAGGCAAAAAGAGGAGTTCCCATCGTGGCGCAGTGGTTAACGAATCCGACTAGGAACCATGAGGTTGCGGGTTCGGTCCCTGCCCTTGCTCAGTGGGTTAAGGATCCGGCGTTGCCGTGAGCTGTGGTGTAGGTTGCAGACCCGGCTCGGATCCTGCGTTGCTGTGGCTCTGGTGTAGGCCGGTGGCTACAGCTGTAGGCCAGTGGCTACAGCTCCGATTCGACCCCTAGCCTGGGAACCTCCATATGCCATGGGAGCGGCCCAAGAAATAGCAAAAAGACAAAAATAGATAAATAAATAAATAAAGAAAGAAAGAAAGAAAGAAATAAAGCAAAAAGACAACAACAACAAAAAAGTGTATGACATGATGGCTTGATAGATATATACATTATTAAAGGATTCCCCCCAGAGTTAATTAACATATCAATCATGTTACAGATTTACCTTTTTATTTTGGTGAGAACATTTAAATTCTACATTTTTAGCAACTTTCAGTTATACAATACAGTGTTACCAACCATACTCATCACATTATACATTAGATCCTCCTACCTTACTCATTTTACAATTGAAAGTTTGTACCCTATTACCAAACTGTCCCTATTTCCTCTACCCCATTCCCTGGCAAGCACTATTCTACTCTCTGTTTCTATTCAAATTTTTTTTTGTTTTTTTGCTTTTCAGGGCCACACCCTCGGCATACTGAGGTTCCCAGGCTAGGGGTCTAATTGGAGCTGTAGCCACTGGCCTATACCAGAGCCACAGCAACGCAGGATCCGAGTCGCGTCTGCAACCTATACCACAGCTCACGGCAACGCCGGATCCTTAACCCACTTAGCAAGGCCAGGGATCGAACACTCAACCTCATGGTTCCTAGTCGGATTCGTGAACCACTGAGCCACAACGGGAACTCCTCAACGCCAGATTCTTAACCCCACCGATGGAGGCCAGGGATCGAGCCAGCAACCTCAGGGATCCTAGTCAGGTTTGTTAACCACTGAGCCACGAAGGGAACTCCAGTATTTTTTTTTTTTTTTTTTTTTTAAAGATTCCACATATAGGCAGAGGAAACGAATCCTCCTAGGAACAATGAGGTTTTGGATTCGATCCCTGGCCTCGCTCAGAGGGTTAAGGATCCGGTGTTGCCATGAGCTGTGGTGTAGGTTGCATATGTGTCTCAGATCTGGCATTGCTGTGGCTGTGGTGTAGGCTGGCAGCTGTAGCTCTGATTCAGCCCCTAGCCTACGAACTTCCACATGCCACGAGCGCAGCCCTAAAAAAAAGCAAAAAAAAAAAAAAATCCACATATAAGAGATACCATGTGGTGTTTGTCTTTTTCTGTCTGTCTATTTTACTTAGCATAATGCCCTCCAGATTCATCCATGTAGTCACAGTCCTAAGCCAATAACCATGGTCATGTTCTGGTTGGCTGGGGATGAAGTCACCACCACCCTTGCTACATGAACTGAGAAGGGGAAGGGGCTTTATTGAGAAAGATCAGGGTCCTATTACTTTAAGAACAGGGAATGAAATTGACAGAACACTGTAAACCAGGTATAATGGGAAAATAAAAACCATTTAACAAAGAATGGGGAATGGACGTCAGGTAGATAGAAAATACGTATGGCTATACAGCATTTATATTTTTTGCTGTTACATAAAGAAGCCAAAGTTGTAAATTTATTTTCATATTTTTTCCATTAAAAAACTGCATCTTTGGGGAGTTCCCTGGTGGCTCAGTGGTAAAGCATCTGGCATTGTCACTGCTGTGGCTCTGGGTACAGCTGTGGTGTGGGTTCAGTCCCTGGTCTGGGAACTTCTGCATGCTGAGGGCACAGCCAAAGGAACACAAAAACTCATATCTTTGATAATTTTTACCTAATTTTCTTCTTAATGTTTTCATGGTTTATATCTATCTACTTAATTCATCCTGAATTTATTTCAGTTTAAGATATGAGGTGAGGATCTAAGAAAGTTTTCTCCAAGTTACTAAGTAATCTTTTAACTTATCTTCACTTATTCCACTTATTCCTTCAGTAAAACCTGATACTTAACCCGGTACTTCTATAACAAGCCCTGTGCTAAGCATTCTAACATATATTAAGACATTAACATTTATAAGGATTTTATGAGGTAACTACTATTATTATCTCCATATATATACATGAGGTGCAAAGAAGTATTGATTACTCAAGATCAAATGGCTAGGAGTTCCTGTTGTGGCTCAGTGGTAATGAACTTGACTAGTATCCATGAGGACGAAGGTTCAATCCCTAGCCTTGATCAGTGGGTTAAGGATCCGGCATTGTCATGAGCAGTGGTGTAGGTCACAGATGCGGCTTGGATCTGGCGTTGCTGTGGCTGTGGCATAGGCAGGCAGCTACAGCTCTGATTTGACTCCTAGCCTGAGAATTTCCAGATGCCATGGATGCGGCCCTAAAAAGCCAAAAAAAAAAAAAGATCAAACGGCTAATAGGCAGCTAGGTAGCAGGCTTCTAGTAGCTGTTCTCAGTCTCTGCTATATTGTCTTTCAAAATCATTGATGTCTATAGCATGCCTTGCAACTACCAGCTTTGCAGCTAGTAGGTTTCTATTGTACTCATGAATATTTTTATTCCTACTAGTTGGCTTGCACCAAGAATCAGTTGTTTGCTTCCAAGCTTTGATTTCATAATTGGATTTGTTATTTAATGAGATATTTTAGCTAAAGATAAGCCAGTGAAATATGAGTGTAAAAGCAAAGCTGATTCTATGAAAACTAAGTTTTGATTCATTTCAGTGGGTTACATAAAGCCAGATAATGAAAAAAGTTGTTGATTTAGGTATGGGCATGGACTATGAAGATTGGCAAATAGACAAACGAAAAGCAAAAACTCTAGAATTATGCTCACAGATATTTTTCTCAAGCATCTTTAAAAGTTTTTTTTTCACCACTGAAACAAATTCTGAAAGTACACTTTATTTATTTATTTATTTTGCTTTTCAGGGCTGCACTTATGGCATACGGAGGTTCCCAGGCTAGGGGTCGAAATGGAGCTACAGCTGCCGGCCTACCCCCACAGCTCACGGCAATACTATGAGCTGTGTTAGGTGAGCAAGGCCTGGGATGGACCCTCACTCCCATGGATGCTAGTCGGATTTGTAATCTGCTGAAACACAATGGGAATTCCTGAAAGTACACATTATGAATGTGGTTTACAATGGGACCTAATCAAACTGACAAGCTTTTGTACAGCAAAGGAAATCATAAAAAAAATACAACTTGTGGAATGGGAGAAAATAGTTTCAAACGATGCAACTGACAAGGGCTTAATCACTAAATATACAAACAACTTATACAATTCAACAGCCAAAAATCCAACAATCCAATTGAAGAATGGGCAAAAGAACTGAATAGACATTTCTCCAAAGAATATATACAGATGGTCAATAAGCATATGAAATAATACTCAACATCACTGATTATTAGAGAAATGCAAATAAAAACTACTATGAGATACACCTCCACACCAGTCAGAATGGCCATCATTAACAAGACAACAAATAACAAATGCTGTAGGGGGTGTGGAGAAAAGAGGACTCTCCTACACTGTTGGTGGGAGTGTAAATTGGTACAACATACATTGGAAAGTTGAAAATTTCCAACTATGGAAAACAAGATGGAGGTACCACAGAAAAATAAATACAGAACTACCATACGACCCAGTAATCCCACTCCTGGGCATATATCCGGAGAAAACCTTCCTTGAAAAAGACACATGCAACCATATGTTCACTGCAGCACTACTCACAATAGCCAGACATGGAAACAACCTAAATGTACAACAAAAGATGAATGGATTAAGAAGTTGTATGTATACACAATGGAATACTACTCAGCCATAAAAAAGAACAAAATAATGCCATTTGCAGCAACATGGATGGAACTAGAGACACTTGTACTAAGTGAAGTAAGTCAGAAAGAGAAAGACAAATACCATATGATATCACTTATATCTGGAATCTAATATATGGCACAAATGAACCTTTCCACAGAAAAGAAACTCATGAACTTGGAGAATAGACTTGTGGTTGCCAAGGGGGAGGGAGAGGGGGTGGGGTAGATTGGGAGCTTGGGGTTAATACATACAAACTATTGCCTTCAGAATGGATAAGCAATGAGACCCTGCTGTGTAGCAATGGGAACTATATCCGGTCACTTGTGATGGAGCGTGATGGAGGATAATGTGAGAAAAAGAATGTATGTGTGTGTGTGTGACTGGGTCACTTTGCTGTACAGTAGAAAATTAACAGAACACTGCAAACCAACTATAAAGGAAAAAATAAAAATCATTATAAAAAATGAATGTAGTTTAAACAAGAAAGACTACAACAATCATTACATTCATTTTCAAAGATAAGGATACATACATAGATTAGTGAATACATATGTATTTCCAGGTTTTAATTTCAAATAAATATTTAAGGCATGTATTTCTTTTAAATTGACTTTTTTTGGCTGCTCCCCCTGGAACTTCTCAGGCCAGGGATTGTGAGCCCCCACCACAGCACTTACCCAAGCTACAGCAGTGACAAAGCCAGATCCTTAACTGCTAGGCCACCAGGGAACTCCTAAATTGATCTTCTGCTCCAAACTTTGCTCCACCCAAATAACTATGTACTAGACCAAATCTTTCTTTAAGGAAGTCTTCTACTGAGGTTAGTCAATACTCTTGGCATCATTTGTTGATTTGAACTTTGATGATTAGAAAGTCTATTTTAATCTTCTATTAGATGTTTATGTGTACTGTTTTATCTTTCTAGACTATCGATTCCACTGTTTGACTTGTTTGTTCTTGAGTTAGTGTTTTAATATATGATAAATTTTTTGTTCAATATTTCTTGGCTATTTCACCTCATTAATTTTTTGGACATTTAATAATTCAGAAGTCTATCATAAATACATTCTCATTGAGAATATCTGAATTGGTTTTGAAAGGTTCTAGTGAAGAAGGTATGTTGAATTACTATAACTTAAAAATGAGGCAAGATTAAGAAACACACATATAATCTAGGGTCAGAAACATTAAGACATAGCAGACATAGTTGTGGTACACTGAGTTTTTTATATTCTCTGACAAGACTGCATGAGCCAACGAAGATAGAATGTAAGACACTTCTGCAGACTGGAGCACATGCTAAAAAACTGCCTATGGGAGTTCCCATGTGGCTCAGTGGGTTAAGAATCCAGCATTGTGACTGCATCAGCTCAGGTCACTACTGTGGCATGGTTTTGGCCCAGGAACTTCTTCATGCCATGGGTGTAGCAACAAAACAAACAAATAAAACTGTCTAGGAGGGGATAATTCGTGGAGATTAGGATGGAGCTATGTTTACAGATTCAGGTAAGGAGTCAGCTTTCTCCCACTCTCATGTTCAGCTCATCTTTAGGAAAGGAGCTTGCTCATTTGCTCGCTAAACACCTGCTTCACCTGTTTGTTCCTCAGGGTGTAGATGAAAGGGTTGAGCACCGGGGTCACCACAGTGTTGAGCAAGGCCACCACCTTGTTCCTGTCCTCCCCCTGGCGGCCCTTGCCTGACCGGACATACATGAAGATGCAGCTGCCATAGAAGAGAGACACAACAATGATGTGGGAGGAGCAGGTTGAGAAGGCTCTCTGCCTCTCCTTGGCCAAGGGGATGCGCAGGATGGTGTGGAGGATGTGGCCATAGCAGGTGGCCGTCACCAACAGGGTGCCCAGTAAGCTGACGTTGGCCATAATAAAACCCAGGAGCTCTATCAGACTTGTGTCTGCACATATGAGTTCCAGGAGCGGGAAGTTATCACAGAAGAAATGATTAATGACATTGGGGCCACAGAATGGCTGCCGAAATATGATGAAACTTAGAACGACAATAGGAAGGAATCCTGTCATCCATGAATAAAGGACTAACTGGACACAGACTCTTTTGCTCATGATGGTGACATAATGCAAGGGGTTACATATGGCCACATACCTGTCAAAGGACATCACTGCCAGGAGAAAGAACTCTGTGGTGCCCAGGGAGAAATAGAGGAAACTTTGTAAGAAACAGCCTGCTAGGGAGATGGTCTTATGTCTGGTCAGGATGTTGGTCAGCATCTTGGGGAAGATGACTGAGGTGAACCAGATCTCCAGGACAGCAAAGTTGCGGAGGAAGTAGTACATGGGGGTGTGGAGGCGCCTGTCCATGAGGGTGACGACCACGATGAGGAGGTTCCCCAGCAGAGTGAGGAGGTAGGTCAGGAGGAGCCCCAGGAAGATGAGCATCTGCAGTTCACAGGCATCCGAGAGCCCCAGCAGGACAAACTCGGTGACAGTGGTGAGGTTCCCCATGGCTCCTCTGAGCTCTGCTGGAGCTGGCCAATCAGAGTGTGCAGCATCAGGAGCCATGATGTTCTAGGGACCTGAGGATGCTTGGAATGGAAAGGAAAGAGGCACTTTGAGCTGAAGGCATCCTTTATTTTTTTGATCTACAAGTCCCTTTTTCTCCTTCCTCAGGTTGGTTGTCCAGATCCCTCATTGAGTTTGCATCAGTCACATTGTTTAACCCAATGGTCTCATATTCTGTTTGGGAAATGTTCTGCCTTTATTCACTCTTTTTCCTTTTCTTGTGTTTTTGTAAAGAAACTGTATGAAATCCCTTTCATTCTTTTAGATCAGGTGACACCTTTTCTCAGATTTGTCCAAATGTTTGTAAGGAGCCTCTCAAGTACATAAACCTTTCCTTCTGCCAATCCTATATCCAGCGGATCACAGATCTTTATTGAAAGTGTTGAAGGGATATATACTCTAGAACTTGTTACAGAGGATTTAAAGTTAGAGACACTGTGTGGCTGCATCTGAGTTCCATTATTTACTAGCTGGTCTGGGGCCAGTTATCTTACTCACCAACACTTTGCTTCTTCAGTTGGAATTCTAACACTACATACGTCAAAAATCCTCCCAGAACTTAAGTGAATAATGCATATACGCAACACCTAGCACAAGGCTGGCCACCGAGCATGCAGTCACATAATATTAGCTATTTTTATCTCTCCCTTTGTGGCTGAAACCCTACCAGGATAACAAAAAGACTAAATAAGAATAAAATTGGAGAAAAAATACCAGGATTTGGGGCCTACCTATTTATTATTTTATTTTAATTTATTTTGTCTTTTGTCTTTTTAGAGCCGCACCCAGGCTAGGGGTCTATTCAGAACTGTAGCTGCCAGCCTAGACCACAGCCACAGCAATGCCAGATCTGAGCCCCATGTGCAATCTACACCACAGTTCACGGCAACGCCGGATACTTAACCCACTGAGCAAGGACACCTCATGGTTCCTAGTCGGATTCGTTCCCGCTCTGCTACAATGGCAACTCCAGGGCCTACATATTTAAAGAAAAAGTCTTAAACATATAAAAGTAGTATCAGCTTACTACAGAAAGTTGAGGAAATAAAGAAATTATAATAAAAAGAATCACCATCGCTCCTCAGAGACAACTGTGATTTTGATTGGTTTCTACTGTATTTTTCTATTCTTATCCAGTGTTTATTGTTTCCTATATCTATACTCATAGATAATGCATCTGGCACTTCTTTCCTTTCCAACATTCTATTATAACGAAATTGTGTCACATTATTACAAACTTCCTGTTAATATGTTATTTGGTTGATATCTTTTGAGGGATCCATGTTCTATGAAATTATTATATGTAGAAGGGGAGAGCATGAATTGGCAGGAGAGGTATCATGCTTAATACTTTTGGATCATTTCCTAGGTAATAATAATAAAGAATAATAATGATAAATGCTGATATTCAGAATTGTTCATTGGCTCACTGTCAATTTTAGAAAACATGTCCAGTTTTAAAGGATTTATGATTTCTAGTTTTTACATTGATGAACATTGTCCTTAGAGATCTGGATAAAGAACTAAGCATGCCTGCCATAAGTTGTCCTTTATACAAATGACAGTTTTTGGAGTTCCCATCGTGGCTCAGCGGTAATGAACCCAACTAGTGGACTGGCCGATTTTGATCCTTGGCCTTGTTCAGTGGGTTAAGGACCTGGCATTGCCTTGAGCTGTGGTTTAGGTTGCAGATGTGGCTCAGGTTGCAGATGTGGCTCGGATGTGGCATTGCTGTGGCTGTGATGTAGGCTGGCAGCTGCAGCTCCAAACTGACCCCTAACCTGGGAATTTGCATATGCTGCACATGCAGCCCTAAAAAGACAACACACACACACCACACACACACACACACACACACGAGAGAGAGAGAGAGACGAGAGAGAGAGAGGAGAGAGAGAGAAGGAGAGAGAGAGAGAGAGAAATGATAAGTTAAGGCAAGCTTTTGTAGGGAAGAGCTGAGTCTGTCGGAGACAGGAGCAGGAACTAATGGATAAGCTTGCCTTAGAGAAAGGATAACACAGTTCATTATATCCCTGGAAAAAATATATTTATGTGGAGAAGAATTCAATGAGATATGGAAAAAGGAACTCTAACTACCAGCCACATAAGGATGGGAAGATTGTGGGTGATTTTCCTTCCCTCTCTTTATTTCCTTTATTACTGCTTAGACCATAACTTAAATTCAAATTCATAAAAGAAGCCAGCCCAGGGGGCCCATTTTGGCTTGGAGTTGAGTAGAACATTGCAAGAAAGACAAAGGAAAAACAAACAGCTGTCTATGAAGACCATGAGAAAAAGCCTTAATGATTCTGTGACTCATCAGCTGTCAGGATACTAAGCATGGCAAAAAAACAGTGAAAGGAAGTCAGCTGTGTCACAGCTCACCAGTGGACACCTGAAACAGAGGACAGGCTTCTAGGCAGAGCATCCAGAGGAATCAGATTCCTCTTCCCCTCATTCCACAAATTGCACCACATGCTGGTTACCTCACTGGCTACTGAGTGAAGTGCTCAGTTGTTTTCAAGGCAGTTCTGATGATGAAGACTCCTGGTCTTCACAGGAAGCTCTTGACTCTTCATTAATGTCCACTTTTTGGGAGTTCATCAGAGATTCAAAGTGAGGGAAGCTCCAGAGCTATAACATGGCCTGTAGGTCATCAACAAGTCCTCTTTTCTTTTCTGAAGTACATGCAAATGTCACCAAACTGCCATATTTTCCAACAACCAATCTCTCTTAAATGTTCTCTCTCTTGTCATAGACACATCCCCAGATCTTCCTCAGAAATGAATGATCCCTGGATATTCCCCAGAATGTCTGGGTTCACTAGTTTCTGAGGAAGCTTCTATTGCTCCTGACTCCTCACAGGGTCACCAGTGACCACTTTCCTGGGGAAATGGATATAAAAATCTATTTTATTATTCTTCCATCCCTCCTACACCAAGGCAGAGACAGGTTATCGGTTGATGCAGATTCATATGACTCATCTTCAGTTGGGCTAAAGAGGTTTCCAGCCCTTCCAGGGGCATGGTGCCCACAGAGGATTCGGGGGGGTAAAGTAATCACGGCAGACTCCTTGTCTGTGTGGAGCTGGCATCAGACCTGGACTGCTTGGGGTTCTGTTTGGTCTCCATGGAAACTCAGAGATAACACAAGGGACAAAGCTCACACTTAAGCAGTCTAGAGATTCTCACGCTTCTCTTGAAGAATGGAGCCATGTGTCCCTGGAGAGCCATTACCACCAGTGGTAACAGGGATCTTGGAAGGTCCCTTGTCTCTTACTCTCTTCAACTTTGGGACTGAAAGTTTACTTTGTTCTGACCAAGAAGTGTGGAAACTTCTAATGAGGCTTAGTTGTAGCAAAGTAACAGTTATTCAAATGTCCCACTAATTTCGATTGAGTACTTATTTTGTGAAAAGCACAGCCCTAGATATCAGAGATGGGCAGAGTCTTATGGGCAATACAGACACGAAACACACAAATATGAATTACTCTTGTGACTAGTAGTTCTGATGAAGAGCCCCTAGGAGATCCTGAACCAGATAGAAGGATAAGGGAAGATGCTTCTGATGGAGATATTTAAAGCTGAGACCTGAAGGATAAGTTGGAGTATATGTGAGTGAAGAACTTTTAATTTATTATTCATTCATTCAGAATATGTTTACTGAACACCTACTACATTCCAGGCACTGTAGTGTGATGTACTGAGGATGTCTCCGAGTGGTGAATGAAACAGGCATGGTTCTCAGTCCCCATGGAGCTTACTCTCCATTGGAGGAATCTTGGTAAAAGGACCTTGAAACAGTCTTCATCATGGTCCTTGGGCCATTCCAGTTAAAACTACTTTGTAATCCCTCTTTCTTTCTTTGGTCACTAAACTATTCCCTAGACTGGATAAAACTAATGTGACTTGAATAAACTTAAGGAGTATGATTTTAGGAGCCAACAACGTGTTCCAAAAGGCAAATGAAGATCTGGCTTTCAGCTCTCTGTTTTACTTGTTTATTTATTTTGGCCACACCCACAGCATGTGAAAATTCCCAGACCAAGGAGTGAATATATGCCACAGCAGCAACCCAAACTGCTGCAGTGACAATGCCGGATCTTTAACCCATTGCTCCACAGGAGAACTCAGCTTTCTGCTTTAAATGGATCAGGGACTTAATCTGACTAGGGTGTCCCTCCCCTGAAAGCCTAGCTATCCTTGATGTAGCAGGATGGCAAAGGTTGGCAAACCCCTCCCTGAACACCTGGTTATCTTGTACGAACTGCTTGTTAGACACTTTACTCCTGGTAAGAACCATCGGTACACCACTAAGCGATAAGAAGGAGGCCCAGATGGCTGGATAGCTGAGGTTAAGGAGGGTACATGGCACACACTGGTTGCACCAGCTGGGATATGCTTATAGACAATGGATTCCTCCTCTGGACAGACAAGAAAGGGCCTGGCTTTCCAATCCCTGTAGCTCTCAGGTGGTGATCATCCATCTGTGAACACTTGCCAGGCCTCATGAGAAAGAGAAACTTCAACTCCCCTGTTTGACTAGGATCCTTCCTTTTCTTCCCCACTGGGTCTTGGGAGGGTCAGGGAGAACATAAAAACTTGCTCATGACTTTATCTTTACTAAGAACATCTTTGTTTCTAGGAAAAGGGCCCTCATCTAAAGGAAAAAAAACCTGATTTATTCTCTACTGAACAGAAAAAAAATTAATCTTTTTGTCATAGTAAAACTCAGGGAGAATAGAGAACAGACTTGTGCTTGCCTAGGCGGAGGGACAGGGAGTGGGGTGGACTGGGGGTCTGGGGATAGTAGACGCAAACTATTGTATTTAGAGTGGATAAGAAATGAGGTTCTGCTGTGTAGCACAGAGAACTATATTCAATCACTGTGATGGAACATGATGGGAGATAATTACAAGAAAAAGAATGTGTATATATATATTATATATATATATGTAGAACTGAGTCACTTTGCTGGACAGCAGAAATTGGCAGAACATTGTAAATCAACTATGATAAAAATAAAATAAAAAAAGGGCCAAAAAAAACCTCATGGAGAGAAAAATCATGTGAATAGATATGTAATAACAAGATGTTATGAGGGCTGTGAAGACAGAACTGGGTGCTTTAGGAGAGGAAAAACAAGTGGTGAGACCTGTGTTGCATTGATGGCCAGAAAAGGCAGGCCTGAGGAAGTGTGAAGGCAGCTCAGACTTGAAGGCAGAATAGGGGTTTACCAGATGACTGGTTGAGTGAGTTTCTGGCAAAGAGAAGAGTGTATGTCAAGGCCATGGCATGGCAAAGAGTTGGTACTTTTAAGTTGAAGCAAGAAGGCCAGTGAATCAGAAAGTGAATGAGGGTGATTTAAGATCTGGCTGAAAACTCATGCTGGGATCAATATTTGGAGAGCTTTGTAGACCACACCTGCTAAGAAGGACGGGCTTCAAGTGCAACTGGAAGCTACTGGAAAGTTCTGAGTAGAGATGTGAACTCCCCACCTCCCAGTATTCATGTCCTTATGTAATCCCCTTCCCTTATGTGTGAATGGACCTAGTGACTAGCTTCTAATAGCTAGAATACAGTAAAAGGGATGAGATGACATTTTTGAGAATGTTACGAAGAAACCGTGGTTTCCACCTTGCATGCCCTCTCTTGCTCTCTTGGTTTTTCTGAGGGAAGCCAGCTGCCACATTGTGAGCTGCCCTATGGGGAGGCCCACATGGCAAAGAACTTACATCTCCTGCCAACAGCCAGTAAGGACTTGAGATTTATGAGCAGCTATAAGAGTGAATTTGGGAGCAGATTCTCTAATAGACTAGTCTTGAGATGACTGTTGTCCCAGCCTATACCTTGGTATACTCAGCTTTAAGAGATACCTTGAGCCAGAGGCACATGGTTGAGCCCTGTCCCAATTGCTAACTCAGAAGCTGTGAGCTCACAAATGCTTGCTGTTTTGGGGGTAATGTGTTACTCAACATATAACTCAATATACTCAATAGATAACTAATATAGTTCTCTTCTAGCCTTTCTGGCTTCACCTGCAGCATGCAGAAGCTCCTGGGCCAGGGACTAAAGTGCACCACAGCAGTGACCCAAGCTAAAGAAGTGACAATGCCAGATCCTTAACTGTCCACCCTTTATATGTGAAATGTCATGGTGGGGCACTCAGTGCATGATGAAGTGATTCTAGATGTCACACCTCCTATAACTTTTGGTCTTGAAGTCTAAGGATGAAAGCTCTTTTGAACTTACTTATACTCTGAACTTTGAACTTGGTTGATATCATTAATGATTCTTATATAAAGGTATATCGAGCAGTGTTCACTACCTCCTGGTTTTAATATAGAGATGTTGAAGCAGTTAGGGACAAACTTAAAAATATTAACAATTTTCTTCTCAGTTTAAAGACAATTCACTTTTAAGACAGCTTTCTTTGCAAAAACTAAACAATGAGAATGAGAGATGACTAACTGGACAATTCCAATCTCACTGGAAACTGCTGTGAAGAGTTTCTTATCCCAATCAACATGCATGTCCCATGTTGGGTGTGCCCACGATATAGATGTCTAAAATAGAACCACTCTTATCCCTAAGCTAGCTTTCCCTCCTTACTGCTCTTATTCTGTGATAACATCTTTATAATTACCCAGATTCAATACCTGGGGATTTCCTTTAATTACTTTTTTTTTCTCTGATCATTTTATCTCTTCAGTACCCAACACTATCAGGTTCTTCCTGTGCAATATCTCTCGCATATTTTTTCTTGTTGCATTACCATGGGTGCTACCCAAGGTCATAATGACCTTGGGTTTCAAGTTTTCCATTTTTTTTTAGTTTTATTTTTTACTATGGAAATTTATTTTTTAATTTTTTAATTTTTTTGTTGTTGTTGTTTTTTTTAGGCCAGTACCCACGCTACATGGAGGTTCCCATGCCGGCGTCTAAATGGAGCTGTAGCCGCCATCCTATACCACAGCCACAGCAATGCGGGATCTGAGCCGCGTCTGCAACCTACACCACAGCTCAAGGCAATAGCAGGTCCCCAACCCACTGAGCGAGGCCAGGGATTGAACCTGCAACCCCATGGTTCCTAGCTGGATTCTCCTCCGCTGCTCCATGACAGGAATTCCCTGGAAATTTCAAACATATGCAAAATATGTATATAATGAGTCTTCATGTAGTCACCACTTAGCTTCAACAATAACCAAGTCATGGCTATTCTTTTTTTTAAGGTTTAGTTGGTTTACAATGTTTCTTCAATTTCTGTTGTACAGCAAAGTGACCTAATCACACACGGTTCCCTGTGCCATACAGCAGGTACCCACTGTGCATCTATTCCAAATATAACAGTTTGCATCCCCAAACCTCAACCTCGTTGCCCATCCCACTCCCTCCCCTCTCCCCCTTGGGAACCACAAAGTCTGCTCTCCTGGGCCATGATCTCTTTCTGTTTTGTAGATAGGATCATCTGTGCCATATTTTAGATTCCACAGATAAGTGATACCATATGGTATTTGTCTTTTTCTTTCTTGCTTACTTCACTTCGTATGCGAATATCTAGTCCCATCCATGTTGCTGCAAATCGCATTAATTTGTCTTTTTTATGGCTAAGTAGAATTCCCTTGCATACATGGACCACATCTTAATCCATTCTTCTTTCGGTGGACATTTAGGTTGATTCCACATCTTGGCTGTTGTGAATAGTGCTGCAATGAACACAGGGGTGCATGTATCTTTTTCGATGAAAGCTTTGTCCAGATAGAAGCCCAGGAGTGGGATTGCTGGATCATATGGCAGTTCTATATTGAGTTTCTGAGGTAGCTCCATACTGTTTTTATAGTGGTTGTACCAATTTCCATTCCCACCAAAAGTAAAGGAGGGTACCCTTTTCTCCACACCCTCTCTAGAATTTGTTATTTGTTGTCTTGTTAATGATGGTCGTTCTGACTGGTGTGAGGTGGTACCTCACTGTAGTTCTGATTTGCAATTCTCTAATACTTAGTGGTGTTGAGCATTTTTTCATATGCCTGTTGGCCATCTGTAGGTCTTCTTTGGAGGAATATCTGCTTAGGTCTTCTGGCTATTTTTCTTTTCTTTCTTTCTTTTTTTTTTTTTTTTTTGGCTTTTTGCTATTTCTTTGGGCCGCTCCCGCAGCATATGGAGGTTCCTAGGCTAGGGGTTGAATCGGAGCTGTAGCCCCTGGCCTATGCCAGAGCCACAGCAACGCGGGATCCGAGCCGCGTCTGCAACCTACACCACAGCTCTCGGCAACGCCGGATCGTTAACCCACTGAGCAAGGGCAGGGATCGAACCCGCAACCTCATGGTTCCTAGTCGGATTCGTTAACCACTATGCCACGACGGGAACTCCCTGGCTATTTTTCAATTGGGTTGTGTGTTTTTTTGTTGTTGAGTTGTATGAGTTGTCTGTATACTTTGGAGATTAGGCCCTTGTCTGTTGCATAGTTTGCAAAGATTTTCTCCCATTCCGTGGGTTATCTTTTTGGTTTTTTTAATGGTTTCCTTTGCTGTGCAAAAGGTTTGAGTTAATTAGGTACCTTTTTTTTTTTTTTTTTTTTGAGGGCCACATATGCAGCATGTGGACATTACCAGGCTAAGGGCTAAATCAGAGCTACAGCTGCAGCTGCCATCTTATGCCACAGCCACAGCAATGCCAGATCCGAACCACATCTGTGACCTACATCACAACTCACAGCAACACTGGATCCTAAAACACTGAATAAGGCCAGGGATTGAACCCACATTCTCAGGGACACTATGCTCGGTTTCTTAACTCACCGAACCACAATGGGAATTCCCTTACTTTGCATATTATGAATAATAATCCTTTATTTATAATATGCCGTCTCCATTCTACCTCCTTTCTGAATGCCCATTTAAGTCTGTTCATGTAGTTATTTCTTCCTTGACTCTTGGATGGAACCCAGAACAGGTAAGAGCACTTTTCTGACTACCCATTATAATTCAAGAGGTCCTCCACTCACCATCTGTTACAAGATGGTGCTATTGAATTGTCCACTACAATGCAATTGGTAAAATTTTGAACTTCACTTAAAGGTAAAATGGACTCCTTCCTCCATCTAAGGCCTGTTTCAGGCAAGAAATCTTCAGAGAGGAAGGCTGTGTGTTCTTGGCTTCCTCTATCTTCACTCGGCAGGCCCACCTCCCCCTCAGCTGTGTTTTCTAACTCTGCCCTCCTCCAGGGATGTGGGGATGGGATGTGGGTGGAAAGTATGGGATGGATGTCCTTGAGGAAGTGGAAGGTGGTATGGCCAAAGGTGGTAGTGGTGGTGGCAAGATGTGGTGGGCTTCTATATGTATTTTGAATGTATAATCCATAGAATTTGCTGATAGATTGGCTGGATATAAGAGAAAGAGGGATATAAGAGAAAGAGAGGCAGTCAAAGATAAGATAGTTTTGTTATTGATCTGGAATCAGCATTTTTCTTACTGTGGTAAAATACAATTTAACCTAAAATTTACCCTTTAAACCACTTCAAAGTGTACAGTTTGGTGGCATTAAGTACATTCCCACTGCTGTGTAATCATCACCACTGTCCATCTCCAGAACATTTTCATCATCCCAAACTGAAATTCTGTAACCATTAAACAATAACTCTCCATTCTTACCCCCACCTCCCACCCCTGGTAACCACCCTTCTATTTTCTGTCTCTGTGATTTTCACTACTCTATACCTCATATAAGTGGAATCATACAATATTTGTCCTTTTGTGTCTGGCTCCTTTCACTTAGCATAATGTCTTCACGGTTCCTCCATGTCGTGGCATTTATCAGAATTTCCTTATTTTCTAAGGCTGAGTAATATTCCATTGTGTGTATATACCACATTTTGTTTATCCATTCATTCATCAGTGGGCATTTGAGTTCTTTCCACCTTTTTGGCTATTGCAAATAATGCTTTTATGAACATGGATGTACAAATACCTGTTTGAACCCCTGCTTTCCATTCTTTGGTTATGTACCCAGAAGTGAGAATGCTGGATTTCATGATACATGTATGTTTAGTTTTATAAGCAACTGCCATACTGTTTTCAACACTGTCTGCACTAGTTTACATTCGCATCAATAAAGCACAAGCGTTCTAATTTCTCCCCATTTGTGCCAACTGCTATTATCTGTTTAAATTTTTTTAAAAAATGATCATCTGGAGTTCCCGTCGTGGCGCAGTGGTTAACGAATCCGACTAGGAACCATGAGGTTGCGGGTTCGATCCCTGCCCTTGCTCAGTGGGTTAACGATCCGGCGTTGCCGAGAGCTGTGGTGTAGGTTGCAGACGCGGCTCGGATCCCGCGTTGCTGTGGCTCTGGCGTAGGCTGGCAGCTACAGCTCCGATTCAACCCCTAGCCTGGGAGCCTCCATATGCCGCGGGAGCGGCCCAAGAAATAGCAACAACAATAACAACAACAACAAAAAAGACAAAAGACAAAAGACAAAAAAAATAATCATCTTAATGGGTATGAAGTGGAATCTCATTGATTTGCTTTTCCCTAATGATCAGTGATGTTGCACATCTTTTCACATACCTATTGGCCATTTGTAGAATTAGGTTGTTTGTTTTTGTTCTTGAGGACATAGATTTTTAGTTTATATAATTCCTTTTAAAAATCTTTCTATGGTAACTTGCCTAGTTAAGTTTTCTGTTTTATTTTAGATTTTTTTTTTTTTTTTTTGGCTGTACCCCTGGCATGTGGAAGTTCCTAGGTCTGGGACTGAACCCAAGCTGTATCAGTGACAATGCTGGATCCTTAACCCACTGCACCACAAGGGAACTCCTAGATTTTTGAAAATTCTCTTTCTCTAGGAAATCATCCATTTCCTCCCAGTTTTAAAAATTGTGATTGAAGAATTATTTTCACACACAAACCATGATATTTTCTTACACAATTCATGTTACATCCTGGATTATAGTTATAGGTGTATTTTCTATCTTCCTTATTAGATTTTAATTCTTCAAAGGCATACAGTATGTATTATCTCTCAGACAACCTACTGCTTTTTTTTTTTTTTTTTCCCTTTAGGGTCATGCCTGAGGCATATGGAAGTTCCCAGGCCAGGGGTCGAATTGGACCTGCAGCTGCCAGTCTACACCGCATCCACAGCAACTTGAGATCAGAGCCGAGTCTGCAGCCTACACACCATAGCTCATGGCAACACTGGATCCTTAACCCACTGAGCAAGGCCAGGGATCAAACCTGCAATCTCAAGGATACTAGCTATGTTCGTTTCTGCTCTGCCTCAATGGGAACTCCCCCAGGACATTTTCTGAAACAAGGCATTTATGTAATAATTATTTTGTGATTGATTTAATTAATTTAATCATTTCTCAACATTAGATTATTTACCCATATGAGCTTTTCACCTTATCAAAATAGGGACCATCTTAGTAACACATTTAAGTAGGTTAAATATTATATTTAACTTTCTAGTATAACATTTTGAATACAGAATTTATAACATTTTGGAGTTCCCATCGTGGCACAGTGGAAATGAATCCGACTAGGAACCATGAGGTTGCGTGTTCAATCCCTGGCCTCACTCAGTGGGTTAAGGATCCGGCATTGCCGTGAGCTGTGGTGTAGGTCACAGACACGGCTTGGATGTGGCATTGCTGTGGCTCTGGCATAGGCTGTGGCTACAGCTCCAATTAGACCCCAGCCTGGGAAAATTCATATGCTGCAGGTGTGGCCCTAAAAAGACAAAAAGACAAAAAAATAATAATAATTTATAGCATTTTGAACAAAAAAGCTTTTGTTAATAATTGGTGTGAAATTCAAAAGGGAAAGAAGGAAGGCAGAAAGAGAACTGAGGAAAGGAACCAACATTTACTGAGGACTTATTAGGTTCCTGTCACAATCAAAGGCACTTTTCATAGAAATCTCACTGGAGTTTCATCACGATCCTTTGGAAAAGGCATGTCTTCTCCTTTTTACAGATGAGAAATCTGGTACAAAGGGAAGTAACCAACTAGTACATGAAAGAGACTTTCTCAATAGGAATGAGGCATTTCTAGGAAATTTAAGACTAAAGAACCATAAGTAGCTTTCATGCAAGGTAATAAGCAACTAGCCTTATCTGGGGAGGCTCTTGGTGATCTATTTCTCTGACAGGAGTATAAGTGAGAAATGAGGACAGGTCTGACAGAGGACTATTCTCTCCTCTGAAGGTGTGGGAGAAACAGACAGAAAGCAATCAATTGTCTGAATGTACTTACTGACCAGTTATATGGTCCCTGACCAAGGACTGGTGCCTGAGGCTTGTGGTGGATTACAGAGCTAGTCCCTGTCCTCAAAGCGCTTGTTGAGTTCTATTGGGAAGCCAGACAGACACACATAGAATGAACAGAAATATTCAGATCTGATGATTACTAAAAACGCCTTAAGGGTCCAGAGAGCTTATGAGTTGATGCTGAGTTGCACAGTGACTGGAACTCCATAAACTGGTAATCAAGCCTTTCTTTTTTTTTTTTTTTTTTGGTCTTTTTGCTATTTCTTGGTCTTGGGCCACTCCCTCGGCATATGGAGATTCCCAGGCTAGGGGTCCAATAGGAGCTGTAGCCACCGGCCTACACCAGAGCCACAGCAACTCAGGATCCGAGCCGCGTCTGCAACCTACACCACAGCTCACGGCAATGCCGGATCGTTAACCCACTGAGCAAGGGCAGGGACCAAACCCGCAACCTCATGGTTCCTAGTCGGATTCGTTAACCACTGCGCCATGAAGGGAACTCCTAATTTTTTTTTTTTTTTGGTAAGCCTTTTTTTTTTAACCAAGCTTTTTTGAATAAGAAAGCCCCAATTTCTTGCCGAGGCCTGATATCCCCTTCGTTTGACTGGGGTTATTAGCTTCAGCCACTTGGGTCCACAGCATTATAAGAAAAGCCTGTTCACTTGCTCACTAAACACCTGCTTCACCTGTTTGTTCCTCAGGGTGTAGATGAAAGGGTTGAGCACCGGGGTCACCACAGTGTTGAGCAAGGCCACCACCTTGTTCCTGTCCTCCCCCTGGCGGCCCTTGCCTGACCGGACATACATGAAGATGCAGCTGCCATAGAAGAGAGACACAACAATGATGTGGGAGGAGCAGGCTGAGAAGGCTCTCTGCCTCTCCTTGGCCAAGGGGATGTGCAGGATGGTGTGGAGGATGTGGCCATAGCAGGTGGCCGTCACCAACAGGGTGCCCAGTAAGCTGACGTTGGCCATAATAAAACCCAGGAGCTCTATCAGACTTGTGTCTGCACATATGAGTTCCAGGAGCGGGAAGTTATCACAGAAGAAATGATTAATGACATTGGGGCCACAGAATGGCTGCCGAATTGTGATGAAACTTGGAACAATAATAAGAAGGAATCCTGTCATCCATGAATAAAGGACTAACTGGACACAGACTCTTTTGCTCATGATGGTGACATAATGCAAGGGGTTACATATGGCCACATACCTGTCAAAGGACATCACTGCCAGGAGAAAGAACTCTGTGGTGCCCAGGGAGAAATAGAGGAAACTTTGTAAGAAACAGCCTGCTAGGGAGATGGTCTTATGTCTGGTCAGGATGTTGGTCAGCATCTTGGGGAAGATGACGGAGGTGAACCAGATCTCCAGGACAGCAAAGTTGCGGAGGAAGTAGTACATGGGGGTGTGGAGGCGCCTGTCCATGAGGGTGACGACCACGATGAGGAGGTTCCCCAGCAGAGTGAGGAGGTAGGTCAGGAGGAGCCCCAGGAAGATGAGCATCTGCAGTTCACAGGCATCCGAGAGCCCCAGCAGGACAAACTCGGTGACAGTGGTGAGGTTCCCCATGGCTCCTCTGAGCTCTGCTGGAGCTGGCCAATCAGAGTGTGCAGCATCAGGAGCCATGATGTTCTAGGGACCTGAGGATGCTTGGAATGGAAAGGAACAGGGATGAGTGTTTCCTTTGAGATTAAAGGGTTCTTCTTGTTTTGCAGAGGCCTCTGGGGGTACTTGTCTCTTGTACGGTCCCCCTGCTGTGTCTGTGTGTTAAGAGGAGAGAATGGTGTTGCAGGGACCCTAAGGAAGATACCAAAACATAAATTATTCTTGCTTACTTTTCTTTTCTTTTTGGCTGCGCCCACGGCATATAGAAGTTCATGGGTTAGGGATTGAACCCACACTACAGCAGCAACCCAGGGTGCTGCAGTGACAATGTTGGATCCTTAACTTACTGTGCCACAAGGGAACATTCTTGCTTACATTTCTTAACCATATTTTTATTCTTGACTCAACAAATTCCTTTGGCCCAACATTATTTCAATATCTTTTGGTTTTATCTTATTTCAGTATTGGGTCTTCATCTGTAAGTAGTTCATATTTCAGGGTGGTAACATTTTTCCGTTATTTAGTCATTCACTACAGGGAATCCATATCCTTGGCTATACTGATTGAGGATGCATGGACACTCTTGCTGTTTTAATATTACTTGAAAATTTGATTGCTTTTACTGGTAGTTGGATTAATAAAAAGGAACGAGGAAATCTAAAAGAGAAAAGCACAACTCATATCCATCAAAAAGGAAGAATCCAAGTAAAATATGCCTAAATAAAAATTCCTTAGTGGGAGTTTGGTGTTCAAGGTTCTTAATGATATGTCCTCATATGATATAGCAAGTGTCTCCTCTACTTACATCCTCTCATCTGGTCTAGATACAACAAACCCTTTGTGATTTTTTTATTCTTTATCCGTTTTATGCACCTGGGTTTTAGTACATGGCATCCTTTCAGACTGGAATAATCAGCCTTACAAGTCTCATTTATCTTTTTTTTTTTTTTCGGTCTTTTTGCCTTTTCTAGGGCTGCTTCCTGTGGCATATGGGGTTTCCCAGGCTAGGGGTCTAATGGGAGCTGTAACTGCCGGCCTATGCCAGAGCCACAGCAACGTGGGATGCGAGCTGTGTCTGCAACCTACACCACAGCTCACGGCAACGCCAGATCCTTAACCCACTGAGCAAGGCCAGGGACTGAACCCTAAACCTCATGGTTCCTAGTCGGATTCGTTAACCACTGAGCCACGATGGGAACTCCAAGTCCCATTTATCTTTTAAGTCTCTCCTCATTAAGTGCTATCATTTCCATGAAGGCTTCTCTTTTGAATATATTGAGTTTTTCCCCTCTATCTGATAATTTTACTATATACCACTTAATTTTTATTGTATTTTATCTTTTTTTACTTGTCATTCATTGAATCAAAGATTTATTAACGTCTAAATTTTATATAGTCCTTAGTACAAATTTCTGTAAATAATCAGCTTCAGTAAATATTTATTGAATGAGTGAATAATACCTCAAATGTCTGCAAGATGCATTTGGTGGTGTTTGACACAGAAGAGGTTGAGGATGTGTCACTTATGTTATACTTCCTAGAGGACAGCAACCCTGCAGAGTCATATAACTGGTCCATCTGAAAAGAGTTTGCTTTTCCTTATGAGAAGGTGGAGATGTCTCTTCACAAACATTCTCTAAGGGGAAAAACTCTACCTTTGAAATGGTCTGGAGTCTGAGCTAGTAAATAGACATATATCTGTTTGGGTCTGCTAGAGTGCTCCTCGCAGCAAAGAGCCCAAAATCCTTAAAAAGATATCTCATACATGTATGTGTGACTGGGTCACCTCGCTGTGCAGTAGAAAACTGACAGAACAGTATAAATCAGCTATAATGGAAAACATAAAAATCATTATAAAAAAATAAAAATAAAAAAAGGAAAGGTAACAGGCCAAGAACCTCCAAGAAAATTTCGAACAAGAATGAGAGGGTATTCACCCTACCAGGTATCAATTTATTATAAAATTATATTAATTTTGAAACAACATGAGATTAGCACAAAAATAGTCAAACAAATCAAAGATCAGGAAAATTTTTCTGTAAGGGGCTAGAGAGTAAACAGTTTAGGCTTTTCATGCCAAAGGACAAATTTGAGGATATTATGTAGATACTTATACAACAGAACAACTCCTGCCAATGACTGAGGAATTAAGGCCACTATGCGCATGTAGCGCCATCATCTCTACAGCCAACCTCCAGGCCCATGATGCAATGGGGAGGGGAAGGAGAGAGGGGTGGAGAGAGGGGAGAGGGGTACTATCACAGAGAATCAGAGACTCTTCACTGCTTCACCCAGGAGGTGACTCACATCACTTCTGCTCACATTTTATTGGCCAGAACTAGTCACATGGCCCTGCAAGGTGACTAGAAAGTACAGTTTCTATTGTTCAGGAAGGAGCAAAATGAAAAAGAATTTGATAAATACATATCATTGTCCCTGCCACAAATGATAATTATAATTTATAAGGTGAAAATAATATAGTTTATAATGAGAAAACTGAAAAACAATATAAATATCCATCAAAGTGTTAAAGTAGCACATTGGAACAGTACAGTGAAATGAATAAACTAGATCTGCATGTGTAAATACAGTAAATCTCAAAAACACAATGTTGAGAAAGCATAAAACTATGGGTAGGAGGAATAAGAACCAACCTCTAGATAATGATCACCCCTGAAGAGGAAAGGAGGCAGAGATGACACAATGGATAATACGACATTTTGTTTCTTTAGCCTGGGAATCTCCATATGCGGCAGGAGCGGCCCAAGAAATGCCAAAAAGACAAAAAAATAAAATAAAATAAAAAATAAAAAATTATCTGTAAAGGCAAATTTATAGAAAAAGAAAGTTGATTAATGGGCGCCGAGGCTGAGGTTGAGAATGGGCATGAGGGACCTTATGGGGGGTGATGGAAGTCTTTGAAAATTGAATTGTGGTGATGGTTACTCAGCACTGTAAGTCATTAAATTCTACACTTAAAATGGTAAATTTTATGGTATTTAAATTATATCTCAATAAAGCTGTATTTAAAAAAAATCTCTCTTTAAAAGTCAGCATCCCTGGAAATTTCCTTCCTTAAGCATTACCAACTGCTACCTTAATTATCAGGCAGAGATGTAACAAGAATTATTTGCCAGTCACTGGAGAATAAGACTGGGATCCAGTTTAGGTATGTAGGATAGAGGAGATGCTAGGCCATATTAGTAGAGAAGATGAAATGGTAAACTATAAAAACTTTCCCTTCTTTATGGATTTGCCTTCTTTTCAGCACAGGCTACACTATTCAAAGTTATTTCACAAACTACTATTGTATCTAACTTTTGTTGACAGTTATTAAAGAACACAAAATAGTTGATCAACCTCTGAGGATGTGACTAGGTGCTAATTCCCCAGGGGTTATTTCCAGGCTCAATATTGCTTAGATCCTCAGTGACCTGAAAAAGAGTTCTTTGTAGCCCAATAATTTGGTTCAAAGGTGAGCCCAGTCAGCCAAGAAATTTACCCAGATCTTTCCGGAACAGAAACAGAATCCAACATGAATGTGATACCAGAAATATCATCGGGAGCTAATAGGATGAGTATCATTTAGACAAAATCCTGATAGGACACACTGGGAGAGAAATGGGAATAAAGACTGAGATGAGGAAGAGTTGGATGTGAGTGGAAGGGGAATAGAAAGGTCTGGGTTCATGGTGAATCATTAGCTTCGCACAAATAAACCATGAAAAGACACTGTGATCAGCCCAAGGATAGAGCTCATAGGCAGGGTTGTTGATAAATTTCTATTTTTTTCCTACTGCAAATGGGAGGTCAACAGCTAGGGGGTCAGATACAAAGAGAAGGGATCTGCTTCATCAATCTCAGGCACTTCTCCCTTTATCCTTGGTGAGTTAAAGCGGAGAATTGCCTGGCAGTCTGAGAGCCATGTCCTGGAGGTTTGTCCTGCCTTCTGGACAGTTCTATTATTCTTAGAAGGTGGGTGAGATCTTCTTCTAATGAAAAGTGATAAGTTTCACCCAGATATTGTTCTGAGCTCTGGGTTTTCCAAGAAGACAGTTACACAGAGCATAAGATGGGACAGGCAAAGGTCCTCAACACAAGGAACTTAATGGTTCTGCTTGGATAAACACTGACTTGCCTAAGCACTGACCAGGATGGTGCAGCTAAAGTTACAAACGAGACCCAGTACATGTGCTTTATGTGCCCTACCTTATGATGGAATATAAAAGACAAGTACCAGGAAGGGGAGGGTTTGGGGAAGCCTTGGCTGCGCCATCCTCTGCAGTGCCAAGGTGAAGATTACCCCTCAGGCCGAGGGTTAGGTTCTAGCAGCCATTTGGGGAAGTTCCAGTCAGGCCATACACTACTTACAGACTGCAGAAGATTCTTGGCTCAAGGGTATTTCTTGACCTTGCAATGTTATCTATGGACTCTAAATGCAGATCTTACACTGTTAGGTACGAGACCTCCATCTCTCATGAATTCGATGGCATTCTTTAAAGACAACTATCCTTTTCCAAAGTATCCTGGTCAGCCAGCACTTCCAAAGTATCCTGAATGGTCAGCCGGTGGGAGAATGGTTTCCTTGGACTCTGTCTTTATTCAGTTCACAGGATCTGATGAGTCCAGGATGTTTTGAAATTTTCCATTTTCAGCAAGCTCATCCTGAGGAAAGCCTTGGAAGAGTTCAATTGTCATTTAGTGGAATCTTCCTTCATCCTTCTTTTGGTGATTTTGACTGATAAAAGACTTTTATTACATCCTCATGTTGGGCCAATCTCTGTGAGGTGATATTTTTCCTGTGAACAATGGGGCTCTATGAGACAATGAATGAACTACTTCTAGAATAAACACATCTCTTTGTGGAGATGACATCAGGGCTGAAAGATTTGGACTGCAGTTTTGTTTTCTTTAGGGATCTACTCTTCTAAGTTTTATGGTGCTTGGGATCCCTGGAGAATTAGTAATAATGAGCCTCACTCAGCTTCTTCCCAGCTCTCTTTGCTGGTACTCACTATAGCTTTTCAAACAAAGTTTCAGTTGTTTGTTCAGATCAGGAATAACAGTTACTTTTAGTTAAAGTAATATATCTAATTATTTCTCTGAAACTGGAGCTCCTGTCTAATATTAGGCAGTCCTACTATTACAGGGATATAAGAAACCATCACAAGTAATACAGGAACTTGGCTAGTTCTACCCTAATCCCTACTTCACTGGGCTGAGAGATGGTAGAAGACGAGGTCCTGGGAAAGGGACATAGGAGAAGGAAAAGAAAAAGTTAGGATTAATTTTTTCCCCAGCTTTATTGAGGTATAATTGACAAATAAAAGGTATATGTTTAAAGTGTACATGGGAGTTCCTATTGTGGCTCAGCAGGTTAAGAATCCAACTAGTATCCATGAGGTGGGATTGATCTCCGGCCTTGCTCAGTGTGTGAAGGATCCAGTGTTTCCTGTGAGCTGTGGTGTAGGTCACAGTCATGGCTTGGATCTGGTGTGGCTGTGGCTGTGGCTGGTAGCTACAGCTCCGATTCGACCCCTAGCCTGGGAACCTCCATAGGTCCCAGGTGCGGCCCTAAAAAGCAAAAAAAAAAAAAAAAAAAAAAAGGGTGCAATGTAATGAATGTGTACATTGTGAAGTGATTGGTACAATGAGGTTAATTAACACATCCCTCACGTCACATAGTTAACATTTATGTGTGTGTATGTGGTGAGAATGCTTAAGATTAATTCTTAGCAAATTTCAAGTATAAAATATAATATTATCAACTATGAACACTGTGCTGTACATTAGGTCTCCAGAAATTATTCATCTTATATTTAGGAGTTTGTACCCTTGACCAGTATCTCCCCATTTCCTCTACTCTCCCAGGCCCTGGCAACCACCATCCTGTTTCTATGAACTGGACTTTTTGTTTGTTTATTTAGATTCCACATACAGGTGATGCCATACAGTATTTGTCTTTTTCTGTCTGGCTTATTTCATTTAACACAATTTCCTTCTGTTTCATCTGTTTTTGCAAATGACAAGATTTTCTTCTTTTTTATGACTGATTAATATTCCAATGTAATATCTACTTGAAATAAATTGTCAGATATTTTTCCAGCAAAGATGGGTTTATTTGGGGTTGCAACCAAATAAACTTTTCAAACAAAAGTTTCAGTTGTTTGTTCAGATCAGGAATAACAGTTACTTTTAGTTAAAGTAATATATCTAATTATTTGTCTGAAACTGGGGCAACCATGTGCAACTCCCTATACTGCAAGGGAAGAAGAATGCTTTTATAGAGAAAAGGAAGTTGGGAGGGCTATGGCAAAAAAAGAGTGTGGCTTTTCATTGGCTGAGTCCTTGCCAGGAAAAAAAGGAGTCTTTCTTCTTCGTGCTGGGCTCTGCTATCATCACAGGGAGTGAGAACTTCCCCTTCTGGTCTCTCAATTCTATTTACCTGGGATTTAAACAGAATCGTATCTTCTTTATCCATTCAACAGGTGACAGACACTTGTTTCCATATCTTAACTATTTTGAGTAATGCTGCTAAAAACATGGATTGCAGATCTCTCTTTGAAACAGGGGGATGCCCTGGATGCACTGGGCCTGAAGCACGACTGCTGAGGCTACATGGGGCTGTCTTGCTGGACCTGATTATAAAGCGGCACAACTATGTGCCCCTGGAGAAGTGACGCCCCTGGAGAAGTGACCATGGACTACAGTAGTCAGTGACTTGTCCAGTTTGTTCCCCTGAGGTAACAGGAGCTGGAAGCAATGCCTGCCCACAGCCCTGTCAGTGTGTGACTCCTATGGAAAGAACCATTTAGCAAAGGTCTTTGAGGACCACAAGGAGGTCCTAACAGTTGAAAAAAAACTTTTTTGTTGTTTCCTTTGGATATACTCTCCAGAGTAGGTCTTCTGGATCATATGGTGATTCTATATTTAATTTTTCAAAGAAACTTCCAATCTGTTTTCCATAACGGCTGTGCCAACGTCCATTCCTAACAACAGTGTACAAGGGTTCCCTTTTATTGACATTCTCACCAACACTTGTTATTACTTATCTTTTTAAAATCATAAGCACCCTAACAGGTATGAGGTGACATCTCACTGTGGTTTTGATTTGCATTTCCCTAATAATTAGTGATGTTGAGTACACTTTCATGTACTTGGTCATTTGCATGTTTTCTTCAGAAAAATGTCTACCCAGGATCTTTGCCCATGTTAAAAGGACTTATTTGATTTTTTTTTGGCTTTTGAATTGATTCTTCATAAACCCAAGTATCTCTCTTGAACTCCAGAATCATCTATCCGACTGCTTACTGCAGAGTTCTACCTGGGTGACTTAAAGCACTGTGTTAAAACTGACTGAAAAAATACACAGGAGAACAATAAAATAACACTAGTTATTGCAGGTGGTAGTCTGGGGTGGGTAGAGGCAGTGTTGACAGCATGATTCCTCACCATATGTCTTCCTGATGAATGAAAAAATGTGAATGTATCGTTCCTTTCTCTCCACCCATCCACTTCTCCCCTAACTTGCTCTTCTCATTTACTCCTGTTTATGTGAATGGTATCATCATTGCCTTGGTCACCCACGCCAGAATTTTGGGAGTTATCCTGGACTCTTTTCTCTCCTTTACTCTCTTATTCCAACTTCTGTAATTCTGCCTCAAAAATGTTTCATGAATAAATTTTCCATCCCCACTGCTATTGCCTTAGCTTGGGTTTTTTCTTACTTGGATTTTACTATCTTTCTGACTTTAGTTCTCCACATAATGCTAGAGTCATCTTTCAACACAAATGGACTACAATATTTTTCAGCCTAAATCATTTGATGCCTCCAGTAACCTTCAGAGTAAAATGTAAGTTTTCTAGTATAGCATCTTTTCAATCTTGGGACCACCTACTGCTTCAGTTCCTTCTTCTATGAGTCTTCTTTCATAGCTTAGTCTTCAACCAAACAGCTTACTTCTCTTGAAAATATCATATTCTCTCTGGCCTACATGCCTTTACATATATGTTGTTCTTTCTACTTGAAATGCCTTCCAACCTTGGCAAAAAACAGATTGAATTGAGAAAACTTTTCTAAGTAGTTCTGCCCCCAACCCTCAGCCCAACCACATTCTTCTCATTTATAAATTGGATATTGCACTAAATACAATATTATCACCACTGAGTTCTTCCTCTGTATCTCCCTGCTAGCTATATGACTCTGGACAAATCCTGAGAGCAGAAACTGAACCATGCTTTTCTTTGTATTTTAAGCATCTAGCACAGTACCCTTGAGATAGCATCACAGTTTTTAATTGTTAACCATTGTTTTTAATGAGTATTTCTTATCTCTTCTAGCTGTCATATTCCTTTCATTTGGGTAACAAAACTGGGAAAGAAATATTATTGCAGAAGGCAGGATAAAGCCTTTTCAAGGTTAGGACTCAGGGCCTAGGAAAAATCTGATGAATCAGGGCAAAGCTTCTTGTTTCCCGAGATTCTGTGTAACAGGGGAAAGAGGAGATGAAGAAGAAGAGTAGCTCAGAGCTGAGGGCTCCTTGGGAAGAGGTGGAGCCCTTTGCATTTTACTATCTTTCTCACTTTAGGGTGAGACTTTCCCAACCCTAGGCTGAGACTAAGAGAGGAGAAGACAGAACCCAACATAGAGTTGTAGGTCTGCGAACAGAGAGAATTTGTGATGTGTTTTCTGGGAAGGTCCAGGACAGTGGCTGTACCTTTGGGGAGAGGTGGCTGCATAAAGTTTCAGGCAGGTGGGACATTAGAGAGCATCAGAGTTTCTATGGCTCAGAGAGGTGCAGAAATAGAGTAATAAAGTCTAGAGTGCCTGAAAGGGGCACAGAGGTGACAGGAAGAGCTGTCCAGCCTGCAAGGGCCTCATTGAAGAAAATGAGGTGTGATGTGCCAGCTACATGTGGACCGATGACTGGGGGCAGGATGGGAGGGTCCAGAGAACAGGTGGGTGAAGGAGGGCCTCCTTGTCTTCCCCTATCTTCCTCAAAACTTAGACACAATGTTGGAGAAAAGTGTGCTTGTGGGAGAAGCCAGAACTGACTGAGATTTAATTTCCACCTTCAGGTTAATGGGGCATCTAGGGAAATTAAGCTGAGTTTTAAGAATAGAAAGTAAATTAAACTTGGTGTACACATGAGTTTGTGAACTAAGATTAGTAATTGCTTTCCCTGGCATCAGATAGTGTTACAAATCAATTAATTAAAAATTAATGTAGGAGCTCCTGCTATGGCACAGCAGGACTGGTGGTGTCTAGGGTGCACTGGGACATGGGTCCAATCCCTGGCCCAGCACAGTGGGTTAAGAGTCTGGCGTTGCTGCAGCTTGGGTTGCCACTGCAGCTCAGATCTGATCCCTGGCCTGGGAGCTCCACATACCTCGGGCCAGCCAAAAATGAAAAAAAAAAGAAAATTAAATGTAAAATGTACAAAGGAGTAGTACATATATCAAATTGCTATAAACTTTTCAATCTAAATGTAATTTAGATTATTAATCCTTTATCAATAAAAATGTAAGTGTTCCACTGTTCTGAGGGTTAGTGATTCTTGATCCATTAACTATGTGGTGTAGTGAAAAAGTATTTGCCTTAGAGTCAGATAAACCTGGATGGATATTTCAGTCCTGCAATCTGCTAGCTGATGAGTTGTCATCTCTGAGCCTCATTTCTTCATAGGTAATACATACAAAATACACATTAGTTTCCTTCCTTTCCCTCTGACTTGTCCCATGACGTCTCTGATGGCCTAACGTGTGGGTCTGTCATAACTATTATCACTAAATAATCTTTATTATATTAAACACATTATTTAAATTATTATTATTATTATTATTTTTGTCTTTTTTCTAGGGCCGCACCCATGGCACAGGGAGGTTCCCAGGCTAGGGGTCCAATAGGAGCTGTAACTGCCAGCCTACACCACAGCGACAGCAACACCAGATGCAAGACACGTCTGTGACCTACACTACAGCTCATGGCAACGCTGGATCCTTAACCCACTAAGAAAGGCCAGGGATCAAACCTGCAACCTCATGGTTCGTAGTCGGATTTGTTAACCACTGAGCCATGATGGGAACTCCTAAATTATTACTATTAAATAAACTTAAAATTTGTTTTAAATTCGTCTGTTGATTACACCCACAACTCTTGAATAACATGTTTATACTGATGTTTTTTATTTATCTATTTTAAGCAATATATATGTAGTTTCTTTTATGAAACGTGAGTTGTTTTGCTCACTGACAGTGTCTCTCTCTCTTCTCTGATATCTTACAATTTTAATTTGAGTTTTTGTTCTTCTATTACTTTTATATCTTTAAGTGATATGTCTCTTTTTAGACTCATCACCTACGGACAGCATCTCTAGGTACTCCTGGGAGAGGAGGAAATATGCATCCCTCCCTTTTTTACACCTTTCCAAGATTTTATTTATGATGACTTTTAGCAGTATTTGTTGGGACTTGCTTTGTGATTCTGTCAGTGATCATTTCTTATAAATGATCTATGTGTGTTAAAAGGAATGTATAGTCTCTAACTTTTAGATAAAGGGCTCTATACTCTTGAGCCCATGCTTATTAATTGTATTCTTTTTTTTTAACAACATAACCAATATTTTGTCTGATTGATACATGTTTCTGAAAGACACATGTTAAAACCTCCTATGATTGTGTTTTCTCAGTTGCCCCTCGAAGTTCTTCATTTTTTTTGCTTCGTATCTTTTCAGGCTATGTGGATAGATGTGTACACTTCAGAATTATTTTGTTTTCCTTCCTTTGATCATATGTAACAACCCTCTTTATTTTTCACAACTTTTTTTTTTTTGTTTTTGCCTCAAAGTCTACTTAGTCTGATATCAATACAGCAAAACTAGCTTTCTTCTGGTGTATGTTTTCCTATCACTTTGTCACGCTTCTTGTGTTACCATGTACAAGATGTTTCCTTAAATAGCGTATACCTGATTTGTTTTGTATGTGTGTCCTCTTGAATTTCTTTTAACTAGGGGATTTAATCTGTTACATTTATTGTGATTATTTATATATTTGGATCCAGTTCTATTAAACTCTTTTATACTTTATATTTACCATTACTTCCCCTTTTCCACCTATTCCAAGTATTTCTCTCCCCTTTCCTTGCATGTTTTTTTTTCTTTTTTGGCCATGTCCATGGCATGCATAAGTTCCCAAGTCAGGGATCAAACCTGCACCACAGCAGTGACAATACCGGATCCTTAACCTACTGAGCCACAAATAAACTCCAAGTCTCCCCCCTTTCTGGTCTTCTATTGGATTGGGCCAATCTGAACCACATCTGCAACCTACACCACAGCTCAGGGTAACGCTGGATCCTTAACCCACTGAGCAAAGCCAGGGATTGAACCCCCATCCTCATGGATCCTAGTAAAGTTTGTTAACCACTGAGTCATGAAGGGAACTCGTGATCTAGTTTTATGATCATTTTGATTCTCATTTTTTCACTGTTATTTTGGAAGTTATACAGTTTGTTTCTGCTCTCTTAGTAGTTCCCTTAGTTGTTTTTTTGCTTTTTTTTTGTTTGATTATTGTTTTTGGTCATTTTGGCCACCCCATGGTATATGGAGCTTCCGGGCCAGGAAACAGAGCCACAGTCATGACCTAAGCCACAGCTGCGGCAACACCAGATCCCTAACTCACTCTGCCTGGCTGGGGAATGAACCTGTGTTCCAGTAGCTCCCAATCCCATTGTGGCTGCTGATTCTGTTTTACACAGCAGAAGCTACAGTTGCCTTACATTTTTAACATACATTTTTGGCTTCAATCTTGACTGATTACCTGTTCCTCTATATCTGGATTATAACTATTACCATCATTTGAAAATTCCCCCATACCCCTATCCTGAGGAGTCACTAAATCTTCTTCTTTTTCCTTTTTTTTGCTTTTGAGAGCCACACTTGAGGCATATGGAGGTTCCCAGGCTAAGGATCTAATCAGAGCTACAGCTGCCTGCCTATACCACAGCTGCAGCAATGCCAGATCCGAGCCACATCTGTGACCTACATCACAGCTCATGGAAATACCAGATCCCTAACCCACTGAGCAAGGCTAGGGATTGAACCTGCAACCTCATGGCTCCTAGGCAGATTCGTTTCCACTGTGCCATGATGGGAACTCCGAGGAGTCACTAAATCTGATCCTTGTCTCCCATGATTACATGTTTCTTGGCTTCATTTGATGAAGCATATCATCTGATATCTTCTTGAGAAGGGGTAAATGAATTTTTTGAGAATTTGTGTGCAAATATCTTTCCCTGACACTAGACTGATTATTGGTCTGGGTACAGAATTCTAGGTTGGCTTAATTTCCGCCAAGATGCTAAAGTAACACAATTGCAGTCTCTTCTTCAAGATAAGTAACAAAGGAAACAGAGAGGGAAAAAAAACAAAACTTGAAAAAAACCATGAGAAATCCCTGGGTTTCTGGGGACAAGGGGTGCTGTCTGAATAGATTTATGCATGTGTATGTGTGAGGTGGTGGTGGCAGTGGCTTTGGCCTGGAGCATTATTGCAGAGATTAAAATGGAAAAATGAATAATTGCATTGTGTTCTTTGCCTCTCCTACACAATAATTCTGGGACAAATACTTGTGTGGACTCAAAGAACTCTGGCCCAGATGGCCTCAGAATAAAATCAGGGCACTGGGGAAGCCCAGTGCTTACAAGAAGTTGAGAAAAACAGATGGGGACTGATTAACTTTGGTCAGGGGCTCTATTACCCTTCCACTCCAGATTCTCAAGGTAAGGTTGCCCTGTAAAGCTGTTTTTTGCTGAGGTCAAGAGGACTCTGATTTTAACACATGTTTTCTAGAGCGAGGAGTAATTTCTTGAGCATTTTGGATGCCTGGAGATTCCCAAGGGTTCCCCTGAACCTACCCTAAGATTATTGAGACTAACATAATCTGAGGTTCAGGCCTTACTCTGTATCATTGCCTGGCTGGGTAGCCAGGGGAAAATGAGCCAAACTAGCAAGCATCAATATCATTAGTTATCTAATGCTATGTGATGTATTATCCCAAACGTAGCAAGTACATTGAAGTATTATAAAGACTTATAAAGGCTTATCTCTTTACAACATAAAGAGATATTATTTCACATAGTTTCTGGATGGTTCTGGCTCAGGTTTTTTCCATGATGCCACAGTCAAGATGGAGATGGAGGCTGTGGTCCTCTGAGGGCTTGTGGAGCTGGAAGATCTTCCAAGGTAGCTTCCTCACATGCCTGGCAAGTTCATGCTGGCTTCTGGCTGGAGGCATCAGTTCCTGACATGTGGGTCTCTCCAAAAGGTCTGCTTGAGTATCCTCATGACACAGCAGCTGGCTTCCTTCTGAGTGAGTGATCCAAATTGGAGCTTCCAAATTGGAAACTGCAATGACTTCTATGGCCTATCTTTAAAAGACATACACAACCATTCCTTTGATATTCTTTTGGTGGTATGGGTCAGCCTCATTCACTGTGAAAGGGCACACAAGGTCACCAATGCCATGAAGCAAGATCATACCAGGGAACTATCAAGCTGTTAGGCAGTCTGAACGTAAAGTTGGGCTTGTCAGCTCTGAGCCTTCCTGTAGGTGTTCTGGCTGTGCTTTGTTTGAGCAGTGGTCACTCAAGTGGTGATACTGAATAAGAAACTGAATGTATGATTCTGAGTTGAGAGGACACGTTAAGTCTACAGATATAAATTTTAGATTTATCAGTATAGAGGTGATTTTTAAAGCCATTTAATGGGTGAGTTCACCTAGAGAGCTAGTGGTAGATAAAGAAGAGGAATGGTCTGAGAACTGAGCATTGAAACTTTCCTTTCCCATGGTCTGCCCTTCTGGTTCAGGTGGTGATCTTCCCTGGAAAGACCCATACATTGTGACATCATACTGTGAGTGGTAAATAGTCGTGGATTATTTTCTGGTCCTTGAAATAGTGTCACATCTGAGGAACTTTTTCTTCATGGAAAGAAATTTCTTTTGGTAATATTTTCTACCATACTGAACTTTCTTTCAGAATATTAGGTATCTTAATCAAGGTTCTATTTTTTTTAAATATGGTAGAGTTATTGAAAAGTCTCAATTAGGAGGAATAAAATCATGAAATAGTTTTATTTTTTCCAATAATTGCTTAACAGATGAGGCATGTAGAACTCCTCTTTCCTAGAGTTCCCTTGTGGTGCAGTAGGTTAAGGATCCAGAGTTATCACTACTGTGGCCCTGGTTACTGCTGTGGCACAGGTTTGATCCCTGACCTGGAATTTTGCATGCCATGTGTGCAGCCAAAAACCTAAAAACAAAAATTCTTTTCCAATAGGTCACAGGTTCTCAATAATATCTCATCCAGAGCCTATATATTTCCAGTCAGAGTTCTCAAATTGGTGTTTAAGACTCAGCTTTGCTTAGTTTTAAATGCCCTTCAGTTTAACCCTTTGATGTCAGACTCAATTCTGAGTCTTTTCTGCTCAAAATTTAAGCCTGTTTGTGGCTCTAGCATCTATGAATTTAGAGTGGAGGGTGAGGGCAATCTGTCTTGGCTTCAGACACCTCTCCCTCTTCCCTCTTCCATAAGCTAGCTCCTTCTAGAGGAGGCAGAGAAGAAAGGGAGAGAGGTCACTTGTATAACTAGAAGGATCTTAGCCCTTCCTCTGTGGTTGTCTTTGCTACTCTAGCCAAGGCTGACTGTTTTTTTTTTGTTTGTTTTTTGGTTACTTTCTTGTTTTTTGTTTTTGTTTTTGCTCTTTTAAGGCCACACTTGTGGCATATGGAAGTTCCCAGGCTAGGGGTTGAATCTGAGCTGCAGCTGCCAGCCTACACCACAGCCATAGCAACACCAGATCCAAGCCTCATCTTTGACCTACACCACAGCTCACAGCAATGCCAGATCCAACTGAATGAGGCCAAGGATTGAACATGCATCCTCATGGATACTAGTCAGGTTCGTTACCAGTGAGCCACAATGGGAACTCCAAGGCTAACTGGCTTTGAAGGACTCTGTTTGGCAGCCATCCAGTTTTGGGCTCCTCAAAGGGTCCTGCAGCATAGACCTGACTCTGCTCTCCCTCTTCCACCCTCCCTCAGTCCCCATTGAGGTCCATCCTTCTCATGGTCTCTTGCTGCTGGGTCCCCTTTCCTGAGTGAGATCCCACCACCTTCTTTGTCTACTTGAATCATGAGAAATTTATCACTGTCTGTCAAAAGTGGGTGTGCAGAATGCCATGGCTGCACCTCTCTTCATCCCCTGCCCAATTTTCCACCCCTCTCCAAATCTCATTTCCCTTTAGCAAAGGGCAGATAGGCATAATCATTGCTCAAGCAGAAATAGAAGGAAGAAAAAGGAATAAAATGCCTTGTCTAAGGCATATCTCATGGTTTCAGAGAGAAATATTACCCTCCCTGAAAGCAGTACAGTCTGCTTTCTTCTCAGTACTTTCCGCTACAGACTTAGTTTAAGTGCATGTGTGTGTAACTGGTGGTGAGACTGGCCTGCTCCAGTACCTTCCAGTAAGCTCCCCCAACTGCTGTTGGCTTCTTGAACTTAGAATATGGGAGACTTAGGACATTGTGTAGTCAGCTTTTTCCTACAATTTCAAGACAACAGAAAAAATTCCACTGGACAGCCTATAATATAGCTAATAGTAATCTATTACAAACTGCTCTAAGCCAAAAGAGATTATTCGAAGAGCATATATTAGCTACCTATTTCTACATAACAAATAACCCAACACTTAGTGTCTTAAAATAATAAAAACATCTCCATCTTAGAATATTTGTGCATCAGGAATTCAGGAGTGGCCTATCTGGGTGGTTCTAGCTCAGGGAACTTAATGAGTTGCAGTCAAAATGCTGGCCGTGGCCACCCTCATTTGGAGCTTGACTGGAACTGGAGGATGTGCTTCCAAGACGGCTTATTCAATGCCTGACAAGATGGCATCAGATGTGTGCAAGAAGTCTCAGTTACAGTTACTGGCTTCATCCAGAGTGAGTAGTCTGAGGGAGAGTAAGGTGGAAGTTGTAACGACTTTCATGATCTGGCCTCAAGAGTTTTACATCATCATTTCTGCAGTATTCTGCTGGTTACATGGCCAACCCTATTCAGTATGGGAGGGGACTGCACAAAGGCATTAATACCAGAGGCAAGAGTCTTTGGGGGTCATGTGGAGGCTGGCCACTGCAGGGTACCACAGGAGAGCAGAGTTCCTGGATCCCAAGGGCAAAAAGTACATCTGGTTTCAGAAAAGGCCCAAGAACTGAAAATACCTGCATGTCTTATTGCCTTTTTCTTTCTGTCTCTCCTCTCTCTTTATCCTTTTCTCTCCCTCTCTCCCTTTGATTTCTTGGTCCATTGTCTCTGTATCTGCTTTATCCTTTTCTGTATCTGTGAACTGCCTTTCACTGCACCTCAGCAAACATGGCTGCTCCACAGTGTGTTTTCAATTTATATAGCAAAGTGAACAGCACAGAATAACTAGAGTCAATGTGTCCCAATCCCAAATTCTCAGGAGAGAGAAACTTCTGTTTATTCTGGTTGGATTAACTGGGAGAAGGAGGTCAAGAGGCATAAAGTAAAAACATGATCACAGGAGCCCAGCGAATTGGAGGATGGATGGTGAACTGGCAAAAAACACTTCTAATGCCTGTTGCATGATGATGGACCACAGTAATAGCTTCTCAGGAGCACAAAACTAAAGTGCATCATAAAATTCTCCAAGGGTCAGTTTATAAATTCTCTTATTAGTTATGATATTTCACAGAAGTATTTTTTTTCACAGAAGCATTTTTAAACTCCACAAAAACTTAGAATTTGACTCTGATTTCAAATTATATTTTGTGTTAAATTCTATTCTTCAAACCAACTTGTATAAAATTTGTTTTATGTTTATCTCTAATATTCTTCAAGATATTAGGCATAAGGTTCATGCTTTGAGAAAATTCTGCAAGAACTGGCCTCTGAAATGTCAACACAGCCTGCAGGAAGTGATTTTAGAGAGAGATCATCATCTCCTGGGATATCTCAGATTAGGACACTTGCTTACTGTAGGTTGGAGCAATCTACTTTGCTCAAACAGTGTAAGTAATCTGTAAGAGGTTTTCAGCATTTTAGTTAACAGATCAATAGATGGAAACAGAGAAAACTGCTCATTCACAAAATGTAGTGAAGTAGATTGCTTTCACTTCAAAGAAGTCACAGCTTTCCTCCCAGTGTATTCTGATGATGATATATGTTGAAATAAACATGTGACTTGAGAGAGATGTCTTCTACATGGTACAAAATTTATTATCCCAACATTTGGCAGCAGAATAAAACAATCATTAAGACCTAGAGTCAAATCACTCTTTTTTTTTTTTGGTCTTTTTGTCTCTTCTAGGGCTGCACCTAAGGGATATGGAGGTTCCTAGGTTAGGGGTCGAATCGGAGCTGTGGCTGCCAACCTATGCCACAGCCAAAGCAACGCCAGATCCGTGCCGCATCTGTGACCCACAACACAGCTCACAGCAACGCCAGATTCTTAAACCACTGAGTGAGGCCAGGGATCGAACCTGCAACCTCATGGTTCCTAGTCGGATTTGTTAACCACTGAGCCATGACGGGAACTCCCAAATCACTCTTTAAGCCTCAATTTCCTCATTTGCAAAGTGGGGTTGTCTGGTTACAGGTGCTGTGTAGCAAAACATCCTAAACTCAGTGATATAAAATGTGGGTCTGGACTTCAGGAAGGGCTTGGCTGGGAAATTCTTATTTGGAGGGTCTCTCATGAGACTGAGACAGCAATCAGCTGAAGGACTGACTGGGCTGGGTGTCCAAGACGGTCCGGTCCACTCACATGGTTGTCAGTGAAGACTGGCTGTGGCTGGGAGCTCAGCTGGCACTGTTGATTAGAAATATCTACAAATGGTCTCACCAGCATGATGGCCTAACTAAGGTTGGAGTTCTTAAGTTGTAACTGGTTTTCCCCAGAACAGATGTCTCAGGACAGCCTGGCAGAAGTTACAGAGCCTTTTCTGACCTATCTTTCGAAGTTATATGACATCATTTTACCATAGTCAATTGACCCAAGCCTGCCCTGGTTCAAAAGGAGGGTACACAGGGCCCAACCTGTTGATGAAAGTTTGGGCAAGGTCACATCTCAGAAAAGCATTCAGAATGGGAGACATGGTTGTAGCCATATTTAGAAAATACAATCTGCCATGTGTAGATATACTGTTGCCTACTTCATAAGGTTTTGTGAGTCTCCAATGAGAAAGGTTCTTAATATAATACCTAATCAGCACAGAAGTACTAATTTACTTGCTTAATTTAATTAAGTACCTACGTACTGATTAAGTACTTAACACTTCAGTACTCAATTAGTACTTAACATGGTAACATGGTACCTGGTGCATTGGAGAAGCTCAAGAAATGTTATCACAATTATTACTCCAACACTGACTTTTGGACAGTTTTTCAGTTTGGGGTAGACATTTTTTGATTTTCAGAATTACTTTTGGTTCTCAGATAAATATGCTTAAGGTTAGACAAAGACCAAAAAATACAATTGAAACTGGATGAAAGTGTACTGTGGTTACCTTTGAAATGTCTTCTTGTCACTTTAAAAACTCTGAAATACAGAACAGCCTTTACCTGGAACCAAAATGTCCCAAACCAGGGAGAAATGCTTTGTGATCCTCTTGCTTGCTTCGAGATGATAAAAATGCTTTGGACTGGAACTTGCACTAGAGCATTAGCACCTATTGCTTTTGGCTTTGTTTTCTCACTGTTAAATCTGTTGTAATGAAGTCAATGAAAACCTCCTTATCAAGGTTTGCAGGAACTGTTCTTTATGACTGGAAAAATCACAGATTTGCAGATGTTTTGAAATTTAGCAGCAGTAACCTTGCCTTCCCAAAGCGATTTGAAAAGAGCATCCCAGACAATGAACTACCTCTGACAAACTCAGCTTGTGCTTTGTTGTCAGCTGTGATGATTTAGATTTCCCTCTCCTTGGCTCTGAAATCCATGTCACAGCTGCACAAGGTACCAGGCAAATGATGTTCTTTTTATCTGCTTTTAGCTATGAAATTGTACTCTTATCACTGTGGGTTGAAGGACATCTTTGTACATGAACACTTTGATTTGAGGGTGATGTCAAACAGATTTTGACTCAAATAAATATTCTGTTGTGCCAAGAATTATAAGTAGAATCTTGTGACCTTGTTTCAATCAGGAGAAATGTGGAATGAATTAAGGAAAAATGTATTAAAATAACGTTCATATTATTTTACATAACAAAAATAATTACATTCTTTATAGGAAAATTTTAAAAACCCAAGCAAAGAGAGAAAAATAAAAACCACTTGCATTCTTTTTCTTTTTTTTTCTTTTTAGGACCATACAGACAGCATATGGATGTTCCCAGGCTAGCACTCAAACTGGAGCTATAGCCGCCAGCCTACACCACAGCCACAGCAACACCAGACCTGAGCCACGTCTGCGACCTACACCATAGCTCACGGCAACACCAGATCCTTAACCCACTGAGCAGGGCCAGGGATCGAACCCCCATCCTCACAGACACTATGCCATCTTTTTTTCCTTCTTATTTTTAAAACACTTGCATTCTTATGGCCTGGATGCAATAATTACTCACATTTTAGAATAAGCATCTTGAACGTATATACATTTATATATACCACAGATTAAAAAAAAAAAAGGTTGTAGATCTTCCACAAGCATCCTATCCTAATAAACCTATTTCTTGCCGATCAAAAAAAAAAAAAAAAGGTTGTGATGTACATGTTATTTAGCATCTAGATTTTTAAAATAAAAAAAAACTGATAAGAGTGTGGGTATCTTTCCATGTTAGTAAATATATAAAATCAATATAAATTATTATTATTATTTTGTCTTTTTAGGGCTGCACTCGTGGCATATGGAGGTTCCTAGGCTAGGGGTCGAACTGGAGCAGTAGCTGCCGGCCTATGCCACAGCCACAGCAACACAGGATCCGAGCCAAGTCTGCAGCCTACACCACAGCTCACAGCAATGCCAGATCCTTAACCCACTGAGCGTGGCCAGGGATTGAACCCGCAACCTCATGGTTCTTAGTTCGCTGACCACTGAGCCACAACGGGAACTCCTTTCTATTTTTTTTAATATAAATTATTTTAATCAGTCTCATATTTGCCTCTCTGTAAGTATTTAGACTGTTTCCAGTTCACACAATTATAAACATTACAAAGAATATATTTTTATACACACTTTTTAAACTGTTTAAAAATTATAGTATACACAAAGTAAAAAGTTCAAACTTATAGAAAGTTATAAAATAAAAAGTAAAAAAATGTTCTTTCCTCTTCAGTTCAATTAACAAGCATCTGATAATACTTTCTGACTGGATTGTTCTCATTATTACTATTTTATCTTTAATTAATATTCTTTGGTTAATTATATCTTTAATTAATATTTCTGTCTTTAGTAATATCTCTGCATTTGTCCTTGGTTTATCATCTTGCAACAGTGTCCTGGCTATATTCTCAAAGCAAGATGAGGAATTTATCACTTTTGTAGTACCTCCCACTTCCCTGGTCCCTCCAACTACAGACTGTAGTAATTACTTTTTTGTTCATGTATTTAACAATATACAATATAATTGAATCTCTATTCTTATTGTCAACTTTAGTGTTCCTAGGTAGCTCCTTACCAAAGATTAATAAACCGATTATCCTTCCATCTCTCTTCCCAAGCCCTAATTTTTTTAGCTATATTGTAAATCTTTAAAAATTTTATTTTATAGCTGACCTGAAGCATATGGAAGTTCCCAGGCCAGGGACTGAATCCAAGCCACAGATGCAAGCTACACTGCAGCTGCAGCAATGCCAGATCCTTTAACCATGCCCTAGGCCAAGGATCGAACATGTACCTCCACAGTGACCTGAGCTGCTGCAGTCGGATTCTTAACCCACTGTGCCACAGTAGGAACTCTAGCTATATTGGAATTTCATATTTCCAAGATTTGTAACATTCCCGTTCTGTTCTATAACCCCAATTAAATCTTCATTTCTTATCTAGAAGTTTATTTCAGAAAGTGAAAATCAATAAACAAAAATATTTTTCATATTATTAAATAAATATTATTATAGTTTGATTTGCCCCAAAGAAAGAAATGTAATTCATGTCATTAAAACATCCTTGCTTGAAGAAAAATCCTCCGAATGCAAAGGTCTAAAAGGACAGATCCAAGTTTTATAGGTCTTGAATTTTATACAATTTGGGGGTGTTGTATTCAAGAGAAGAAATACAAAAATACAGATACACACAGTTAAGGTCTATCCCTTGGCCTTGGAAAGGTCTCAAGTGAATGAGGAACCCTAAAGCTTATCTTCACTAGTTTCCTAGTAATCTGTCTCTGGGTCTAGCAGATTCCCCTCAACTTCTCTTCAGCTTCTTTAATTTCTCATAGGTCATGCTCAGCTGTTTATACTGTTTGTCCTCTCTCAGGGAGAGAGAAAATGGGAAATGGGGAGTAGGGAAAATGGGGGAGAGTGGGAGTGAGACTCTGAACACATTTTAAAGTAATTTCATTCCTTTACCAACTAAAAGTATTGTTTATAAAGAAATTAATTGAATAGCAAAAATACCAACTTTTTTCCACCCTCAAAATTTGAAATATTGTCCAACTGTCTTTGAGCATTAAGTGTTGTTGATGAGAGGTCTGGTGCCATTCTTACCCTTGCTTCTTCTGGTAACTGTTTCTTCATTCCCTCTCTGGGAACTTTCAGGATTTTCTCTACCCTTAAGAATTCTGAAATGTTACTAGATTGAATCTAGGAGTAGGTATTTTTAAAATTAATTTTGTTTGCCTCTACATAGATCATTACAAAATAATGACTCATGAAGTTTTGGGAGGTTCTCTTCAGCTATTCTCATGAATATTTCCTTCCTGCCATTGTCTCAGGCTGGAACTTTCCTTAGACAGATCTTTGACTTTTGGATCCATCTTCCATATGGCTTAAATTAATTTTTACATTTTGGAATTATTTACTTTGTAGTCTCCACTATGGGATTGAATTTAATTCTGATTTCTTATTCTTTATACTCATTTTATTATTTACACGGTCTGCTGCAATTTTTTGACATTTGTAATTTATTATTTTGGTTAAGCCTGTGGCTGGTGGAAGTTTCTGGAACAGGGATTGAACCTGTGCCACAGCTGTAACCAGAGCCATAGCAGTGATAAGGCCAGATCCTAAACCCTCTGAGCCATGAGGGAACTCAAGATGACATTTGCATTTTTTTTTAAGGGACCCACCTGTGGCATGGAAGTTCCTGGAGCTAGGGGTTGAATTGGAGCTGCAGCTGCCAGCCTACACCACAACCACAGCAATGCGGGATCCAAGCCATGTCTGTGACCCACACCACAGTTCATGGCAACACTGGATCCTTAACTCACTGAGTGAGGCCAAGGATCGAACCTGCATCTTCATGGATACTAGTTGGGTTCATAATGGGCTGAGCCACAACTGGAATTCCCAACATCTGTATTTCCAATGTCCTAAAATATTTTTGTTCTCAGATTGCTCCTTTTTTTTGTTCGTTTGGTTTTTTTGGCTGTGCTTGTGGCATGTAGAAATTTCAGGTGAGGGATCAAACCCATGCCACAGAAGCAACCTGAGCCCCAGCAGTGACAACACCAGATTCTTAACCCGCTGTGCCATAAGAGAACCCCTGATTGCTCCTTTTTCCTCACAGACTACATGCTTTTATGAGTATCATATCCACTCAGTCATTTTAAGTCCTGCATAAATTTAAAAAAAATTTTAGTTTCCTAATCATCTCAGGTTTCTCTAATGTTAGTTGCCCATTTGTTCATCTTTTTACCTCTTTCTTCATGCTACTGATTTTCATCAAATATCTGGTGGCACTTGAGAATCCAACTGTATTTTATTTATTTATTTTTGGCCTTGCACCCAGCACATGGGAGTTCCTGGACCAGGGATCAGACCTGTGCCACAGCAGTGACCCAAGCTACTGCAGTGATAATGCAGATCCTTAACCAGTCATATTTACGAATAAAGGCTCTGTTAAATAAAGGTACCTGGTGCAGGTTTTTCTCCCAAGAGGAGTCTATTTCTATAAAAGGGCCATTCCTTGACCAAGAGTGCCAACTGTTGGTTCTGTGTAAGTTGGCTAGGTTTCTTGAGAATTAGACTTCTCTCTAGGGTGGGAAAGTGAATTAGATGGGCCAGTGGCAGCCTGAATAGACCAATTAAATACTGAAGACTAGAATGGGCGTTCCTGTCGTGGCACAGTGGAGACGAATCCGACTGGGAACTATGAGGTTATGGGTTTAATCCCTGGCCTTGCTCAGTGGGTTAAGAATCCAGTGTTGCCGTGAGCTGTGGTGTAGTCACAGACGCTGCTCGGATCCCATGTGGCTGTGGCTGTGGCTATGGCGTAGGCTAGCGGCAACAGCTCTGATAGACCCCTAGCCTAGGAACCTCCGTATGCCCCAAGTGCAGCCCTAAAAAGACAAAGACAAAAAAATTTTAAATAAAATAAAAACAAAATAAAAAACAAAAGACTAGAATGGTGATTAAAGAAAGATTCCATAGGAGTTCCCATCGTGGCTTGGTGGAAATGAATCCAACTAGCATCCACAAGGATGTGGGTTTGATCCCTGGCCTTGCTCAGTGGGTTAAGGATCTGGCATTGCCATGAGCTGTGGTGTGGGTTTCAGATGCAGCTCGGATCTGGCGTTGCTGTGGCTGTGGCATAGGCCGGCAGCTAGAGCTCTGATTAGATCCCTAGCCTGGGAACTTCCATATGCAGTGGGTACAGCCCTAAAAAGATTTAAAAAAAGAAAGAAAGAAAGATTTAATAATAAAGGGGCAGAGCCAGACAGACTCACAGCTACATTTTGCCTAATATTTCAAGATCAGATAATCTCAATGTTATTTAAATTATTATAGGTCATAGAAAAAGATGGAAATCTCTATGTTTCTTTTTGGGAAGCCAACATAACTTTAACTCAAACCTACAAAAATAGGAAATACAGAACAAGCTTGCTTTTGAATTTAGGAGAAAAAAATCTCTATATTAAATGCTAGTAAGTAAAATTTAGTATTTATCAAAAGGATAAGACAACCTACAGACTGGAAGAAGATATTTGCTAATGATGCAACCGACAAGGGCTTAATTTCCAAAATATACAAGCAGCTCATAAATTCAATAACAAAAACCAAATAACCCAATTGGAAAATGTGCAGAAGAACTACACAGACATTTCTCCAAAGAAGACATAGAGACAGCCAACAGGTACATGAAAAAAAGATGCTTGTTATTGCTAATTATTAGAGAAATACAAATCAAAACTACAATAAGGCACCACCTCACACTGGTCAGAATGGCCATCATTAAAAAGTCTACAAATAGGAGTTCCGTGGTGGCCTAGTGGTTAAAGGATCTGGTGTTGAAGCTGCTGTGGTGTGGGTTTAATCCCTGGCCCAGGAACTTCCAGATGCTGTGGGTATGGCCAAAAAAAAAAAAAAAAAAGGGAGAAAAGGGAACTCTCTTAGACTGTTGGTGGGAATGTATATTGGTGCAGCCACTATGGAAAACAGTATAGAATTTGCTCAAAAAATTAAAAATAGAGATGCCATATGATCCAGCAGTCCCACTCCTAAGGATATATCCAGACAAAACTATAATCTGAAAAGACACATGCACCCCTATGTTCATAGAAGCACTATTTACAATGGCTAAGACATAGAAACAACCTAAATGTCCATAAACAGATGAATAAAGAAGATGACGTATATATGTGCAATGGAATATTACTCGGCCATTAAAAAGAATGAAATAATGCCATTTGCAGCAACATGGATGGACTCAGAGATTATCATACTAAGCAAGTAAGTCAGAAAGAGAACAACAAATACCATACGATATCACTTAATATGTGTAATCTAAAATATGACACAAATTAATATATCTACAAAACAAAAACAGATTCACAGATATAGAGAACAGACTTGTGGTTGCAAAGGGGGGTAGGAGAGGGAAGGAATGGGAATTTGGGATAAGTAGTGGCAAACTATTATATACAGTATGGATAAACAACAAGGTCTTACTCTGTAGCACAGGGAAATATACTCAATATTCTGTGATAAACCATAATGGAAAAGAATATAAAAAAGGATATATATGTATAGCTGAGTCCCTTGCTGTACAGCAGAAATTAACATAACACTGTAAATCAACATAACTTCAACACAAATTTTTTTAATAAAATTTTTTAAAAGGATAATAAATCATGTCTAGAAAAGTATTCTGGGCATATAAGTATGTTCAATATCAGAAAATCTAGCAACATAATCTAGGACAATAAAAAATTAAACAAAAAATAATATGATCATTAAAAAATAATAATATGACCATATAAATAGATGCTAAAAATTCTTTTGATAAAATTTAGCAGCCATTCTTAATTTAAAAACTCTATAAAAATAGGGAGAAAAGCAGACTTCTTAAAAACCAATTACCAAACATGGCCAGCAGAGCGCTAACAGAAATACGGTTTTAATTAAAACTAGAAACCAGATAAGGATGCTTGCTATTGACATTGTTATTTGATATTATCTTGTGGCTTTCTAGCAAATACAATCACACAAAATGAAATAGCTGGTTGAGACACTGGGAAAGAAGAGATAAACACATTTCTTCAAGCTGGTAATATGACTGTATAAAACCCAAGAGATTTAGTACTATATCACTAGAGTTAATAAAGAATAAGCAAATAGGAAAAATAATGTATTCATAACAAGAGCTACAAAATGGTTGTTTTAAACATTTCTTTATGAAGAAAATTATTTTATGTAAAACCTGAACAAATGGAAAGACATACCATGCTCTTGGGAACTCTTTAATATTAAAGAAGTTGGTTCTTTCAAAAGTAAATCCAATGTAATTATAATCCGAATACTAACCCATGTGTATGTACGTGGGTGTATATAACTAAAAAAAACTTAATGTTTAAATAAAAGAATGAGTCAAATAGAAAGCCTAGAAATAAACTCAGGCACCTATGGTCAACCAGTCTATGACAAAGGAGGCAAGAATACACACTGGAGAAAAGACAGTCACTTCATTAAGTATTGCTGGGAAAACTGTACAGCTACATATAAAAGAAAGAAATTAGAACACTCTCTAACACCATACACAAAAATATACTCAAAATGGATTAAAGACCTAAATCTTAGACTGGATACTATAAAATTCTTAGAGGAAAAACAGGCAAAACACTCTCTGACATAAACTGCAGCAATATCTTTTTGGATCCACCTCCTAGAGTAATGAAAATAAAAGCAAAAATAAGCAAATGGGATCTAATTAAACTTAAAAGCTTTTGCACAGCAAAGGAAACCATACACAAAACAAAAAGACAACCCACAGAATGGGAGAAAATATTTGCAAATGACAAAGGACTAATCTCCAAAGTATACAGATACCTCAGTATAACTCAATATCAAAAAAACAAACCCAATCAAAAAAACATCTATTTAGAAGACCTAAATAGACATCTCTCCAAAGAAGACATACAGATGGCAAAAAAAAAAAAAAAAAAACACATGGAAAGATGCTCAATATCACTAATTATTCGAGAAATGCAAATCAAAACTACGATGAGGAGTTCCCTTAGGGCCCAGCATGTTAAGGATCTGATGTTGTCGCTGCAGTGGCTTGGGTCGCTGCTATGGGTTCAATCCCTGGCCTGGATGTAGCCAAAGACAAAAACAAAAACAAAAAAACCAACAACCAAACAACCTACGATGAGATATCATTGCACCAGTCAGAACGGCCATCATCAAAAAGTCTACAAAAAATACTGGAGAGGATACAGAGAAAAGGGAATCCTCCTACACTGCTGGTGGGAATGTAAATTGGTACATGCACTATGGAAAGCAGTTTGGAGGTTCCTCAAAAAACTAAAAAAAGGACTACCATATGATCCAGCAATCCCATTCCTGGGCATATATCTGGAGAAAACCATAATTCAAAAAGATACACGGGGGAGTTCCTGTCGTGGCTCAGCAGAAGTTAATCTGACTAGTATCCATGAAGATGCAGGTTCAATCCCTGGCCTCACTCAGTGGGTTAAGGATCCGGCGTTGCTGTGAACTGTGGTGTAGGTTGCAGAGGTGGCTTGGATCTGGCCTTGCTGTGGCTGTGGTGTAGGCCAGTGGCTACAGCTCCAATTCCACCCCTAGCCTGGGAAACTTCATATGCCCTGGGTGCAGCCCTAAAAAAAAGACCAAAAAAAAAAAGAAAGAAAGAAAGAAAGAAAGAAAAGATACACAGGAGTTCTCATTGTGGCTCAGTAGTAAAGAACCCAACTAGTCTCCATGAGGGTGCAGGTTCAATCTCTGGCCCCATTCAGTGGTTTAAGAATCTGGCATTGCCATGAGCTATGGTGTAGGTTGCAGACTTGGCTTGGATCTGATGTTGCTGCAGCTGTGGCACAGGCTGGTAGCTGCAGCTCCAATTCAGTCCCTAGCCTGGGAACTTCCATATGTGCCAGTGAAGCCCTAAAAGAAAAAAGAAAAGAAAAGAAAAGATATAGTCACCCCAATGTTACTGAAGCACTATTTACAACAGCCAAGACATGGATGCAAACCTCTGTCCAATAAATGAGGAATGAATAAAGAAATGTGGTAATATGCAGTTCCCATCATGGCGCAGTGAAAACGAAACCGACGAGGAACCATGAGGTTGCAGGTTTGATCCCTGGCCTCACTTCAGTGGGTTAAGGATCCAGCATTGCCATGAGCTGTTGTGTAGGTTGCAGACTCAGCTCGGATCTGGCATTGCTGTGGCACTGGCATAGGCTGGCAGCAACAGCTCCATTTAGACCCCTAGCCTGGGAACCTCCATATGCTTTAGGTGTGGCCCTAAAAGGACAAAAGACAAAAAAAAAGAAAAAAAGAAATGTGGTAATATATACACTGGAATATTACTCAGCCATAAAAAGAATAAAATAATGCCACTTGCAGCAACATGGACAGACCTAGAGTGACCTTACTAAGTGAAGTAAGTCAGAGAAATTCAAACATCATATTGTTATCACATATGTGGAATCTAAAAAAAGGATACAGATGAACTTATTTGCAGATCAAAAACAGATTCACAGACTTTGAAAACAAGCTTATGGTTACCAAAGGGGACAGGTAGAGGGGAGGCCAGATTGGGAGTCTGGAATTGGCATATACATGCTGTGGTACATGGAATGTTTGGCCAACAAGGATCTGCTACATAGCACAGGGAATCCTACCCAAAATTCTGTGACAATCTATATGGGAAAAGAATTTGAAAAAGAATGGCTAAGTGTATGTGTATAACTGAAGCATTTTGTTGTACAGCAGAAATTATCACATCGTAAATCAATTATACTTCAATACAACTTTAAAATTAAAAAAAAAAAAGAGAGGAGTTCCTGCTGTGGCTTAACAGTGATGAACCCAACTAGAATTCATTCATGAGGACATGGGCTCACTCCATGGCCCTGCTCAGTGGGTTAAGGATCCAGTGTTGCTGTGAGCTGTGGTGTAGGCTGGCAGCTGCAGCCTCTGATTCCACCTGTAGCCTGGGAATCTCCATATGCCGCAGGTGTGCCCCCCCCCCCGAAAAAAAAGAAAGAAAGAAAGAAAAAAGAAAAAGTGCCTCAGAATAGGCAAGGAATTTGTTGTGTGTGAAACATTACAAATAAGCAATGATGTGCTTGCCTTCCCACATATCAGAATGGACTTCAAAGCTCAATAGCAAATCCGAATGACTGTGACATAAGAACAGCAAATAGAGTGGTGAAATAGAATGAAAGAACCAAAATACATCCCATTGTGTATGAGAGCTTAAAATATATGAAAAGCAACCAAATGGGAAAATGAGGAGATTTGATTTTTTACTTTTTACTGTGGGAAGATTATATTAGTAGTCACTATGTCTTGGGTGTTGTGGATGACCTGAGCTATAGAAGAAGCAATGGGATTTTTTAATGACAATTTTCCACATTGAACCACCAAAAGTGAGAAGTAATACAATAATTTAGTAAAGTTGCATGATACAAAAGCAATACACAAAAATCAGTTACTGTATTCTATACAGTAATAAAGAGGTATCAGAAAGAAAAATTAAGAAAACAATACCATTTACATTGGCAACAAAAACAAAATACCTAGGTATAAATTTAACCAATGATGTGAAAGATCTGTAGAAAACTTTAAGACACTAATAAAGAAATTGGGAGCTCCTGTAGTAGTTCAGCAGAAAGGAAATCCAGCCTTTTGGCTCTCTGTGCAGCACCATGGCGGTTGGCATGAATAAGCGCCTTACGAAAGGCGGCAAAAAGGGAGCCAAGAAGAAAGTGGTTGACCCATTTTCTAAGAAATATTGGTATGATGTGAAAGCACCAGCTACGTTCAATATAAGAAATATTGGGAAAACACTGGTCACAAGAACTCAAGGAACCAAAATTGCATCTGACGGCCTCAAGGGTTGTGTGTTTGAAGTGAGCCTTGCTGATCTGCAGAATGATGAAGTTGCATTTAGAAAATTCAAGCTGATTACTGAGGATGTTCAGGGCAAAAACTGCTTGACCAACTTCCACGGCATGGATCTTACCCGTGACAAGATGTGCTCAATGGTCAAAAAATGGCAGACCATGATTGAAGCTCATGTTGATGTCAAGACTACAGATGGTTATTTGCTTCGTCTGTTCTGTGTTGGTTTTACTAAAAAACGCAACAATCAGATTTGGAAGACCTCTTACACCCAGCACCAACAAGTCTGCCAAATCCGGAAGAAGATGATGGAAATCATGACCCGAGAGGTGCAGACAAATGACTTGAAAGAGGTGGTCAATAAATTGAATCCAGACAGCATTGGAAAGGACATAGAAAAGGCTTGCCAGTCTATTTATCTGCTTCATGACATCTTCGTTAGAAAAGTAAAAATGCTGAAGAAGCCCAAGTTTGAATTGGGAAAACTCATGGAGCTACATGGTGAAGGTAGTAGTTCTGGAAAAGCTACTGGGGATGAGACAGGTGCTAAAGTTGAACGAGCTGATGACTATGAGCCCCCAGTGCAAGAATGTGTTTAAAATTCAGACTTTTAATGGTGACAAATAAAAGATCTTATTTGTGATGTTTAAAAAAAAAAAGTCAAAAATCATATGATCATCTCAATAGACGCAGAAAAAGCATTTGACAAAGTCCAACATCCATTCATGATCAAGACCCTCGCCAAAGAGGGTATAGAGGGAACATTCCTGAATATAACCAAAGCCATTTATGATAAACCCACAGCAAATATAATACTCAATGGGGAAAAACTGAAAGCCTTCTCACTCAAATCTGGAACAAGACAGGGATGCCCACTCTCACCACTGCTCTTCAACATAGTTTTGGAAGTCCTAGCCACAGCAATTAGACAAACAAAAGAAATAAAAGGCATCCATATAGGAAGAGAAGAGATAAAACTGTCACTGTATGCAGATGACATGATACTATACATAGAAAACCCTAAGGACTCAACCCAAAAACTACTTGAACTGATTAATAAATTCAGCAAAGTAGCAGGATATAAGATTAACATTCAGAAGTCAGTTGCATTTCTGTATACCAGCAATGAAACATTAGAAAAGGAATACAAAAATACGATACCTTTTAAAACTGCACCTCACAAAATCAAATACCTCGGAATACACCTGACCAAGGAGGTAAAGGACCTATATGCCGAGAACTATAAAACTTTAATCAAAGAAATCAAAGAAGATGTAAAGAAATGGAAAGATATTCCATGTTCCTGGATTGGGAAAATCAGTATTGTAAAAATGGCCATACTACCCAAAGCAATCTACAGATTCAATGCAATCCCTATCAAATTACCCAGGACATTTTTCACAGAACTAGAACAAACAATCCAAACATTTATATGGAACCACAAAAGACCCAGAATCGCCAAAGCAATCCTGAGAAACAAAAGCCAAGCAGGAAGCATAACTCTCCCAGACTTCAAGTAATACTACAAAGCCACAGTCATCAAAACAGACAGACAGACCAATGGAACAGAATAGAGAACCCGGAAATAAACCCTGACACCTAGGGTCAATTAATCTTTGACAAGGAAGGCAAGAACATCAAATGGGAAAAAGAAAGTCTATTCAGCCAGCATTGCTGGGAAACCTGGACAGCTGCATGCAAAGCAATGAAACTAGAACACACCCTCACACCATGCACAAAAATAAACTCAAAATGGCTGAAAGACTTAAATATACGACAGGACACCATCAAACTCCTAGAAGAAAACATAGGCAAAACACTCTCTGACATCAACATCATGAATATTTTCTCAGGTCAGTCTCCCAAAGCAATAGAAATTAGAGCAAAAATAAACCCATGGGACCTCATCAAACTGAAAAGCTTTTGCACAGCAAAGGGAACCCAAAAGAAAACAAAAAGACAACTTTCAGAATGGGAGAAAATAGTTTCAAATGATGTAACCGACAAGGGCTTAATCTCTAGAATATATAAACTTATACAACCCAACAGCAAAAAAGCCAATCAATCAATGGAAAAAATGGGCAAAAGACCTGAATAGACTATTCTCCAAGGAAGATATACAGATGGCCAACAAACACATGAAAAAATGCTCAACATCGCTGATTATAAGAGAAATGCAAATCAAAACAACCATGAGATACCACCTCACACCAGTCAGAATGGCCATCATTCATAAGTCCACAAATAACAAGTGCTGGAGGGGCTGTGGAGAAAAGGGAACCCTCCTGCACTGTTGGTGGGAATGTAAACTGGTACAGCCACTCTGGAGAACAGTTTGGAGATACCTTAGAAATCTATACATAGAACTTCCATATGACCCCAAATTCCCACTCTTGGGCATATATCTGGACAAAACTCTACTTAAAAGAGACACATGCACCCGCATGTTCATTGCAGCACTATTCACAATAGCCAAGACATGGAAACAACCCAAATGTCCATCGACAGAGGATTGGATTCGGAAGAGGTGGTATATATACACAATGGAATACTACTCAGCCATAAAAAATAATGACATCATGCCATTTGCAGCAACATGGATGGAACTAGAGAATCTCATACTGAGTGAAATGAGCCAGAAAGACAAAGACAAATACCATATGATATCACTTATAACTGGAATCTAATATCCAGCACAAATGAACATCTCCTCAGAAAAGAAAATCATGGACTTGGAGAAAAGACTTGTGGCTGCCTGATGGGAGGGGGAGGGAGTGGGAGGGATCGGGAGCTTGGGCTTATCAGACACAACTTAGAATAGATTTACAAGGAGATCCTGCTGAGTAGCATTGAGAACTTTGTCTAGATACTCATGTTGCAACAGAACAAAGGTAGGGGAAAAAAATGTAATTGTAATGTATACATGTAAGGATAACTTGATCCCCTTGCTGTACAGTGGGAAAATAAAAAAAAAAAAAAAAAAGGAAATCCAATAACCATGAGTTTGCACATTAGATCCCTGGCCCAGCTCAGTGGGTTAAGATCTGGCAATGCTGTGAGCTGTGGTGTAGGTTGCAGACTTGGCTAGGATGTGGTGTTGCTGTGGTGTAGGCCAGTGGCTACAGCTCTGATTGGACCCCTAGCCTGGGAACTTTCATTTGCCCAGGGTTGGGTGGGGGCGCGGCCCTAAAAAGAAAAGGCTGGGGGTGGGGGGGGCGGGAAGCAGTTCCTGTTCTAGAGCAGCAGAAAGGAATCTGACTGGGAACCATGGGGTTGCAGGTTCAATCTCTTCCCTTGCTCAGTGGGTTAAGGATCCGGCGTTGCCCTGAGCTGTGGTGTAACACGGTCGCAGATGTGACTCAGATCCCGAGCTGCTGTGGTGTAGGCTGGCAGCTGTAGCTCCAATTCAACCCCTAGCTTGGGAACCTCCATATGCCCCAGGTGCCACCCTAAAAAGCAAAACAAAAGCAAAAACAAAACTGAAGAAGAAACAAATAAATAAAAGAATATTCTGTGGTCAGGCAGTGGAGAAATATTGTTAAAACATTCATCCAGCCAAAGCAGTGTACACATACAATTCAATCTCCAACACAACTGAAACTGCATTTTTCACAAAACAAAACTAACAATCCTGTCGTGTGTGTGGAACCAAAATGTACTCCAAACAGCCAAAGCAATCCTAAGACAAGAGAGCACAGCTGCAGTCAATTTGCTCCCTGACTTCAAACTATGCTACGAAGCTACAGGAACAAAAACAGTATGGAATTGGCAAAAAACAAAACAAAACAACAACAACAAAGACAGGTGCACACACACCAGAGGAACAGAAACAGAGAACCCTTAAAATAAACCCGAGTGTATGTGGTCAGTTAATTTATAAGAAAGCTGCCTCAAACATATTGAGGGAAAGACCCCTCAATAATCGATGCCAAAGAAACTAGATACCAAACACCAAAGAAAGACACTGGAAATTGTTTACACCACACACAAAACTACCTGAAATCCACCATTTTCCACATCAAGGCCTTCCTCCGCTGGCTCCTCTGAAAATGGATCCCCCCCCCCCCAGCAGTAAACCACATCCAGGAAACTTCTCCCCACTTTTTCTTCACCTTTTTCTCCTGTGCTGTGGCCTCCCAGTGGGTCCTGAGGACACTCGTCTACTGTCTGCAAGGACTGAGTTGCCTAGAAGCTGAAGCTCCAGTATGTCCTGAGGAGAAGAACCTGCCGTCTCCGTGGACTCCGCCAAACCTTGTCTGAAAGCCAAAGCCCTGGTGACTCCCAGATCCAGTTCAGCCAAAGCTGTGATGCTAATTGGCCTTGAAGGAGTCCACAGGTTAAGAGACACCGAGATAAGACGACGTTAGGAGCCACCAAAGCTTGGGAGCTCTGGTGACCTGGCAACCGGCCCCAAGGACTGATGTGGCTTCAGTCCAGCGTCTGCCCCAGGTCGGGGGCGGTGCGGCCGTGGGCGGGGTCAGGGGGCGGGGCTTGACTGCCGCGCCTTCCCTCTGGCTCCACCGCAGCTCAGGGACAGTGGAGCGAAGAGACGCAGAGCCCAGAGACCCCGCTCCATTCCTGCTTTTTGTCAGTCTCCCCCACCCCGCCCCAGGGCCAAGACATTAAATAAGTGATGATGGCACAGCTGGCTCTCCACCTGGAAAATATAAACTTCCTCAGTATGAACTGGCATTTTGTGACGGTTAACTGTCTTGGTTATTTTGTTTTTAATTGAGACTGGTGGAATTGAAACACAGTTTTATTACCTTTTAGCTTTTTATTTGGGCATAACTTTCGATTTATAGTCAAGTTGGAAGGAAGGCCCATATATCCTTCATCCAGAGTTCCCAAATGTTAACAGTGTACCACGTTTATTTTTTCTCTCTTGACATATTTTTTAACATTTAACAATAATTTCTTTATATTAATGATCTTACATATTAATATACATGATATTAATAGAACAAGCCATCTAATACAGCCTAGTAACTTGGTGTACTGAGTAGCCTTTCATATATTCTGTCCATATTTCTCTCTTACCATCTTGAAAAATTTTTAACATAGCAGACATTACTTTACAACTTGCTAACATTCCCCTAAGATTTCCAAAATCTAGATCCTCATCCTCACTCTCTTTTTTCCTTACAGTTTAGTTGAGTGAATTGGTCGTTTGTCCTGTAGCATGCTCACAGTCTCTGCTTACTGTTTGCACCCTTGTGGTGCTGTGTAACCTGTTCCTCTGCCCCTCTGTATTCTCTGGGGATTCGTTTGATGTAGAGGATCAGATTCAGATTTGATTTCCTTGGCAAGAATATTTCATGTAGTCATATCCTAATTCTTTCATACTTTTCTTTTTAGTAGCTGGAAAACTTGGGAGAACATTCATCAACTATTTGTTATTCTGTCTAGATTGTTTTAAACTTTTGCAGAAAGGAGTTAATTAATTCTGGCACTCAGCTCAATAATTAAAAGTCATTTGGGCTTTTTATAGCTTATGAAGAGCCACATCTGAATACCAACCAGGAATCTTTAGGGAGTTCATTGGAGGATCAGATTTACTGGAAATGATTCACAAATAACCTTAATAAACTATTCTTATCTCCTACACTTAGCTGTGCCTCATGACTTCTCCTATTTACTAAATTCAGTTCGTAATTCTTCACCAACTTCAAAGTATTCATTTAAAACAAGTAATGAAATAATTTAACAGTGAGAGAATTACATTTACTTATTTACTTTTATATTGAATAGCAGGAAAGCAACAGAGAAATCTGCTACTTTTGTTTGAGAACACAGTTCAATTTATTCTTACTTGAATCTTTCACTCTGGTTGATTAACCAGCTGTGTTTAATTTGAAAGCTTATAAAATTAAGTTTTCTTATCAGCACAAAACAAGGCATTTCATAATACAGCATCTAAATTTAAAAGTGCTTTAGGTCCACAGAGATTATTTTTTACGACTTTTCACTAGAGCTGACTTTCTATAGCAGAAAACTACATTGTATCATAACTAGCCTTCTGGATGAAATTTAGATTTTGTACATGCAGAAAATGAAATCTGGAGCTGCGTTATGTGGGGAGAGTGGTAGGGCATGAGATAACCATATTCCAACACAGACAGTGTCAATCTTCCTGATCCAGCAGCTTCCAGCAGCAGGAATGGCAGTGCACCCGTCACAGCACAAGTACCCTAAGAGTTCCTGGAGGTTCTGCTTAGATCCTCTTCTTCTAGGCTTTTCCAGTAACTTTGTAATTTACACATACACACACTCAAATAGACTTCTGCTTATACCAATTTGGATGATTTCTATTATCTGTGATCTATTTCTCACTAATAATAAGATTATTGATTTTTGTATATTATTTTTGTACTGAGTCATCTTAATTTATTTATTGGCTGTAATAGTTTTTCCAGATAATCTTCTGAGGATTTCCAGTTAAAAACTGTACAGTTTTCTGGAGTTCCCATCGTGGCGCAGTGGTTAACGAATCCGACTAGGAACCTTGAGGTTGCGGGTTCAATCCCTGCCCTTGCTCAGTGGGTTAACGATCCGACGTTGCCGTGAGCTGTGGTGTAGGTTGCAGACGCGGCTCGGATCCCGCGTTGCTGTGGCTCTGGCGTAGGCCGGTGGCTACAGCTCCGATTCGACCCCTAGCCTGGGAACCTCCATATGCCGCGGGAGCGGCCCAACGAAATAGCAAAAAGACAAAAAAAAAAAAATTGTACGGTTTTCATCCCCTCTCTGCTAATTCCTTTCTCATTTCTCTTGAATATTTGCACCATATATTGTAGGCAATAGTGAACATTTTATAATTTTTCTAACTTTAATAGGGTAGTTTCTAGTCTTTAGTCTTCCCGGGTGGAAATAAATCTGGCTTCGGAGATTAGAGATATATAATGTTAATAAAGTATTCGTTGTCCCCATTTTATTAAGAACTTTCTTATTTGAAAAAATTAAGAATGGAAGTTGATTTTTATAGTTTTTTTCAACATCTATGGAAATGACTGTTTCTCTTTCCTACTCATATAATGAATGATAGTAATAGGTGTTCTAGTATTACACTGTCTTGCATTCCTTGAAAAATCTCACTTGGTCATGGTATCTTATTTTTTTAAATGCTTTAATCCATTGTCATTGCTAATATTTTTTTATCTTTTCCCATTGATATTTATAAGTGGGTAGTTTTCCTTTTTTTGTACTATTTTTGCTGTTTTCCTATTGCTATAATGCTTGCTTTATGAGAATAATTAGGAAAATGACCTTATTTTTCTGTACTTAGCTCTGTAAAATTATCTGTATTTGATGATTTTTTTGGAGGGAGAGGGCATGTAGAGAGTGACTCTGACAACTTCATTCTGTGTTACTTCTGTGCTACTTGGTATATTTAAATTTTCTGTCTTTTCTTGGGTCAGTTTTGATCAATTTCATACAGGTTTTCAAATGTATTCGAATAGATGTAAGCAAAACCAAATATGTGTATTTTTATTGTGTATACATATATATGCACATTTCTGTTTGTAACTGGTTATTTCTTCCTTTCCTATTTGGTGTGTTTGTGCTTTCTCCTTTTACAAATGTTAGGCTCGGAGTTCCCATTGTGGCGTGGCAGAAATGAATCCTACTAGGAACCATGAGGTTGCAGGTTCAATCCCTGACCTAGTTTAGTGGGTTAAGGATCCGGTGTTGCCCATGAGCTGTGGTGTAGGTTGCAGACATGATTTGGATCTGGCGTTGCTGTGGCTCTGGTGAAGGCCAGAGGCTACAGCTCTGATTAGAGCTCTAGCCTGGAAACCTTCATGCCACAGCCACAGCCACGCCAGTTCCGAGTTGCGTCTTCGACCTACACCACAGCTCATGGCCACACCGGATCCTCAACCCACTGAGCGAGGCCAGGGATCGAACCTGCAACCTCATGGATCCTAGATGGATTCGTTTCCACAGCGCCATGATGGGAACTCCTGGACCCGGATTTAAAACCTGACTCTTCCATTAACCAGTTATCCAACTTTGTAAGCAAGTGCTTTATTAGTCCCCATGACTTAGCCTCCTCCTCAGTGGATTAGGTATCATAATAACAGTACTCAGAGATGGGGCCTACTTGGAGAATTTGAGATAACATGTTTAAAGCATTTGGAATGGCACGTAGTAACATTCAGTGAATGTTCACTGTTATTATTAGCATGTGTTGTATCTTTTTTTTTTTGTCTTTTTGCCTTTTCTAGGGCAGCTCCCATGGCATATGGAGGTTCCCAGGCTAATTGGCTATGGGGTCTAATTGGAGCTGTAGCCACTGGCCTATACCACAGCCACAGCAACATGGGATCTGAGCCACATCTGTGACCTACACCGCAGCTCACAGCAATGCCAGATCCTTAACCCACTGAGCAAGGCCAGGGATCGAACCCGCAACCTCATGGTTCCTTGTTGGATTCATTAACCACTGCGCCACCATGGGAACTCCTAGCATGTGTTTTATCTTCTTTGATAAACCCTTTGCTCTTCATTTTCCAGCAGCTCGGCTACTTTCAACAGGCCTTGTTCCCTCAGAGCTGAGAAGGATTTTCCTGGTGACCCAGCTTGAGGGAGTTTCTAGGCTCTCAGGAGCTTCTTGCCTTTCTAGCTTTATCCAAACCGCTAAATTCTCAGCTGTGGGGACTCTGACCCTTGCTATTGAGTTCTGCAGGTGATGAAGCAAGTAAACCATCCTATGGTGATGGCCTTGTCCTTCCTTCCTGTCCTTTCCTCTTGGGCTAGAAAGGTAACTGTGGGAGAAGAGAGTCACTTAGCTCAACCTTGTCAGTCCCAGGGGGCCTTCTGGATTCTCCTTCATCCACATTCAGAAGTAACATCCCTAACAAGATCTTGGTATATGCCATTTTGGGGAGACTTGATGACTCCGGGTGCATTTAGTACAGGCTTGGTGTGTTTAGATTGTTTCCTGGTTTCTGTGGAATTTTGAAACTTGGAGTACCAAGCACTGATTCACTGAGGGAAACTTTCTTCACCTCTCTGGAGTGAAGTTGCAGGACTTCTCTGGAGACTCATTACAACCCTATGATAACAAGTCCCCAGCCACCTGAAATACCTTGGTTCTTGATTGCTCTAACTTTAAAACTGGAAGTTTGCCCTTTTATTCCCAGTTGTAGAGCCTAGTAAATTTGGAGAAGATTAATGAGTCTGGTTTAGGGAGTGAAGGAAAAAAATGGCAGGCAAAGCCCCTTCCAAGGGCTGGACCACTGGGGCTATGACTGTGGGCATTGTGCAACCCTGATGGCAGGATTGCACCAAGTCCTGGGGCTGCAGGATAATTCCTCCTGCCCCCTTCCTAGGCGTCTCTGTCTGCCCCTGGACCTCTTCATCTCCCATGTTCACTGAGCCTGCCCCACCCAAAGCAGCCTTCTCAAAACCTGGGCTCATCTCAAGGCTTGGAGCCCCCGCATTTACAGCCTCTCTTTGCTCAATGTCACCACTTTAGATGGGCTGTCCCCTTGCTCGGCTTAGTTACTTTTATTCATAACATTACCTGATAGTTTATTTACATATTTATATTTGTCTGTCTTCTCTGCTAGAAGGAAAACTATGGACAGACTGACGTGTTCATTGCTGTATACTCTGTGCTTAGAACAGGCTTGACAAAGAGGAGGCGCTGAATAATATTTTCCTGTTTCTTTTTTGGCCACCCCACAGCATATGCAATTTCTGGGCCAGAGATCAGGTACTAGCCGCAGTTGCAACCTACACTGCGGCTGCAGCAATGCCAGATCCTTTTAACCTACTGTGCTGGGTGAGGATCAAACCTGTGTCCTGGCACTGCAGAGATGCTGCCAATGCCCTTGCACCACAGAGGGAACTCCAAACTTTTTTTTTTTTTTTTTTGCTGTGCTTGTGGCAAATGGAAGTTCTCTGGTCAGGGATTGAACCCGCACCACAACAGCGACCCAAGCCACTACAATGACAATGCCAGATCCTTAATCTGCTGCGCCACAAGGGAATTCCTGAAAAACCATCTTCTATGAAAATAAGAAAGCAATACTTGTCTTTCCCAGAGGAATGTTTGCATGGAGGAGAGTAGCTGTGGGCTACAGGCAGAAGGGGAAACATGCATACTTCTTGCAGCATCTTGCAGGAGTTTGGGGTATAATACACAGGAGCGCCTTTTTTTTTTTTTTTTTGTCTTTTTAGGGCTGCACCCAAGGCATATGGAGGCTACCAGGCTAGAGGTTGAATTGGAGCTGTAGCTGCTGGCCTTTGCCACAGCCACAGCAATGCAGGATCTGAGCCGAATCTGTGACCTACACCAGAGCTCATGGCAACACTGGATCCTTAACCCACTGAGGCCAGGGATCAAACCCACAACTTCATGGATACTAGCTGGGGTCATTAACCCCTGAGTCATGATGGGAATTCTCAGGAGCGCCTTTTGAGAAGGGGATGTGAGACATAAGAAAACCAACAGTGAATCACTTAGACCAGTTCCCATCCTCTTGAGATGACTGACATCTCTCTGAGAATGATACCAGTTAACTCAAATGTTTTCAGCGCTTTTGATTGCTCCCCTGAGCTGAGCTTAATATGTTCTCATCCTTTGACCACAAGAAGGGGACCTAAAGTGATTTGAGGTATGGAGGATGAATATTCAAGAATACAGACTTGCTTCCAGCCAGATAGGACCACACCTTGTTTAAAGCACACTTACCCTTGGCCTTCCTGCTTTTGCTCTTGCCATTTCTCCTAACAAGAGAGCTCTCCCTCCTTCTCCATTCTAACTGCTACCTCCTCTTCAAGACCTAGTTCAAATTCTTATTTCGTGGAGCCTGCCCAGCCACCATAGGAAAGAGCAAACTTTCCTTCCTCTGAACCCCTTTAAGTCTTGCTGTTCATGCTTTCACAACATTTGACCATGAATGATTTGGGGGCAACCCAAGTAACAACCAACTAACTCTGAAGTCTTTGGCTTCTCTAGTCTTCAAAGGTCATCCTTTCCTTTCCTGCTTAAAATCGCAAGAGTCCAAGCCCGAATCCTGATCAACAACTGAAAGTTCATGGAGTTCCTGTTGTGGCTCAGTGGTTAACAAATCTGACTAGGAACCATGAGGTTGCTGGTTTGATCCCTGGCCTCACTCAGTGGGTTAAGGATCTGGCGTTGCCGTGAGCTGTGGTGTAGGTCACAGACACAGCTCGGATTCCGAGTTGCTGTGGCTCTGGCGTAGGCCAGCAGCTACAGCTCCAATTAAACCCCTAGCCTGGGAACCTCCAATGTGCTGCAGGTGCAGTCCTAGAAAAGACAAAAAAAAAAAAAAAGTTCAGCAGTTGGCTGATTTCCCCTCCCGTGTAACGCCCGAAGGAAGACTTACACGTTTTCTGCCCATCCCTGCTGGCCATCTTATGACAATCGCTTCTCCAACTTCTACTGCTTTCTACATACCTCCTTACCCCAAATGCAGACAAAGGCCTCTCTGTTATCTGTCCAAGCACATCAGAGACCAGCTATAGCCCCTACTGAAGCTTTGGGATAATAGAAACGGATTCTTGTTTAGAAAAGGAGTGGGGGATAAAGAGAGAAAAATCCCATAGAATGAGATAGAGGAAACTATTGTTCTTAGAGTCTACCTGCCACACACCTACACAAGATATTGTTTTTTCTTTTATACTCCCCTCATCTCATTCTGTGACCACATGGCCACAAATCTTACCTTCTGCCATGCAGTATCCCTGCCTACATCTCTCTCTGCTCCTTTTGCTCCTGAGTGTGGGACCCTGATCTTTGAGGCCCAGTAAAAAGGGAAAATCCCATTTTAGGCCCAGGCTCACTTCCCAGGACACATCTTATTCTGCAGAGTTGTATCTTTTTTTTCTTCTTCTTCTTAGGGCTGCATCCTCAGCACATGGAGTTTCCCAGGCTAGGGGTCAAATTGGAGCTGTAGCCACTGACCTACACCACAGCCACAGCAATGCTAGATCCGAGTCGCATCTGTGACCTACACCATAGCTCATGGCAACGCCGGATCCTTAACCCACTGAGCGAGGCCAGGGATCAAACCTGCGTCCTCTTAGATGCTAGGCAGATTCATTTCCGCTGAGCCACAATTCACTTCTGCCGGGAACCCCCTGCAGAGTTGAATCTTATTCTACAATGCCAGCCATTTCAATATATATCTTCAAGGATAGCAGTGTAGCTTTCTCCTTCTTAAACCATTAAAGACACTAACTTGGCTTTATTGCCAGAAAGCCATTGAAATGTTTTCCCCAACAAACATAGGCTATTCCTAAAACTGAATAAGAAAATTGCTGATATTTTAAATATAACTTATTCTGGATTTTAGGCATGACATTTTGAAACGTTTTGGAGTTCAACCTCATTAGAACACTTTGAAACTGAGCAGGGCCCTGTGGGGCTCCTGGACACAAAAGCCTTTCCGTGTTCCCCATTTCTTGTTTTTAGGAAATAGACCTCATTCAGCATCCATGATCTTCCATGAGTTCCAAAGGACAGGTTCAAACAGTTGCTAATGGAGGGGAGGGGGGGGATGCAGAGACAAGGGAAGAACAGTCAAGAGACAATAGTTCCCCTGTGGCTCAGCAGTTGAAGGACACGGCATTGTCACTGCAGCGGCTTGGATCCCTTCTATGGCACAGGTTTGATCCCTGTTCTGTGAACTTCCACATGCCATGGGCGTGGCCAAAAAAAAAAAAAAAAAGAAAGAAAGAAAGAAAGAAGGAAAGAAAAAAGAAACAGAAACAATAAGGTGGTCTTGGGGTAGGGTCCTGGTTTCTCCCCAAGGGATACACATAACTCTACCTTTGAGCTCTTCTGCAAAAATAAAACCCCCAGCCAATGGAAGATGTTAACTACTTGATGAAGCATTGCTCCTTCCAGAAAGAAGGTCATAGTGTGATAACCTTAAGGACAACTAGAACATGTCTGGGGACTGTCTGACTCCAGCTTTGAAGAAGAATGCAAGCTTGTATCTACCCTCATCCTTATCTGTGGCCCTGTTTTCTACTCCCAAGCTATAAGACCCTTTCCTACTCTCTCCCAAAGGAGGACACAGTCTTTAAGACATTAGCCTGCTGTGGCCTCCTCTGGCTGGCAAAGCAATGAAAGCTACTTCTTTCTACTTCACCCAGAACTCTGTCTCTGCATTGCTATTTGGCACTGATTGACAGAGGCCAAGTGTCTTCAACAAGTCCAGTACACATTTTTTTTTCCTGTAAAAGTGTTTTATATCTCACAGAAATCATCGGAATAGTAAAGCAGCTAGGAGGAGAATGGTGGTGTCATCTGAAGGAAGGCCAGGGGAACCTGTTCCTCCCCTTCAAAGGTGTGTCATGTTCCAAGAGAGTCACTTTAACAAAAATGTACTTAAGAGTGATGAGCGGAGTTCCCATTGTAGCTCAGCGGAAACAAATCTGAGTAGGAACCATGAGGTTGTGGGTTCCATTCCTGGCCTCATTCAGTGGGTTAAGGATCCGGCATTGCTGTGAGCTGTGGTGTGGGTCACAGAGGCAGCTCAGATCTGGCACTGCTGTGGCAGTGATGCAGGCCAGCAGCTGTAACTCTGATTTGACCCCTAGCCTGGGAACCTCCATATGCCACAGGTGCAGCCCTAAAAAGCAAAAAATAAAAAATAAAGAGTGATGAGTATTTGCCTGAGAAATAGGACTCAGTGCACTCTCCTTCTGCCTGCTTTCTCCTAGTTAGAACCACTTGTTGAGATCTCTTTGACCCTTTTGTAAAATAAAAGTGTGTTCTTCCATCTCAGTCGGTGGATATCTAGACTAGAGAAGTCTCAGGAAGCAAACGATACTTCACAAACGGATGAAAATTCCTTTCTAGGGAGTTCCCTTGTGGCCCAGTGGGTTAAGGATCTGCCATTAAGCAGGTTAAGCAGTGGCTTGGATTGCTGCTGTGGCGTAGGTTGGATTCCTACCCTAGGAAATTTCACATGCTGTACGTGCAGCCAAAAGAAAAAAAAATTCCTCTCTAGTCAATCTGCCTATCAGGGAGTAAGCGGTGGCCTGCTCCCTGGATAAGCCCAAGGTCATCTGAAAGAGCAGGGCAGTCACTCCCTGGATGAAATCATCCTTCCTGGGGACAGAGCACTGGGAACTATGAGACAGTGGTAATCATGAGACATGCTCCCCTCCACTGCCATCAGGAGTCTGCCATGAGCTGGTGGGGAAGGTAAGTTACGGACACAGCAAAAGGTTAGAGACACTGGGAGGTGCTGTCAGCGCATGGTTACTTACCAGGAAATGAGAGAAATGGATGGTCCCATCAGTGCTTCTTAACCTTTTTGGAATCATAGAGCCACTTGACAATTTAACTCTTCCCTCCCCCACCCTAACCTACACAGACACATTCTTTTGCATATAATTTAAGGGTTTTCCCAAAATACCCTGAAGTTCATCTGTGGACCTTCTGCTCTAGACTGTAAACTCCTGAAAGGCAAGTACAGTGCCTACTAAAAGTGCCTGAGATAAAGGAAGTGTCAATAAATGTTTGTTAAGTGCTCAAAGGTAGAAGAAAACCTGCACTTGTCTGGCAGAAGCCAGGCCAGGGTGTGCAAACATTAGTGGCATCAATGCCTCAAGACTTTTTTTTTTTTTTGTCTTTTTGCTATTTCTTGGGCCGCTCTCTCGGCATATGGAGGTTCCCAGGCTAGGGGTCGAATAGGAGCTGTAGCCACCGCCCTACGCCAGAGCCACAGCAACGCAGGATCCGAGCCACGTCTACGACCTACACCACAGCTCACGGCAACGCCGGATCGTTAACCCACTGAGCAAGGGCAGGGACCAAACCCGCAACCTCATGGTTCCTAGTCGGATTCGTTAACCACTGCGCCACGATGGGAACTCCCCTCAAGACATTTTGATAGAGAAATCCTCATCACTATTTGCCTTGACATTTAAAGCTGGGGCTGCTGGAGTGTGAGCTCTTTGCTCTCCGGACCCTCGTATCCTGACCTGGTGTGGTGACCTGAGGCATGTATGGTAATGGGGGTCTGGGGAAGAGATGAGAAGTGACATTTTGAGGATTCTCACATTTATACCTCGTTTTTGCAGTGCCTTTGATATCAATTTATTCTAAATGCTTCTCTGAAGTCATCATTCAGTTACATTTACTGAGCATCTTAGTGTGTGTTGGGCTCCAGGAGGATGCTTGACAAATGCTGATCTGGGGCACTTCAAAGTCCTCTGCCACTGCCAGGGAAGGAACGAGAGGAACCAGTCAAGATGCTCGAGACTAGCCTGGGATTAGGTTCTATAAGTTCAGAAGGAAATGGGACTCCATAGCAAAGAGGACTGGATCTCAAAGCGTTAGAGACTTTAGTGAAAAAGATTTATCAATTCAGAAGCCCCCAACTCACAGATTCTCCCCAAGTACTGCCAGAATAGTAGACACTATTCTGCGTAGCCCACCAGTTCATACTCTCTCTTCCCTGTGGAGAGCTCCCTCTTAGGGACACCATTGTCCTTTCCTGCAAGTCAGACTGGGACCACTCATATATATCAGATCTATTTTTATGTCTTTGAATCTCAATGAAGGTTAGAGTTCCATTCCCTTTGAATCCCTGAGAGAGAGGCCTTATTGTAAATGCAAATTGGTATATGCAAATAGATATGAGGGGGCACTTCTTACCTCTCTTTGCTGCAGAATTCAAAGCACTAATTAACATAAGTGGATGCTCTGGGGTATGAGCTCAGGAAAGATGCCAGTGGTACCAGGCGATGGATGGATGTTAGCTGCTTTTCCCAGATGCACTGGAATCCCAGCTCTTGCCCAGTCAAAATATGTTGCGGATCTAGCTTAGTAACATATTTTTTTGCCTTATTTTAAAAAATACTCTAATGGGAGTTCTCATTGTGGCTCAGCGGGAACAAATCTGACCAAGAACCATGAGGTTGCGGGTTCTATCCTTGGCTTCGCTCAGTGGGCTAAGGATCTGGCGTTGCCATGAGCTGTGGTGTAGGTCACAGATGTGGCTCAGATCTGGCATTGCTGTGGCTGTGGTGTAGGCCAGCAGCTACAGTTCCAATTCGACCCCTAGCCTGGGAACATCCATATGCCGTGAATGCAGCCCTAAAAAGCAAAAATTAAATTAAATTAAAAAAATAAAAATAGTCTAATGACTTTTTCTTTATTCTTGTTCTTTCTAACCTCTCCATGTATTTGGTACGGTTGACACTCCTGCCATCTTGGATTTCTCCTCCCCTGCTTGTTAACCCTGCACGAGTCTGTTTCTGTTGGTTTGCTTTCTGACTACTCCTCTCATTCCCTGTGGTGGTTGAACCAAGGGCTTTCACTGAAGCTCCATCCTTTTCTTCCTTCTCTACATAAGTTTCTCCAGAGTATACAGTTTCATATCCACCTGCTTGCTTGCTCACTCATTCAGTCCTGATCACTCAGTACTGAGCCTCTCTCATGTCTCTTATGTGGTACTAGGCTTAGAGAACAGAAAGATGAACAAAATCTTGAGTTCCTGATGGTGAAGTGGGATAAGGATCCAACTTTTTTACTGCTGTGGCTTGGGTCTCTGCTGTGGCGCAGGTTCAATTTCTGGCCCAGGAACTTCCACGCTTCAGGTGGAACCCAAAAAAAAAAAAAAAATCTAATTTCTGCTTTCAGTTCTGTAACTGATAAGTGATAGCCTGACCCAGTACCTGGTTCCTTCTACTCACATTCCAGTGCTCATTGCTTCTGTCTAAAGACCCTGAAGTTATATATTCACAAGTTTAATGTTGCATCTTCTATGACTCTTTTGCCTGCAACTTCATTGATTTGTTCTCCACTGAACTTCTCTAGTCAGGAGAGCTGGGTTTTATTTCTTCAACAGTTTTCTTGCCTCAGGTGACTCACTTGACCTGTGTTGGATTTTTTCTTTCTGGCTGCCCTGCAGCATATGGAGTTGTGGGGGTCAGGGATCAGATAAGAGCTGCAGTCTTGACTTAAGCCGCAGCTGTGGCAACTTAGGATCCTTAACCCACTGTGCCAGGCTGGGGATCAAACCTGCGTCCCAGTACTCCCAAGAGGCTGCTGATCTCATTGCCCCACAGCAGGAGCTCCTGTATTAGACTTAATATCTCCATCTGTGGAATGAGAAGGTTGTAGTGCCAGGGTTCTTCCATCTCCAAAATTCTATGTCATTTACAATTGGAGGGGGGCAATGGCTAATACAAAACAGCAATGATATAGTGAAGCTAATGCTTTAAAAAAACAAAACAAAACTGGAGTTCCTATAGTGGTGCAGCGGAAACGAATCCAACTAGGAGCCATGTGATTTCGGGTTTGATCCCTGCCCTTCCTCAGTGGATTAAGGATCCAGCGTTGCTGTGAGCTGTGGTGTAAGCTGCAGACACAGCTCAGATCTGGCGTTGCTGTGGCTGTGATGCAGGCCGGCAGCTGTAGCCCCAGTTGGAACCCTAGTCTGGGGCCCTCCATATGCCCTCCAGGTGCGGCCCTAAAAATACAAAAGATAAAAAAAAAGCGAAAAAACAACTTATGGGTAGCATCCTCATGGGGGTTGCCAGCACATCGTAAAATTCTTTGTTGAGTCTGGAAAATATTTGTCCTTAGCACCTATCATAATTAGCCAGTCTTCAGAGCTATAAACATGCTCAGGTAAAGTGAAGGCAAGCATGGGAGTGACTGAAATTAAAGCACTCTAAGATGGCAGCCTTAAACTTTCAGGAAGGATTGTCCTCATATAGGTACTAGTCTAAGATCATTTGTCTTTATAGTAAGTTTGTGCTTTAGTCAATAAACTTATAAATGCTATTCATATTAAATAAATTTCTGTGGAGTAAGAGTTCTGCTCTGGATCTTAAAGAATAAATTTCTGATTAGAGAAGTGATATTGTTTTCTTAGTCATTGATACTTTGAATGTAAAAAGCAGAGGTCTAACATGGAAGCAATCTAAATGTCCATCAACAGATAAATGGATAAAGAAGATGTGGAATAGATATACAATGGAATACTACCCAGCCATAAAAAAGAATAAATAGTGCCACTTGCAGCAACATGGATGGACTCAGAGATTATTGTACTAAATGAAATGTCAGACAAAGATAAATAGCATGATATCACTTATATAAGGAATCTAAAAAACGGTACAAATGAATTTATTTATAAAACAGAAATAGACTCATAGACATAGAAAACAAATTTATGGCTACCAAGGCGAGTAGGGGAGATAAATTAAGAATTTGAGATTAATAGATTGGAGTTCCCATCGTGGTTCAGTGGTTAATGAACCTGACTAGTAACCATGAGGTTTCGGGTTCTATCCTTGGCGTTGCTCAGTGGGTTAAGGATCTGGCATTGCTGTGAGCTGTGGTGTACATCACAGACGCAGCTCAGATCCTGCGTTGCTGCTGTAGGCCAGCAGATTTGACCCCTAGCCTGGGAACCTCCATATGCTGCAGGAGCGGCCCTAGAAAAGGCAAAAAGACTAAAATTAAATTAAATTAAATTAAAAACAAAATAAAATACAACATAGGGGAGTTCCCACCATGGCTCAGTGGTTAACAAATCTGACTAGGAACGATGAGGTTGCAGGTTCGATCCCCGGCCTTGCTCAGTGGGTTAAAGATCCGGCGTTGCTGTGAGCTGTGGTGTAGGTCGCAGGCAAGGCTCGGATCTTGCATTGCTACTGTATGCCAGCAGCTATAGCTCTGATTTGACCACTAGCCTGGGAACCTCCATATGCCATGGGTGTGGCCCTAAAAAGACAAAAATAAATAAATAATAAACAAACAGATACACATTACTATATATAAAGTAGATAAAAAACAAGGATTTACTGTATAACACAGAATTATATTCAGTATATTATAATAACCCATAATGGAAAAGAATCTGAAAAAGAATGCATAATTGAATCATTTTGCTGTACACCCGAAACTAACAGAACATTGTAAATAAACTACACTTCAATTAAAAAAAAAAAAACAACACTGTTGCAACTAGAGATTCTCATACTAAGTGAAGTAAGCGACAAAGAGAAAGACAAATACCATATGCTATCACTTATATGTGGAATCTAAAATATGGCACAAATGATCCCATTTACAGAACATAAACAGACTTGAGGACATAGAAAACAGACATGTGGTTGCCAAGGGAGAAGAGGAGGGAGTGGGATGGACTGGGAGTTTGGGGTTAGTAGATGCAAACTACTACATTTAGAAGATAAACAATGAGGTCCTGCTATATAGCACACGGACCTATATCTAATCACTTATGATAGAACATGATAGATAATACGAGAAAAAGAATGTAAGTATATGTACGACTGGGTCACATTGCTGTATAGCAGAAATTGACACAACATTGTAAATAAAATATACTTTAATAAAAGTTTTTTTAAAAAAACACCAAGTCCTATTCAAGCTATTTGACTAAAGGAGTATGTGTACATACATGAAATGATGAAATTTTATATGGCAATGAAAATGAGTCACACATAGCACAGTTGAATCACGCAAATTTAAGTTTGAGCAAAAGAAGCCAGACACAAAACCATGCATACTACATGGATCCATTTAAATGAATTTCAAAAACAGGCCAAGCTAACCCATTGTGTTAGAAATCAGGATAAAGTTTACCTTTGGGATGGAAGGAAGGAGCTGGAGAGGGACTTTTAGGATGCTAGTAACTTTCTATCTTTTGACCTAAGTGGTGGTGGTTACACAAGTGGTCACTTTATGATAATTCACTGAGCTTATGATTTGTGCACTTATGTGTGTATGTGTTATACTGGGAAAAAAAAGTTAACAACCCTCAAGCTCTACATTGTGGAATCTGGATTCCAAGTACAAGAAAAATATGTCTAGAGGAGAGCCCAGCTTAGGGTTGAGTAGGAGGGACAAGAGCTGGGCTCTGGAAACCAAGGGTGTGGAAAAGACATTCTCAATGGTAGGACATGTGGGGACACAGGGCCAGCGGGGGCAGAGTGAAGAGAGTGGTTAGATTGAAGTACAAGATGCCTGCGTACAAGAGTGTGTAAGGTGGGAGCCACGGGGGGGGGGGGGGGGGGAGGTAATTATGGGAGCCACCATGGGTGGAGCTCTTGAGCACCCAGCTGAGCAGCTTAGTTTTTCCTTTTTTTTTTTTTCTGTCTTTTTGCCATTTCTTGGGCCGCTCCTGAGGCATATGCAGGTTCCCGGGCTAGGGGTCCAATCGGAGCTGTAGCCGCCAGCCTACAGAGCCACAGCAATGCGAGATCCGAGCCGCGTCTGCAACCTACACCACAGCTCATGGCAACGCTGGATCCTTAACCCACTGAGCAAGGCCAGGGGTCGAATCCAGAACCTCCTGGTGTCTGGTCGGATTCTTTAACCACTGAGCCACGACGGGAACTCCAGTTTTTCCTTTTGGCTGGTGGCAGATTACTGAAGAGTTGGCAAATTGATAGCAGTACTTTAGGATGCTGGAGAGGAGGGTACTAGGAAGCATGGAGTGATGGGGTGGATGCAATTGTCATGGTGGGACTGAGAAGGGTGGATGGAGGACTACGTACTCTGAGACTTTCTGGGATGTATTTGGTGGTGTTGATAATGGCTAGTGTAGACATGTTTGGATTCACATCCTTTCTAAGTGGGTCTCAGGGGCCTCAGGCTCAGTTTCGGTGTTCAGGGACAGCTTTGTAAATTGTGCCCCTGAGGACTCTTCCATGATTGGGTCCTTCTCAGAAGGTGCATGCTCTCATCTGAGCCAAACCTGCCCCACCTCACCCCAGTGGACTCCAAGCCTGGGATCCAAACATGAGACCCTTCCATTGTATCATTCCTTTCAGTCCTGATGGTACAGAGTCTGTCAGCCGCAGTAGAAGTCTCAGTGTGAGAGTGCCCAAGCCTGGGGCTGCCCTGTGGGCAGGACATGCTGGGGACTGGCCAATCTGCCTCATTTAGGCTAAAGTGAGTATCGCTAAGCCCCCTTGGAAGTGTTGCTTTGAGAACTGCTGACCCTGATGTAGAAGGCAGGTGGGGGAGGACAATGGGGTGGTTTCTTCATTCCAGGAATCCTAGGCAAGGCGGATCAAGCAAAATTCCCATGTAAAGAAGCATCTTCCCTTGTCTTCAGTCTTTGTAGCCAACAAGATATGCTGTCCAAGGAAAAAATGATTGAGGCAGAACTGTGGTCTGACAGGATGTATCTCAGGGCCAGAAGTGACAGTATTCCAAGGCAGGATGAGGAAAACAGGATATCTCATAAAGATGAGGAAAACAGGATTTGTTCTTTGCCAGTATTGCAGAATAGCAGAGCTTCTTGAAACAACAGCAACATTTGATAGTGGTTTAAGATTTCCTAAGACTCTTCATGTGAAGTATTTTATTTTCAGTTTTGAGCTTCTCAACCAGGCTGTGAGAAAGAGTATTATCCCTGCTTAGCATGTGAGAATTTATGGGCAGACATCTGGAAAGTTGAGTGATTTGTCCAGTCTCAAAAGTGGTCAGAGGTGGAACTTGAAATCAGGTCTCTCGGCTCCAAGTCCAGATTTTTCTTGATGCACTAATTATGTTGTCTCCTGACAATTTTCAACTGTCCTGCAGTAACTCAGAAATTTACCTGTAGGGACCCTTGACCTACCAGTCTCTGAAAACATCTGATGAGGAGGAGGTAGATGGTAGATTGAGAAGGAGGAAATAAGAGAAGCAGGATGCTAATTGTTGCCTATCAGGTGAGTGCTGCGTTTCTCCCCACAAGAAGCAACCACGACTGGGCTGTAGCATTGAGCAGAGGACCAGAGAGGGGCATGACAGCATGGGAAGGGGACAAATCATCCTATAGCTATCATCCTATAGCTTCCTGGAGAGGCTTCCCACCATCCCCCCTAGCCAGGTCATGTTGGAGCCACTGAGCTGCTGAACTCTGCAGAAAGCAAACTTGGTGTGTGGAAAGCCAGAGAAAAGCATGTATGCCCATGCAGAGTTCTCAAGTACAGGGTGTCCTTCAAAGACAAGATAAAGGACTTAGGCATTCACCATGCTCTTTCATAAACAGCTGCGCTATGTCCTAAGGGTAGGCCCCTTTGATATCACTAAGAGATAGCTTTACCTTCCTTAATAAAATTCATCTGGGCTAAAGCCTAGCGCCTTTGTTCTGCAGAATAGAGTGCCTCCTGGTCCCCCCCTTTCTAAATGTAAGAGTCTCGTGTATTTTGTTATACCACGCCATCCCTCTTTCAGGATCTCTGGTGGTGGCAGGGTTAGATTGTGCAGACAGCATGGGAAACTCCAGTTGGTCAATGGATGGCCCAGCTAGACTGAGAGTTACTTCCTAAATCTTCCAGCTGTCTACACCATGTGCACACCCATCAGGGAAGACTTCACAGCTAAGGCAGAAGACCAGATGATTTGGGAGGGGTTCATTACACCTATCAGATGCTTCTGGTCCAATGAGAAGCTCACTGTGGCTTTCCATCAAGGTACTTACTGCAGAAGGTTCTAGGTGGCAGCAAAACCTGGATGAGCAGACTTGAGCTTAGAGGTGGCATGAGGGACCCTGGTTGAGCTGAATGAAGAACAACCATTTGGCTTTTCTGAGTTGCCTAGAGGACCAAAGTTCCTGCTATAATCTAAGGCATTCATTTTTGCCTTCATTAAACTTCTTGATATTTCCGATATAAGGGGGTTACTTTCCACTGGGTACAAGTGGCAATTCCTGCAAAGACACATTTTGAGCATTAAATGAGTTGTCTTATTCCCTCATCATAAAATTTCCAGATTTGGTAACACAGGTTTATTCTCTTCACCATTCTTCTTGATTTTCTAGAGTTGAGTATATCTGGTCTTGGTAACTGCTGTGTGTGTGTGTGAAAGAGAGAGAGAGGGAGAGGGAGAGGGAGAGGGAGAGAGCGAGCGAGCAAGTGTGTCTGCTATGATGGGAGGACAGGGCTTCTCCTTGAGGCCATGGCCTTTCCTCCTGCCACATTCCTTCTTTGAGATCCTTGGCACTGATCTGTGCTACAACATGGAAGAACCTTGAAAACATTATGGTAAGGGAAAGTGGCCAGACACAAAGTACCACGTATTGTACAATATTTTTAAAATTTTCCTTTTTAGCCACACCCACAGCATATGGAAGTTCCTGGGCCAGGGATTGAATCTTGAGTTGCACCTACATCACAGATGCAGCAGTGCTGGATCCATAACCCACTATGCCAGGCGACCTGGCGCCTCCAGAGAGACAAGCCGGATCATTAACACACTGTGCCACAGCAGGAACTCCATATAGTATATTTATATGAAATGTCTGGAATAGGCAAATCCCCAGACACAGAAAGTAAATAAATAATTGCCAGGAGTAGGAGGGGTTGATAAAATTGTTTTTATTTGCTTTGTTTGTTTGTTTGGTTCATTTTTCCAGGGCCAAACCCATGGCATATGGAGGTTCCCAGGCTAGGGGTGGAATTGGAGCTGTAGCTGCTGGCTTATGCCAGAGCCTCAGCAACACTAAAATTGTTTTTAGGAGTTCCCGTCGTGGCGCAGTGGTTAACGAATCCGACTAGGAACCATGAGGTTGTGGGTTTGGTCCCTGCCCTTGCTCAGTGGGTTAACGATCCGGCGTTGCCGTGAGCTGTGGTGTAGGTTGCAGACGCGGCTCGGATCCCGCGTTGCTGTGGCTCTGGCGTAGGGCGGTGGCTACAGCTCCGATTCAACCCCTAGCCTGGGAACCTCCATATGCCTCAGGAGCGGCCCAAGAAATAGCAACAACAACAACAACAAAAGACAAAAAAATAAAAAATAAAATAAAAAATTGTTTTTAAATTGATTGTGATGAGGAATGCACAACTAAGTACTAAAAGCTATTGATTTCTATACTTTAGACAGATGGGTTGTATGGTGTGTGAATTGTATCTCAAGGAAGCTTTTTAGAAAGGAAAGATCCTTATGCAATACAGACACAGTGAGCGGCTGGAGAGACTGTTTGTGTGATGTGACTACACTGAGGTGGGGGAAGGTCTTGGGGACAGACTCCTTGCGGAAGTAGCTGATGCAGAACTCTGAGATGGGAGAGGTTAACTCAGTCCTTGGGATTTTTGCAGCTTTTTCCTTTACTAATTTATTCTTCTGTTTTCTCTAGTCCAGTCCATAGACAGTCTTGGTCACTAGTAAGCATATCATCCCTTCCATCTAGTGTCCAGGCCAAAGTTATCTTGGCTCTGAGCTCTATTTGACCTTGACCCAGGAATCTGGTTTGCTTTCTAGACTACTGCCCCAGGGCAAATATCCTATGAAAGAAACTGCTCTTCTTTCATTCTCTCTCTGTTTCTGTGATTTCCCTCACATCTCTTTAAGACCAAGAGCTATTCATGGGCAAGTACTTTCCTATGGTCTCTGGAGAATCGTATCAATGGTAGATCCTGGGAGTTCCTGTTGTGGTGCAGCAGAAACAAATCCAACTAGAAACCTTGAGGTTGTGGGTTCGATCCCTGGCCTCACTCAGTGGGTTAAGGATCCGGTGATACCATGAGCTGTGGTGTAGATCGCAGACGCTGTTTGGATCCCAAGTTGCTGTGGCTGTGGTGTAGGCTGGCAGCTGTAGATCTGACTGGACCCCTAGCCTGGAAACCTCCATATGCGACCCTAAAAAGCCAAGTAAATAAATAAATAAATAAATAAAGGTAGATCCTGGAGTTCTCCTGTGGCTCACATGTTAAGGATCCCAACAATGTCACTGCTATGGCTCAGGTCATTGCTGTGGTGAACATTTGAACACTGGCCTAGGAAGTTCTGCCTGCCGTGGGCACAGCCCTCCCCCCAAAAAATCCTGCAACACAACAGGTAGTCAATGAGTGCTTGCTTATGTATATTTCCCCTTCGCTCCTCATAACTACAATCAAATTGTAGTTACATATATCATGAATATAATTATGTATATTATATATACATAACACACAATCAGTAATCAATATTTCCTTTTATAACTCTAACTTTTTTTAATTATAAAAGGAATACTTGGGAGTTCCTGTCGTGGTGCAGCAGAAACCAATCGAACCATGAGGTTGCGGTTTTGATCCCTGGCCTCTCTCAGTGGGTTAAGGATCCAGTGTTGCTGTGAGCTGTGGTGTAGGTCGCAGGATTTGGTGTTGCTGTGGCTCTGGTCTAGGCTGGCAGCTATTGCTCCAATTCAACCCCTAGCCTGGGAACCTCCATATGCCACGGCGCAGCCCTAAAAAGCAAAACATAAAAATAAATAAAAAATAAAAAATCTTAGAGTTTCATGGTGGCACAGCCAGTTAAGGATCTGGCATTTTCATTGATGCGGCTCAAGTCACAGCTGTGGTGTGGATTAGATTTCTGGACCAGGAACTTCCTCATGCCGTGGGCCTAGCCAGAAAAAAAAAAAAAATCTTACTGTATGAAATTCTTTGTAATTGCCTGTTTCTAATGTTTCTAAGATTCATCTTTATTATTGATTGAGCTGTAGTTCATTCATTTCATTGTTGTATAACATTCCATTCTGTGGTCTTATCACTACGTATTTGTTCTCTGTCTTTCTTTCCTTCCCCCCCTTACCTCTTCCTTCCTCTCTCCTTTTCCTCCTTTCCTCTCTCCCTCCTTCCTTCCTTTCTTCCCTCTTTCCCTCACCTCTCTCTTTCTCTTTCTCCACCCCTGTCTCTCCTGTGAACAGTCTTATCTGTCTTCTGGTGCATGTGTGAAAGTTTTTCTATATAGAAATAGAATTAAGCTGATACCACTGCTGGAAGTATAAAAGAATTTCTATGGCTCCACAGTCTCTCCAACACTTATTTTTATCATATTTCTATTTTTTTCAAGATGGGGGTATAAAATAGTATTTTGTTATTGTCTTAATTTGAATTTGCCAAATTACAAATGAGATCAAGCATTTATTGGCTGTATTTATTGGCTTAATTTACTGGCTCTATTTCTTTCCTCTTGAATGTAATTCAGGTCAAACGTTGGGCCCATTTATTTTTCTTTTCTTTTTTTTCTTAATTACTCAGTGAATTTCATTACATTTATAGTTGTACAACAACCATCACAACCAAATTGTACAGCATTTCCATCCCAAACTCTCAGGGCGTCCCCCCACCCCCAAACCTGTCTCATTTGGAAACCATAAGTTTTTCAAAATCTGTGAGTTGGTATCTATTCTGCAATTAAATTCATTGTGTCTTTTTTTAGATTCCACTCGTAAGTGATAGCATTTGATGTTGGTGTCTCATTGTATGACTGACTTCACTGAGCATAACTTCTAGGTTCTTTCATGTTGCTGTAAATGCCATTATTTCTTTCCTTTTAATGGCTGTATAATATTCCATTGTGTTTATGTACCATATCTTCTTTATCCACTCCTCTGTCAATGGACATTTAGGTTGTTTCCATGTCTTGGCTATTGTATATAGTGCTGCAACGATGGCCCATTTTTCTATTTGCTTGCTTATCTATTTCTTATTGCTTTGTAAAAATCAATATATTGATTATATATTATAGATACTAAACATTTGTCCAGTATTTGTGTTACAAATATGTCCTCCCTGTTTGTGATTTGCCTTTAAGTTTATTTTACTTTTTTTTTAAATAAATAGAAATTCTTAATTTTAATGTAGCTTAATTTATCAATATTCTCTCTCTCTTTTTCTCTTTTGGCCACATCCATGGCATATGGAAGTTCCCAGGCCAGGGATCAAATCCAGTTCATAGCTGCAACTTATACCACAGCAGCAGCAAAGCCAGATCTTTTACCCACTGTCCACAGTGGGAACTCCTCAATATTTTCATTTTTATTTAGCACTTTTTTGATCTTTTTTAGTAAATTCTTTTATATTCAAAGGCCCAAAGCAATATTCGCCTATGTTTTCTTCTACAAGTTTTTATTTTTATTTATTTTTATTTTTCTCTATTTGGAGTGGATTGTCTGATGTGAGGTAGGGAATCCAATTTTACTTTTAGCCCATATGGACAACCAGAAGCTTCCTTTCACTTGTGATATATATCACTGTTTCATATTTGTGTGGGGCTGTTTGGAGCTATTTTGTTCCATGGTCATTTTGTGTATATTTGCACCCGTATCATCTTGCCTTAATCACTCTCATTTTATGTCTTGATATCTGCTTGGGAAAGTCCTCACATTCTCTTCTTCAACAATGTCTTGATTATTCTAGGACTTTTGCTGATTTCCATTTTACTTTCGAAATGTGATCATGATGTTACTACTAGTTTATAACTTGCTTTTTTAAAAAACTCCTAATAATAATAATAATACATCGTGAATACTTTGGCATTATTTAACGATGTAAAATACAATTTTTTTTTGGTTGTACCTGTGCCATGCAGAAGTTCCCAGGTCAGGGACTGGACCAGAGCCACAGCAATAACCAGAGCCACAGCAATGACAATGCCAGATCCTTAACCTGGTGAGCCAGTGGGGAACTCCTAAAATACAATTTTTTTTTTTTCTTTTTGCAGCCACACCTGCAGTACCTGGAAGTTTCCAGGCCAGGGGTCAAATCAGAGCTGCAGCTGCTGGCCTACACCATAGCTGGAGCAAAGTGGGATCAGCTGCTACCTACACCACAGCTTGCAGATCCTCAGGCCAGTGAGTGAGGCCAGGGATTGAATCTGTATCCTCATGGACTCTATGCTGGGTTCTTTTTTTTTTGTCTTTTTTTGCTATTTCTTGGGCCGCTCCCTCGGCATATGGAGGTTCCCAGGCTAGGGGTCCAATCGGAGCTGTAGCCACGGGCCTACACCAGAGCCACAGCAACGCAGGATCCAAGCCGCGTCTGCAACCTACACCACAGCTCACGGCAACGCCGGATCGTTACCCCACTGAGCAAGGGCAGGGACCGAACCCGCAACCTCATGGTTCCTAGTCGGATTCGTTAACCACTGCGCCACGACGGGAACTCCTATGCTGGGTTCTTAACCCACTGAGCCACAACAGAAACTCCTAAAATACAAAATACAAAGACTGCATGATACGTTATTGTTTAGACGTTCTATAATTTACATATTTCAGCTCCAATTTTTGGATATCTAAATTTGATGCCAAATTTTCATTATTAAAGCAAATTTGTGGTAAATGTTCCTGTGGCAAAATATCCATGATTATTTCCTCAGGGTGGAAGTAGGGTTTCTAAGTCTAAGGATTTGCTCAATTTTTTTTCGTCTTTTATCTTTTTAGGGCTGTATCTGTGGCTTATGGAGGTTCCCCGGCTAGGGGTTGTATCAGAGCTGCAGCTGCTGGTGTATACCACAGCCATATCAATGCCAGATCCTTAACCCACCAAGTGAAGCCAGGAATCAAACCCTTGTCCTCGTGGATATTAGTTGGTTTCGTTACTGCAGAGCCACAACGGGAACTCCAGTTTTAAGATATTTGATACAAATTGCTAACTTATGTTTGAGGAAGTTCATATGAACTATGTGATAGTGAGGTCTCAGGACTGGCGCCCTTGCTAATAGTGAATATTATCACTTAAAAAAATTTTTTTTCCGAATAGATTTACAAGGAGATCCTGCTGAATAGCATTGAGAACTTTGTCTAGATACTCATGTTGCAGCAGAAGAAAGGGTGGGGGAAAAAATGTAATTGTAATGTATACATGTAAAGATAACCTGACCCCCTTGCTGTACAGTGGGAAAATTTTTAAAAAATTATAAAAAAATTAAAAAAAAGAAAAAAAATTTTTTCCCGCCTCGATAGGCAAATAATTTAAAATCAAGTTAACTCTGGCTTTCATGTCTAGTCTGGATTAGCATGCCTATATTTGTATTTTTCTAGTGAACAGCCAGGGGGTTTCATACACTGAACACTATCCTGAGTATCCTCTCCCTTTGTTCCATTAGAGAAATTGAGCCTGGATGCTGGGCCCATGGAGAATCAGACTGCTGGGGTGACGGAGTTTATTTTGCAGGGATTTCCTCTCAGCCGGTGGATGGAGGTGTTGTTCCTGGTGCTGCTGCTGCCCACGTTCCTGCTGACGCTCCTGGGAAACCTGCTGATCATCTCCATTGTGCTGTCCTACTCCCGCCTCCACACACCCATGTACTTCTTCCTGTGCAACCTCTCCATCCTGGACATCCTCTTCACCTCCGTCATTTCTCCAAAAGTGTTGGCCAACTTAGGATCTGGGGATAAAACCATCTCCTTTGCTGGCTGTATCACCCAGTGCTATTTCTACTTCTTCCTGGGCACGGTGGAGTTTCTCCTGCTGACAGTCATGTCCTATGACCGCTATGCTGCCATCTGCTACCCGCTGCGGTACAGCTCCATCATGAGACCTTCTGTCTGCACTGGGACTGTTGTGTTCTCTTGGATGGGAGGCTTCCTATCTGTGCTCTTTCCAACCATCCTCATCTCCCAGCTGCCCTTCTGTGGCTCCAATGTCATTAACCACTTCTTCTGTGACAGTGGGCCCTTGCTGGCCCTGGCCTGCACAGACACCTCTGCCATTGAGCTGATGGATTTCATGCTTTCATCCATAGTTATCCTCTGCTGCATAGTCCTTGTGGCCTATTCCTATATGTCCATCATCCTGACAATAGTGCGCATTCCTTCTGCCAGTGGAAGGAAGAAGGCCTTCAACACCTGCGCTTCCCACCTGACCATAGTTGTGATTTCCAGCAGCATCACGGTGTTTATTTATGTGACTCCCTCCCAGAAAGAGTACCTGGAGATCAACAAGATCCCCTCAGTCCTGAGCAGTGTGGTGGCTCCATTCCTCAACCCCTTTATATACACTCTCAGGAATGACACGGTGTTGGGGGTCCTTAAGGATGTGTGGGTCAGGGTTCAGGGAGTTTTGGAAAAGAGGATGAGGACAATGCCGAGGAGCAGATTGTCTTCCAACAAAGACCACAGAGGAGGGACTAATTGCTCTTCCTCTTCGCTATCATGTGCCCTTTGTGCAAATTCCCAGTATTAAAAGAGAAGACCAGAGTGCTAGGGAAATAAACAAAGACCACCTAAATGAAAACAGAGGCTATTTATCCAGAACTGGCCACAGCAAGGGACTTGGCCACCATCATTAGTGTTTGGCAGAGACTCAAAGGCAGGTGGGGAGCTGGGAGGTTTTGTAATAGAAGAGGGTAAGGCTCAGGTGTGCTCTCATTGGAGGGTTTTGGCCTAGGGAAGCTGGAGGTGGGCTAACTAGAATCAAGCCACCTTTGTGATTGGTTTGGGGAGCATATTTGGCTTTCTCTGATTAGTCCTGAGTTGGAAAAAATGTGGGGGAGGGGAAAGGGAGAGGACCAAAAAAAAAAAAAAAAAAATAGGGATATTGGCAGTTCAGACCACATCCTAACCATTCTGACTGCTACAGAGGCTGTAGATCGGCTCTCTGCTTGGTTGCTTTAGTGTTTCTGGATCAGAGTTCTACTGTCATGTACGATGTGACTGTGGTCCAATTGTGTATTTAGTGTCTAGGTTCTTATAGCATTGGAAGTTCTTATGTAACATTTTAAAGTTTAAGTAGATGGATGATCCTTCCAAAGCAAACAACCAGATCCCATCAGTAACAGATGATGAAAGGCCAGCTCAGGTAAGCAGAGTTTAGGTGGTTCTCAAGCCTGGAGTGAGAACTATAGAAATGAGGTCTCACATGTTTCCAAGACTCTTCTTCTTTAAGTGACCCAGGCTCCAAGGTTTAGACCCTTTGGCTTTTGGGGCCTGCCCATGGGATCCCTGGCAGTAGAGGCAGCTGCCTGCTGCAGTACATCTGGCAAAGCATCTGAACTCTAAGGCCCAGTTTTTCATGAGATTAAAGAGACAAGAGTAGGAATTCCTGCTGTGGCACAATGTGATCGGTGGCATCTCTGGAGCTCAGGGACACAGGTTCAATTCCTGGGCCACAGAGTGGGTTAAAGGATCCAGCCATGGCACAGCTATGGTGTAGGTTACAATTGTGGCTCAGATCTGATCTCTGGCCCAGGAACTCCTTATGCCACTGAAATGGACAGCACCAATGTCCTGAACCCAGGCAAAACCCAGATTGGGACTTGAACCCACAATTTTAAATTAGAGTCAGGAGTTCTCTTTGTGGCTCAGCGGTTAACAAACCTGACTAGGATCCATGAGGATTTGGGTTCAATCCCTGGACTTCCTCAGTGGGTTAGGATCTGGTGTTGCCGTGAGCTGTGGCATAGTTCACAGATGAGGCTTGGATCACAGATGAGTTTCTGTGGCTCTGGCTGTGGCCAGCAGCTGCAGCTCCAGTTCGACACCTAGTCTGGGAACTTCATATGCCTAGGGTGCAGCCCTAAAAAACAAACAAACAAATTAGAATCATTCACCCGGTGTCTGGACTTACTGAGATTCAGGATCATCATGCCTCTGCATGGAAGGAATTCGGCGAGAGACAAAGTGATAGGCAAGAAATAGATATATTAAGAGAGGACCCTGGTGAGAGATGCAAGCTGGCAGATAAGGAGGCTCTGTCCTGAGGATTAGGTGGGCTACAGTTTTATCATCCAAGGGGAGTGGTGGGTCGGAAAAGACCACCTCTTTCTTTTTCTTGGAGTGGTAGCTCCTCCTTGGTATCTGTTAAAAGAGTATTTGACCCTATAAGGTCAAACTAGGATGGACATAGTTCTTATTCAAATCAGCAAAAGGAAGCCCTCAAACTCCTGCCCCTGGTCTGAACCTGAATGCAGGCCTCGCCCCATTCCCCACCCAATGATGTAAGGCATAGCTCTCACCTCCACTAGTCAAGCAAGCCTGCCTTGTTCTGATGACCCTCTTGAGCAATTATTAACTTACAGTGATCTCCCAAAGTGCCGTAGGTTTCCTTCTCTATCCTTGTCCCTTATTGGGATTTCTACAACTGCCTGTGCCTACTCCAACCCTATCACTATGGGGTGGCCAAAACAGAAAAGAGAGAGCGAGAGCGCGCCCAAGCCTCATGGATCAGATTATGGAGAGAAGGAAGCTAGGCTGCTCTTCTTCCCTGGAGGGCACTGAGGGGCTCAGATCCTTGTCCCCTCTGGCAGAAATGTTTCCCTGAAAACATCTGGAAATCCATGATCCCTCCATTGACTTTCTTTCCTAGCCCCGGGAACTCTTTTAAACCACTGACTGGACTTAAGAGCAGCAAAAAAATTCCTCCAAATTTCCAAGTTCCTATTGGGAATCTTTGGCCAAGCTCTTCTGTTTTCAGCCTATAGAAGTCACCTCCTTCTTCTAGGCCTCCTCATCTTTTTTATGCTTGGTATGCTTGTCCCTTACCCTTTTTCTCCTAGGAACCTGTATCAGTGTGATGAAACAAATTATTTTATTTTATTTTATTTTATTTGACTTTTTGCCATTTCTAGGGCCGCACCTATGGCATATGGAGGTTCTCAGGCTAGGGGTCTAATCGGAGCTGTTGCCGCTGGCCTACACCAGAGACACAGCAACTCGGGATCCAAGCCGTGTCTGCAAGCTACACCACAGCTTCACGGCAACGCTGGATCCTTAACCCAATGAGCAAGGCCAGGGATTGAACCAGCAACCTCATGCTTCCTAGTCGGATTTGTTAACCACTGAGCCACGACGGGAACTCCGAAATAAATTATTTTAAAGGCAGGACAAGAAAACTTTAACAATCGTCATTTTTTTCTGCCATTTGAACCCCTGCTCCCCCGTCTCTAGTGTGCATTGTGCATCTGCATTCTACATTAATTAGATCCTCTTAGAAGACACAGCAATGTCTACTCACCAAAAAAAGCCATTTCTGCAAGGTAACTCCTTAAGAGATAACATTCCTTAATCCTCTAGTGGGTCTTTGTTGGACTGTGTAAACTGTCAGTATGTTACTTTGATGTATAAGCCTTTGATGGGTAACCCTTTATCTCAAAAACTTGCATTAAATATTCTTCAACCTCTAACGGGCAGAAGAGGCCTCAGAGCTTTCCAAAAGACTCTCTCCCTGGTTATAATCCTTAGGTTGGCTCGAATAAAATTTTCCATTTATTTCTGAGATTGACTATTGATGAAGTTTTTTCATCATCAAGTGTTTTCACACTGGACATGCTCAGTATATATTTTCTAAGTGAAAATTAGGTTCAGTGTAGCAATAGTCCTTTTAATTTTTTTTCTCTCATTCTATTTTTCCATTTTTTAAAGTTTTATTGAAGTATAGTTGATTTACAATGTGGTGCCATTTTCTGCTGTACAGCAAAGTACAATAGTCCTTTTTTAAAATGCAAATCATAGCTTGACTTATTTACATTTAAATAAGTCCAGCCCCTCAGATAGGAGGTTTGAAAAGAAATGGGGGAGGAAGAAGCCTGACGGCCCCAGCATGCCCTCTGGCCTTGGTGGGAAGGTGAGGGGTGGGCGTGGTCAGAGAATGGTAATGGATTAAGATGTGGGGATGAGGACAAACAAAGACAGTTTTCCTGCTTGAAAATCACCTTAGCCGATCTGCACCTACTCCTACCTTTATGCTCATTCCATTTGCAAGGCCAAATGAGAAGTAGCTTTTCCCCTTTCCCAGAAGACAGAAACGTAAAGATGGACTGCCATCTGGTCCTAGAGAGCCTGTGGTTTGGGGTAGCATGTCCAAGTGGGTCCCAGCAGACATCTCTAGTCTGTGATGTGACTTCCTTCTCCTAATGTATCTGTATCCTCCCACAGGGGTGCTCCTGGCTGCAGCAGGTAGTACCTGAGGCATTCCCAGGCCTCCAAAAATGTTTGACACTGTTGTAGAATTCCCAGAAATCACCTCAGAGGACACTAGGAAGATAGAGAGCAGTTTTATTACGCTGGTGGTCCACAGGGAATCGCTTCCCAGTCATGGACCCTGAACAGAAAGAGGGAGATACATTTATAGTGCTTGCTTACCTGTCTAACATGCTACATTAACCTTTAGTTACATGCAGGATACAGAAAGATGTATAGCTGTACAGAAGGTCTTATATTGTTACTTTAATGACTAACCTCAAGTACAATCTAGCTATTTTGAATATCTTGAGAACAACGGGGCCGGAGTTTCTCGAGTCTTAATGACTTTGCTTTTCTTAGAGCCCTCACATGGGTCACCTCAAGTTCACCATGATGGACAGGGGCAGCAAAATGGCTTCACTCTTGCCAGGCTCCCCATTCCCTTTTCCACAGCCCTACAACACTTGGCAGCTCTGGGGGAAATGTAATTGAAAACAAAATCTGCCAAACCCAAAAAACCTCTCCACAAAGACAGAAGAGAGAAAACATCTTTACTATTGAAGATGCTCTAAACCAGAATATGTAGAGGTGTGAAGTAAAATTCATATTTTATGGCAAGACAAGAAAAGTTCAAACATAAGTTCCCTGGGGGCCTATCAGTTAAGGACTTGGCGTTGTCACTGCTGTGGCTCAAGTTTGATCCCTGGCCCAGGGAACTTCTACATGCTGTGGTCATGGCCAAAAAACAACCCCAAGATCCTCCCCCACCTCAAAATTCTTCTCTGCCCTTTGGCCTCCTCTCTCTTCCCGACTGTGCACTGTATTTCTGCATTACTCATTGACCAAATCTCCCCATTAGCAGAAATTCCTGCTCAACCATAAAGAGCACTGTTCTTCTAGCATCAACAGGATGCTCCTTAAAAGATAACTGTCCTTCTTGATCTTGAAAGGGGTCACATGACCCACCACGCTGACATTTAGATCTGAATTATGTATACTGTCAATAATACATCATTTAATGTACAGCCTCTTTAAATGTAATGCACTGTCTCAAAAATCTTTTATAACTGTGCTTTGACTTCCATTGGGTGGAATAGTTCTCAGAGCTTTCTGAGATGCTCTTCCCAAGTTATAATCCTCAAATTTGGTTCTAATAAAATTTTATATTTCTTAGATTGACTGATTAATTTTTTTGACACAGGCAATCCTCTAAAGAGACTGCAAAGATGGAAGAAATCTCACCCTTTTATAAGACCTTATACAATGAGTGGCATACATTTTGTCAAGATAAATAACTAATCCTTGAATAAGAGGACTTGACTATATATACCATTTGTCATGTGTAGTTCATCCTAACTTCACTTGGTATTGGAGGTCACCATCTGTTAGCTAACTGGCTTTATCTCATATCTTTGGGACAGAAGGTAGTTTGGGAGGGAGGCATGCATCAAATTGGGTTTCTGCCCTCATGAAGAAGTTGAGAGAGAGGGGTGTTCTCTTCCTTGATTCCACTTCAAAGAGATGGTTCCCAGGTCCTTAAGAAGGACAAACCGGGAGGGTCACAAAGCTGGCCAGAGGCCGATTTAGATTTTTTTTTTCTTTTTTGGCCGTACCCTCAGCACTTGGAAATTCCTGGGCCAAGGACTGAACCCGTGCCACAGCACTCACCTGAGCTGCTGCAGTGGCAAAGCTGGATCCTTCACGTGCTGAGCCACTAAATCTGTGGCTCAGTTTTAAATTTGAACTCTTGATTTAGATTTTTAAATCTAATGGTTATATACATTTAAGATTTATATACATTTATATACATATCATGAGCCTTAAGATTTATATACTTTTCAAGGAGCAGACACAGAACTTCCAAGTTTTCTAAAGTAAATGTCTAAGAAAAAGGAGAAGGGAGGGGATTCTCCCTTATTTTCCACAGTGAGAGTTAAGCTCTTGCTTTATTTGCATTTGTCCTGATACAGTCCTCTGGGAACCCACTCCTGCAATGCCTTTTGCTTCCACAAGTTTGTCGACTACAGGTAAATGTTTGCACTGGACCATGTATGAAGCAAGGTGAGCACACCTTGACTCCTGTCTGAGGGAGCTCACCCTGATACTGACAGAAACTACCAGCCAATTCTACTCTGCAGCAGCAAACACTGTTTGTATTTTTTTTTTAAGGGTCACACCCTCGGCATATGGAAATTCCTGGGCCAGGGAATGTATCCCAGCCGCAGCTGTGACCTATACCACAGCTGTGGCAACACCAGATCCTTTAACTTTCTGTGCTGGGCCAGGGGTCGAACCTGAGCCTCAGCAGTCAGATTCTTAACCCACTGCACCATAGCAGGAACTCCAAACATTGTTAATTAAACAGTTTATACTTATAGAACATACACATTTTTATTCATCTACATGTAACTTTCGTTTTACAAAAATGGGATGGATGGACTTATGTGAATAGTCTGCAACTTAATATTTTAAAATATCTTTCTATTTAATACCTATAAAAAAAATTTTTTTTAGGACCACACCCATGGCATATGAAGGTTTCCAGGCTAGGGGTCGAATCTGAGCTACATTTGCTGGCCTATACCACAGCCACAGCAACATAGGATCTGAGCCACGTCTGCAACCTACACCACAGCTCACGGCGATGCAGGATCCTTAACCCACTGATTGAGGCCAGGGATTGAACCTGTGTCCTCATGGATGCTAGTCAGATTGGTTAACCACTGAGCCACGACAGGAACGTCTATAAAACTTTTTAGATGTCGCTTTTATAACCAGTGGACACTGAGATTTCTAGCATTTTGTTAATGCTACTAAAACTTATTGGCATATATTCAAATTAATACCCATGGCTTATAGTGTTTGTCCATTTTAGATTTCAGCAGATTATTTTGGTAGATTCTGTTAAATTGTCTATAAAAAAGTAGTAACCGGTGTTGCCACAACCTGCAGCATAGGTCACAGATATGGCTTGGATTCAGTGTTGCTGTGGCTCTGGCGTAGGCTGGCAGCTGCAGCTCCAATTCATCCTCTAGGCTGGTAACTTCCATGTGCCACAGGTGAGGCTGTAAAAAAGAAAACAAACAAATAAAAAAGAATATTAATATACATTCAGTCCTCCAAGGGTTCTGCATCCACGATTGAGTATTTGGGAAAAAAATTACAGAAATTTCCAAAAAGCAAAACTTGAATTTGCTGTGTGTAGGCAACTATTTATATAGGATTTGCATTGTACTAGGTCTTACAAGTAATCTAGAGAGGATTTATTATTTTTTTATTTTTTATTTTTTTTGTCTTTTGTCTTTTATTATTGTTGTTGTTGTTGTTGTTGTTGCTATTTCTTGGGCCGCTCCCGAGGCATATGGAGGTTCCCCGGCTAAGGGTCGAATCGGAGCTGTAGCCACCGGCCTACGCCAGAGCCACAGCAGCGTGGGATCCGAGCCACATCTGCAACCTACACCACAGCTCACGGCGACACCGGATCGTTAACCCACTGAGCAAGGGCAGGGACCGAACCCGCAACCTCATGGTTCCTAGTCGGATTCGTTAACCACTGCACCACGACGGGAACTCCAAGAGAGGATTTAAAGTATAAAGGAGGGTGTGTAGGCTATACAAATATGACACCATTTCATACAAGGAACTTGAGCATCCTCAGATCTGGGTATCTGTGGGGGGTCCAGTATCCCCCACAGATACTGAGGGATGATTGTATTTTTTAGATTCTATATTTATTGATATAGACAGAATACACATATACATACACATATATTCAAAATATTTAACATGGTTATTTCTGGGTAGTGTAGTTTTGGATGATTTTTAAAAGTCCCTTTTCTTCTTATTTTTCTACAACAAAAACATTTGTTCACGAAAAATTAAGGAAAATATGCTCAGAATTGAACTTCTGCTCAGATCAGCATTCAGTGGAACCACTATGTTTACCTAGGAATGCAAGGAATGGGACCTAACACTGTGTTCGTTTTATTTTGGCAGCTTCATCCTTTGCTGCTCAAATAGCTTCCTGTCTTCTAAAACCTTTATATTGGTTTAACACTGTCACATGAACTGCCCTTGCTTTACTTGTTTGGTTCTTTTTTTTTTTTTTTGTCTTTTTAGGGCCGTACCCACAACATGTGGAGGTTCCCAGGCTAGGGGTCCAATCAGAGCTACAGCTGCTGGCCTACACCGCAGCCACAGCAATGTGGGATCCGAGTGGCGTTTGGGACCTACGCCACAGCTCACCGCATTGCCAGATCTTTAAGCCACTGAGCAAGGCCAGGGATCCACTCCACATCCTCATGCATACTAGTCGGATTCATAACCTGCTGAGCCATAACTTGAACTTCCTGTTTCATTTTTTTAATATAAGAGATTTGACATTTGTCCCTGTCCCTAGTTTGATTGTATCAGAAGACAACTAGTGCAGCTATTTTCTGATTGGTAAAGGAGCTTTTCTTCCTCAGCATTTTGGAGGAAAAAAAAAAACAACAAAAAACTGTTGGATCTTCACATTGGAGAACTCGTTGTCCCTTTTGAGCCCCTTAGGTAAATTTTCTTTGGAACATTTTGAAATCTGCCTTCCTGAAATCTGTAAAAGTCTATCTGACCATCTTTCTTCAACATCCAGAAAGAGGAGTTCCCGCCGTGGCGCAGTGGTTAACGAATCCGACTAGGAACCATGAGGTTGCGGGTTCGGTCCCTGCCCTCGCTCAGTGGGTTAACGATCCGGCGTTGCTGTGAGCTGTGGTGTAGGTTGCAGACGCGGCTCGGATCCCGAGTTGCTGTGGCTCTGGCGTAGGCCAGTGGCTACAGCTCCGATTCAACCCCTAGCCTGAGAATCTCCACATGCCGTGGGAGCGGCCCAAGAAATAGCAACAACATCATCAACAACAACAACAAAAAAGACAAAAGACAAAAAAATAAAAATAAACTTAAAAAAAAAAAATCCAGAAAGAGACAATAAAACAGAAACAGACTCGTAGAGAACTGTTTCCAGAAGGGACAGAGGTGGAGGAACGGGCAAAATGAGTGAAGGGAATTAAGAGGTACAAATTTCCAGTTATAAAATAAATAAGTCGTGGAGTTCCTGTTGTGGTGCAACATAAACAAATCTGACTAGTATCCATGAGGATTCGGGTTTGATCCCTGGCATCCCTCAGTGGGTTAAAGACCTGGCATTGTTGTGAACTGTGGTGTAGGTTGCAAACAAGGCTTCATTCCCCAGTTGCTGTGGCTGTGGTGTGGGCCAGGGGCTATGGCTTTGATTTGACCCCTAGCCTGGGAACTTCCATATGCCGCGGGTGTGGCCCTAAAAAATTTTTTTAAATAAAAATTAAATTAAATTAAATTAAAATGTCCTGAGGATGGAACATACAGCAAAGGGACTATAGTCAATAACACTGGAATAAGTGTGTATGGTGACAGATGATTACTAGGCTTGTCATGGTGGTCATTACATAATGTATAAAAATATGTCATTACTTTGTACACCTGAAAGTGATAAAGATTGTGTGTCAATTATAATTCAGTTTTTTTAAAAAAAACTTTCTAGTAAGTGAAACTGTCAGTAGGGCAAGAATTTCCTAGATGCTCTGCTTCCAGCAGAGGGAGACCTGGACTTGATGCCTGGATGCTGGGACCTCTGGCACGACCGTCTCCTGCCTTGGGACAGTTTCACAATCTGAACTTACAAAGCATCACCTGTGTCCTCCTTTTATCTTAACACCTATTCTGTAACTCCTACCAGAGCTTTCTTTTTTCTTCTTTTTGCTTTTTTGCTTTTTAGAGCCACACCCTCGGCATATGGAGGTTCCCAGGCTAAGGGTTGAATCAGAGCTGCAGCTGCCAGCCTATGTCACAGCCACAGCAAGACAGGATCGGAGCTGCATCTGCGACCTACACCACAGACCAGGGTAACGCCGGATCCTTAACCCACTGAGCGAGGCCAGGGATGGAAGTCTCATGGTTCCTGGTTGGATTCATTTCCGCTGTGCCATGACGGGAACTGCCAGATTTTAGGATTTTATTAAAATTAACTACAGAGAAAAATCCCTGAAATTGATGTGTTTGGCAGAGAGGAAATGACATTCCCTCCTACCCCAAACAGTCTTAGAATGTCAACATCTCCTTGTAAAAGAACACAGTTTAACCTTGATAGGGTTAACAAAGGACAATTTCAGAATTAAAAAACATTTGAAAAATGCTATTTCATTGCAGACGAGAAATCCTTTGGGATGGATCAGCTCCAGCCTAGAGATCTGTGTAGGAAACCACCGCTGTGATACATGGTTTAGCATGTATCACATATATTACATTAATCGGACACTTTTCCTTTTCCGGGAAGTATATGACGCCTATTTTTTTACTTAGTTACTTTATAATTTATCAGAGGTCCATAACTTTTTGAGCTAAGTCACTCCGATACTACATCCATTGTCAGGTATCAGCCTCGTGCCCTTTCTTTTCCAAAGTCAGACTCTTCGCTCTGAGGAGATGAAAATATCACCCATCACCCCATGTCCTCCAGAGTCTTCTTTATCCCATGTTTCTTCTGGTTATGTAACTTGTTCCCACGTGTATCAACTGAAATATGGGACTCCCTAATCATAACAGATTCTCCATTAGGCTTCAGAACACACTGGAGGAAGGAGCCCCATTAGCAAGGCCAGGTCTGCAGTGGCTCCTCCCACCCCTTTACAGAGTCAGCAACCAAGAGAATGGGGTCTTGTCTTCCTGGGTTGGGGGAGGGCTCTGTGCATCTGTTGACATCAGTGACTCCTCCTTAGTATTCTGAATAGGAATTCATTATTCTTACAAGTGTCAAGCTGAGATTGTCTTTCTTCCTCAACCCTAGGGAAGAGTGATGTTTGGTAGGATAAAGGCAAAGTCTTTTCTAGTGTAATGATGCTGAACTTATGCTATGAAAAATGGTCAACATGAACAAGTGAAGAAATGGTTTGTTTTGAGCTATTTCACCTGGATGGGGTTGGAATTGAACCTCAAAATCTCAAGTGTTGGAGTTCCCACTGTGGCTCAGTGGTAAAGAACCCGACTAGTATCCATGAGAACACGGGTTCAATCCTGGGCCCTGCTCAGTAGGTTAACGATCCGGCATTGCTGTGAGCTGTGGTATAGGTCACAGACATGGCTCAGATGCTTCGTTGCTGTGGCTGTGGTGTAGGCCGACAGCTACAGCTGTGATTCAACCCCTAGCCTGGGAACTTCCACGTGCAGCAGGTGCGGCCCTAAAAAGAAAAAAAAATTCTCAAGTGTCTCACTTGCTTCTGCCAGAGAGCCCAGGACGCTGGGGGAGGGGAGAAGAGGGCAAGCAAAGAAAAAGGACACTCCAGAGCCCATCTAAGGAGGACTCAGTGTGAACTGACAGGTCACATGAGAAAAGCAATGTCTTGTACCACTGTACCGTTCACTGGACTCTGTCATCAGCCAATAGAGTTATTTTCTATCTGGTCACAACCTGTACCTGCAGCTGTGGGCTCACAGTGTGACATGCCAGAATGGAGAGAGGTATGAAGATTTCATCACCCTTTGGCAATGACATCAGAGTGCATTTTTAGCACACATCTTTTGGTGTCTATCCCCAAGGAGGAAGTTATATTTAGCACATTTCCTGCTAGCCGCTGAACCGTGTAAGACCTTCTGGGTCTTGAGTTAGTCACAGCCCTTTATGTCTATCTGTGGAATCTCTCCTTGAAAACTGCTAGGTCTTTGAGGAGCCTGAGTTTACAGCGTGAACTGTTACCATAAATCTTTAGAACTCAGCAGGAAAGATGCTGATTGGGTGGTATGTTCACAGTGATTTCTTAGTCCCAGCCCTGGGATTGTTAGGAATACCCGAGTCAGATGGTGTGTGTGTGTGTGTGTGTGTGTGTGTGTGTGTGTGTGTGTGTGTGTGCGTGTGCGCGCGCGCGCGCACGCGCAAATACCATGGTTAGACTTCACCCAGATATACTGAATGGACTGGGTCTAAGGTTAGATGCTGCACTAAACGGGAGGGGGAGTGGCCTGCGAGCGGGTACCTCTCAGGGTCCCCTCCTGTGAGTTGGGTGTCATGGGAGCTGTTGTGAATTCAGCACCATCTTCAGCACTCTTGTCTGAGCAATATTAAATGTCACCACCACTGGCACTTTTGACTCATTTCTTTATTAATATAGAAAAGGAGCCCAAGGCAGCTGGACCAGTAGTACAAAGCACCAGGAGTTAATACTATTCTGGTGAAAGGGTTGGCTTTACAAAAGGGAAGGAGAAGGCAGGAGCTGCCCTGGTTCTGAGGCCAGGCCCAGCCTACTGCCCAGAACCTCAGAGCAGCACCTGGATCCAGCCCCTGGGAAAGAGTGACAGGTAGGTCGAGGGTGGGATGAGCTGGAGACCAGGGGGACAGGTGGCAGGGATGGAGGGCCAGGCAGTGAGGACGATCCTGTGGCTGAGGAGGACAGGGAACTGCTGGCTGGAGGCTCCCCACTGGACCCTGGGCAGAGGCTCTCGTGGGCCTCAGTTCCAGGGGCAGGTAGAAAAACCCAGCGAATATTAGAGAGGATGGGATCCAGATATGCCCAGACGTGAAGGGCCTTTCCCTTCTCTCCACCAGGGGCCACCTTTCTCAGTACTAGGGGTGGGGCTTCAGGGCCCAAGGCACAGAGGGTGGCCCAGAGGCCTCCCAGTGGGAGGAAGAGGGGGCAGGGAAGGAAGCACTTGAGTGTCCCCAGCTTAGGCAGCCAGGCCTGAGGCACAGGGCAGGAATACAGCATCCCTGTACAATGAGGCTGGAATGTGGGGCAGGGTTGGGCTTAGCCTTGGCCAGGACTGGGACCAGCCCCTTGGCAATGGTGCCTGTCTCAAACCTTAGCTAACAGGCTCTCCTGGAACAGAGCTGTCTCACCATGGACCAGCCATGCCCTGCCCTGCCCTGCTCTGTGCCTCTGTGGTTACCGAGGGCTTTGGATATGATCTCTTAGGTCATGGGAGGGAAGTCTGCAGGTCAAGTCTCTGGATGGAGCTGGCATGGGATGGGGGTCACGGGGTGATGGAGGTGGAAGATGTTCCAGCATGAAGCTTCTCCTCCTGCACACCGTAGAACTGGGGAAGGCCGCTGAGATGCAGGAGCAGCGTCCCCCTCCCTTTGGCAGGGGAGGAAGGGGGGGCAGTGGCTTGGGACGATCCCTTCATGACCACCACCTGGGTAACACTTGGCTTGGAGAGAATGGGGTGGCGCTCTGCAACCCTTTATGTTCTTCCCAGGGTGGGGAGCTCAAGGCCTCTTGTGGCTTTTGCCTCCAGCCCTGTCCCTGGGGTCAGGAGTGCTTTTCTTCTGTGGCCCTGCCCTGGGGACAGCCCAAGACTCTGCCTGGCTGGCACGTGTTAGTGGGTGAGGAAAGGACAGAGGGGTGAGTAAGGAGACAGGGAGGGGAGAGCGACTCGCTGACTTTCTCCTCGGCCTGTAGGGAGAGCAGCTCAATCAACCGAGTCGCAGATCTCCTCTACCACCGCGTTGAAGATGTGAGGCTGGTCCGCGTACACATGGTGCGAGGCACCCTCGATCTCCTGCGGGGAGAGGACCCCGCGGGGGCGGGATGGTCCTTTACTCCAGGCACTGGAAAGCTGTCACACCATTTCCTTCCCCCTTAAACTTGCTTCCTGTCGCCCTCCAGCACCTTTTTTTTAAAAACCGTTTTCTTTTTTCAGCCACACATGCAGCATATGGAAGTTCCCAGGCTAGGGGTTGAATCTGTGCTGCCGCTGGCATATGCCACAGCTACACAGGATCCAAGTGGCATCTGCGACCCATGCTGTAGCTTGTGTCAATGCTGGATCCATAACCCACTGAGTGAAGCCAGGGATTGCACCTGCATGCTCACAGAGACAACATTGGGTCCTTAACCAGCTGAGCCACAGTGGGAACTCCTGAGCACTTATTTTATTTGAGACACAGACCACCTTTCTCCCTGATCTTGGCACTTCCCTGTGGAGCCAGTGAATCCTGCTATTTCATCCTACTTCCCCTCCGGCCCCTGACTGTATCTTTCCTTCCACACCAGTCCTGCCGCAGACCTGCTCAGGTCATCCACAAGCCTGGAAGACCAGGGTCCATGGGCACCAGCCTAATTAAGCACATTGATGAGCAAAGGAGGGTACAAGGGGTAAGAAAAAGGGAGGGGCAGGAGTGTGGCAGGAAGGCCTTATGCAGCCTTTAGTGCTCCCACCTCTGGTTTTAGGTGGCACTTGTAGGGGGTAGAGGGACAGCCAGATGTCTGTGCCTGACAGACAAGATTTACCTGTCTTTTAGCTGAACTGGGCTATAAAGAAATAAGGACCCCTCCTGCAGTTATGATATTACAGAGAGCCAGCCCTTTCAAACCCACTGCTGTATCTCAACCTTCCCCCCGCCCGACTCCCCCATCACCTTTCACTACCCCAACTCTCAGTCATGCTGAGTCAGTCAACACATGCTGACCCAGTGCAGAGTGTTGCCACCTCAGACTTGATCCTCGGACGGCCAACTTACCAGGTCTCGGACATAGGAATCTGGCCGCTGCAGCTTCACCTTTTTTCCCGTGCTAGTGTCTATCCAGGTGTTGGCCCCATAGATCATGGTGATGGGCACATCTTTTCGAATCAAGTGAATTCGCTCTAACATGGGGCGCCGGGCCCAGCCGAAGGACTCCATCATGGCTTTGAATGCTGTCTCCCCACTGAAGAAACAAAAAAGGGTGAAGCAATGAACAGAGTAAATGTTGAAGCATAAAATGTCACCTTATCGGGGGAAGAGTTCCCGTTGTGGTGCAGCGGAAGCGAGTCTGACTAGTATCCATGAAGACTTGGGTGTGAACCCTGACCCCGCTCAGTGGGTTAAGGATCTGGTGTTGTGGTGAGCTGTGGTGTAGGTCACAGATGTAGCCTCAGATCCAGCGTTGCTGTGGCTGTGGTGTAGGCTGGCAGCTGCAGCTCTGATTCCACACCTAGTCTGGGAACCTCCAGACTTCTAGTCTGGTGTGGCCCCAAAAAGAAAAAAAAAAAATGTTGCCCTGTCCATCTCTTTCAGAGGCCGGGGCAGTATCTCCATCATCTTTGTGTTCCTCTCAGAGCGCAACACTGGGCTCATTAAATACTGGAAAGATTAGGAGACAGGACTGAATCTCCAGAGGCTCCTGTCACAGAAGATTTAGGAGTCACACACTTGTAAAAACCCCATGGCACCAAGAACTGTCCAAGAGTGTAACAGGCTACTATATACTCAACAAGTATTTCTGTGTCATCCCTGACTTGTGGTGACATATGAACAAGACAGTGCCTGCCCTCCTGGAGCTCACATTTTCCACATTAAATAATGAACTATATGATTAGCTATTTAACTTCAAATTTCCCACAAAGTTCTAGGAGAACACAGGCGAGGCACTTGGCCTGCTGGGGCTGGAGGAGGCGGTCGAGGGGCTCACTTGAGGTGGACTCTGAAGAGCAAACAATGCAGGCGCACAAAGGGCTCGATGAGGAGACTGGAGTGAAATGTTTTTTCTTTTTCTTTTTGTCTTTTAGGGCCACACCTGTGGCATATGGAGCTTCCCAGGCCAGGGGTTGAATCAGAGCTGTAGCTGCTGGCCTATGCCACAGCCACAGCAATTCTGGATTTGAGTGGCATCTGTGATCTAGACCATAGCTCATGGCAACACTGGATCCTTAACCCACTGTGCGAGGCCAGGGATCAAATCTGCGTCCTCATGGGTGATAATCAGATTCATTTCTGCTGAGCCACTAAGGGAACTCTGAAAGGTCAGTCTTGTAGGATCCTCAGGGAGGGGAGGGGAGCAGCAGTTTGTGAGTTTGTGAGAAGCAATAATGGCTGATCTAATCTATTTTGTTCCCTGGCCATTTCCTTAGGGAAAGCTAACTGAGGCCATACCCTGAGGGGTCTGCAAGACTGAGGTGGAAGCTGTTGTCCAGGCTGCTCTGCAGTTTTTGCAGGGAGCAGGAGAGGCTGGGGAGATTGCCGCCTAGCAGGCTCAGTCTGTTCAAGCCATTATATCCCTAGTGTCCTCTGCACCCCTGAGATGAAGAGGAGCCCAAGTTTGCACAGGTCACCAGAAAGACAATTCTTCCTTTTTTTTTCTTTTTGGCCATGCCCATGGCATGTGGAAGTTCTTGGGCTGGGGATCAAACCTGCACTACAGCAGTGACCCAAGCCATAGCAGTGACAATGCCAGATCCCTAACCTGCTGAGCCACCAGGGAACTCCAGAATTCTTCCTTAAGACATTGTAGCACAGTAGAAAAATCATGGACTCTGGTGTCAGAGAGACATGAATTCAAATCCTGGTTACACTTTCCTAGCAAGTCGGGAAACCAGAACACACCTTAATTTTCTCATCTACAGACTGGAGAATTATACCCACATTATTATGAAAAATGAAAATATGTACAAAGCCCCTAAGTTTAGGTACCCCACCCCCCAAATATTTTTCTTTGGCTGAATTATACATTTTCCAAGGGAATAATAAGAGTTACTGTGAGCTCTCATCAGGGTGAACACCTTGGATACACCCAGGGGCATATCAACTTGAGTGGTGGTGTTTGGAGGGATGGGACCGGTTATCACTGATGTCATTTCTGCTTCCTCCAGGACCCAGAGGAGTAGCGTGAAGTTATATTCTTTTTTGCTTGTCTTTTTAGGGCCATACCCACGGCATATGGAAGTTCCCAGGCTAGGGGTCGAATTGGAGCTGTAGCTACTGGCCTAAGCCAGAGTCACAGCACGTGGGATCCAAGCCGCATCTGTGACCTACACCATAGCTCAAAGCAACACCAGATCCTTAACCATTGAGCGAGGCCAGGGATGGAACACATCCTCATGGATACTAGTTGGGCTCATTATCTGCTCAGCCACTAAGGGAATTCCTCATGACTGTATATTCTGTGGCTTAGACTGGGAGGTCATTCATTATACAGAACTAGGTCTGGGACCAGGGAACGCTTAGAGGAAAGGGCTAGGGTTGGGCCTGCGGGGCCTCAGAGGGTGTGCGACTGGCACTGAGCCCAGTGGGGGCTGAGAGGGGTTGAGAGCAGGAAGCAGGGGCTACCTGATTTGACTGTTGAGCTGAGTTTCATACTGCTGCTAAAGCAGAGCCCTTCAATCAGCTGAGCTCCTGAGGAATGTTGGATGGACAGTTCCCACACTGCCTGAAAGCTGTCTGGCTTTTTTCTCCCCCATCCCTCATTTTTTTGGCCACAGCATGAGGAGTTCCTGGGCCAGAAATATGCTGCAGCTGTGGCAATGCCAGATCCTTAACCCATAGTGCCAGGCCGGGGATCAAACCAGTGTCCCAGTGCTCCAGAGACACTGCCAATCCCATTGGGCCACAATGGGAATTCCAGCTGTCTGGCCTTGAGGCTAATGCTCAGACAGCACTGCTAGAATGCAAAACCCCAGCTGCTGTACAGCTTTGGGCTGAACAGGTCTGAAATGAGGCAGGGCAGTGCTCTGCTCCTGATGATGCCTCCCAGAAGCTTGGGTGAGGCCCCCACAGAGGTGGTGCCTCATGGTATCAGCCACTTACATGGCACTGCCCAAGGGAACCATTACCTCCCTGACTGTGCCCTGGATGCCAGTTATCAAGACTTGTGGGGCAGATCAGCAGGCTTGTGGGGCCTACTGCCTGAGTTGTCATAGATAAAAACTTCTTGACATTTTAGTGACACCCTCCCAAATCTCCAAAAGACAGGGGAGGCATTCCTGTCCAATGGTATTTCAAGATCCACAAAATTAAATTTTAAAGTGCGTACTCTTCCCATAAGCAATTCTATGTTTAAGAATGTAATCTTGGGAGTTCCCGTCGTGGCGCAGTGGTTAACGAATCCGACTAGGAACCATGAGGTTGCGGGTTCGGTCCCTGCCCTTGCTCAGTGGGGTAACGATCCGGTGTTGCTGTGAGCTGTGGTGTAGGTCGCAGATGTGGCTCGGATCCCGCGTTGCTGTGGCTCTGGCGTAGGCCGGTGGCTGCAACTCCGATTCAACCCCTAGCCTGGGAACCTCCATATGCCGCGGGAGCGGCCCAAGAAATAGCAACAACAACAACAACAAAAAAGACAGAAAAAAAAAAAAGAAAAAAAGAATGTAATCTTGGAGTTCCTGTTGTGGCTCAGTGGTTAACGAATCCAACTAGGAACCATGAGGTTATGGGTTCCATCCCTGGCCTCGCTTAGTGGGTTAAGGATCCGGCATTGCCTTGAGCTGCGGTGTAGGTGGCAGATGTGGCTCAGATCCCGTGTTGCTGTGGCTGTGGTGGAGGCCAGCAGCTACAGCGCCGATTAGACCCCTAGCCTGAGAACCTCCATATGCCACAAGCCCTAAAAAGACAAAAAACAAAAACAAAAAAAGAATGTAGTCCAGAGGGAGTTTTTGTTGTGGCACAGCAGAAATGAATCCGACTAGTATCCATGAGGATGTGGGTTTGATCCCTGGCCTTGCTCAGTGGGTTAAGGATCCAGCGATGCCATGAGCTGTGGTGCAGGTCGAAGACGCAGCTTGGATCCCACATTGCTGTGGCTGTAGTGAAGGCCAGCAGCTATAGCTCTGATTTGATCCCTAGCCTTGGAACATTTCCATATGTTGAAGGTGCAGTCCTAAAAAGCAAAAGCAAAAAAAAAAAAAAAAAAAAGCAGTCTAGTCTAGGAGTTCCCGTCGTGGCGCAGTGGTTAACGAATCCGACTAGGAACCATGAGGTTGCGGGTTCAACCCCTGCCCTTGCTCAGTGGGTTAACAATCCAGCATTGCCGTGAGCTGTGGTGTAGGTTGCAGATGTGGCTCGGATCCCGCGTTGCTGTGGCTCTGGTGTAGGCCAGCGGCTACAGCTCCAATTCGACCCCTAGCCTGGGAACCTCCATATGCCTCGGGAGCGGCCCAATGAAATAGCAAAAAGACAAAAAAAAAAAAAAGAATGCAGTCTAGAGATACAGTCACATGTGTGCCAAGGAAGATATTCAAGAAGGGTCACATGATAGCTCATACAGAAACAAGAACATTTGGGAATAAGTGGTCTGAGACAGGAGAAGACTTTCTTCCTTCCTCCCTCCCTCTCTTCCTTCCTTCCTACCTTTCCTCCTTCCCTCCCTCTTTCTTTCTCCCCTTTTCTCTCCCTCTCTCTCTCTTCCTAAAAATACCATGTTCAGGAGTTCCCATTGTGGTTCATCAGAAATGAACCTGACCAGTATCCATGAAGATGCAGGTTTGATCCCTGGCTTCGCTCAGTGGGTTAAAGATCCGGCATTGCCATGAGCTGTGGTGTAGGTCACAGATGTGGCTCAGATCTGGTGTTGTTGCTGTGGCTGTGGCATCCGGGAACTTCCATGTGCTGCAGGTGCTGCCCTTTAAAAAACAAAAAACAAAACAGCAACAAAAAACCATGTTCATATCACTTTTTCAGTTGAAAAAAAAAATCTTTGCATATGTTTCCAGACACTTGCCTGTCAGGCTAACTGCCTATCCCCAGGAAAGAGCAAGGGTCTTTGTCTAGAAATGGGCGGCATGTTTAATTCATCTATTATCTTCTTCATCCCTTTGTGCCTATTCCTGGGGAAGTCTCTTGAAATAATCAAGCCTCCTAATGCCTATGTGGCCCCAACTGGATGAGAGAGAGGAAATACATACAGCACAGAATGATGGTGGGACAGTTCTGGAGTCTGCCAGCAACTAGAGTTTTAGCTCCAAACCCATGGACCCCGAGCTGGCTCCAGGAGCTGCCTCACCTGGGATTCTGTGCATTGCAGTGGTAGATATACTCCGATATAGTATCATCTTCAAAGAAGTCTGCAAACTTGCGCTTGAAGTCCGGTCGGAATCGCTGGACCAGGCCGGGCCCTGGGAGGGGACAGAACCGGGAGGGGCCGGGCTGGTGGGGAGGAAAGACTCCCACCTGTGCACGTGTGAACAACTTTAACCAAACATTATTTCTCCTGAGGTTTGTTTGCTTTGTATACTTAACATCATAGTGGCAGAAAGAGTCTGGGGAAGTTCCAGGTGGCTACAAATGAGAGTCAGTTGGTTACCAAAGAATTGAGACCGTCTAATGTCACTGAGGGACCAGATTATTTTCAGGTCAGTGAAGTCCCAAGTTCTCTTTCTCCAAGGATCACGAGCCTCATAAGAGTCCATGGTTGAGATGCTTTGCTTTTATGTCTGGGCTATGTTCTCTTTCTCCCTGAGACCCTTCGTGGCCTTTTCTTCTTCTGAGACCACCTCCCCCAAACCCTCTCATTCAGGCCTGTAATGGAATATGAGTGAAGGGGTAAACCTAACACTGGCATCTCAGACTCTGGGCACAGTTTTAGAGCAATCTGTTCCCTTCATTGTTCTTTCTACAGTATACGTACAAGCGGTAGGGCACTTGAAACAGACTATAAAAATTGGGCCTACTGGTCAACTCTTGACCTGTTCCTCTCTCTGGACTGGTGTGCTCTCTCTTTGTGAGAAGCAAGGGGTAAGAGGGAGGCACAGCCAGGATGCCCTGGGCCCTGGCCCTCCTCCATGGCTGCCAGCCAACAGTCCCCGCCATACTAGCTCTGATGTTCACTCATTTCTGGACTTTCTAGAGTGGTAACGGCAGGGCCTCTCCTTTGAAAAGGATTACAGAAGGCCTGCTGGAGTCCACAGTGCTGGGAACCCTAAGAAGGTCAGCCCTCTGTCCTTTGGTCTCTTGTCTTCGGGTCTCTTGCTTTCCTTCCTTTCTTCCCAAACTCCTACCTTCTGCTCAAATGCTCCTTTTTCTCTTTTATCCAGAGCCATTCTGTTTCTCTTGAAGGCCTAGAGACAACTCTTATTCATCCATTGGCAATTAATTCATAAAATTGGCTATCACTACACATACATAAGCCATCAGTACACGACAGAGGGTCACAGATCTTTTCCGTAGCAGAAATATGCTTTTCACTTTCTCAGACTAAAAAGCTCCCCCGAAAGGAAGGGTGCTGGCAGTGTGAGGTCAGAAGGCTGGGGCTCTGTTGGAGGCTCTGGCTCTGACTCTGACCTTTCCTGGCTGCAGGTGTTGGGTGAGCTGCAGAGATGGGATCCAGTGGTGGTTACCAGGCTGAAACCAATAGGCTGCCATAAACTCACACATGGAGCATAAAAACCCAGCAAAGGGAGAGCCACCTCACGGTCCCTTTCTCCCTCTCTCTCTCTCCCCGGGTCTAGCCAAGGCACAGAGCAGAAGTTCTGCTACATCTATCCCTTGCACAGGAAAGCTTTTTCCATGCAGATAAAGGAAAAAAATGAACCTTCTGAAACTGCAAAGACATCTGGTCCAGAGTAACAGTTTTAAGTAACAGTGCTAGGCCTATTCCCATTTTGCATGAATAAGTAGGGATGGTAAGAGTCCATATGAGTGGGGCTTCTAGAACAGGACAGTTTAGAGGAGATAGTTTTGTTAGGGGACCATTGACCCAAACTGCTCCACCTTGGCCAAGGGCAATAGCCACTTGCAAGAGCTGTTTCACAGCACGAGGCCCTGATAAGGAACATGGTGCTGCCCTGATGACTAATGGGGAGAATTTGGGAGGGGCCGATAGGAGGGAGGATACAGCCAACCTCCCAGGATCCTTGGCGCTGGACTCCATCTTGGCTGAGAGGTGCAGGTGCCACCAAGAAGGACCCTGAGCCAGACCAAGCACAGGCTGAGTAGGACGATTGGCTGGAGACAACCAGGAAACTGAGCCCATTCCCATAAAACCTGAGACAGTGAGCCACACAGAAGAGCAGTTCTCCTGGGTCCCCTTACCCTGCTGCTCTCTGCCCAGGTGCCCCTTCCCAATAAAGTCTCTTGCTTTGTCAGCACGTGTGTCTCCTTGGACAATTCCTTTCCAAGTGTTAGAGAAGAGCCCATTCTCGAGCCCTGGAAGGGGGTCCCTTCTTCCTGCAACAGTTTCTCCATCTGCAGGGTACTCACCCCAGGGCCCAGCTACTCGAAGAACAGCCAGTGGATTGGAACGCCCTAGGACAGAGGCCACAGCCTTGACCCAAGTTGGGGGTGCACGGATCTCGCTGGGGTCAGTTGGTCGGAGGGGAAAGCCCCACGGGTCCACCAGGATGAGGTGTTTAACTCTGAAGGAGGAAAAAGGAGCAGACAAGTTGTCTTTGCTGTAAGGTTCCATAGCCCTCAAATCGCCCAGGAAGAGGAGAACTATTAGAAACAAAACCTGGAAGTTCCCAGTAAGGCACAAGTTTGGGTTGTGAAGGAGGTGGGTGGCTCCTTACCTGTCAGGGTACTTGATTGAGTAGGAGGTGGCCAGGAATCCTCCCAGGCTGTGCCCCAGGAGGATCATACTGGGGATCCCCATGGTCTCCCGCCATGTCTCTATTGAAGTCACAAACTCGTCCTCGGCTCCCTCTGGGTCCCTCGGGAACGTTGGCCTCGAGCTTCGCCCGAAGCCCAGCAGATCGAAGGTGTGCAGCGTGCGGCGGGCACTCAGTGAATCCATGTTGAGGATCCAGAGGCCCACACCGCCCCCGAAGCCGTGCACCATCACCAGCGGGGTGCGGTCCCTGAGCTCGGGGCTCACTGTCACCGTCCAGATCTTGTTCTGGTTTGGGAGGGACACATATCGGGCCAGGAACTGTTCTGCAGGCCTGGAGAGAGGGGGTCCAGGGCAGAGTGATAAGACTGAGTACTGACAGTATCATTCTTCTGCCTGGACTCTCTTCTCTTTGGCTCTCCCTCAGCCCCAAGCCCTTCCTGACCTCCCTTTTCTTGCCTCTTACAACTCAGACCATATAGCCTAAGAGTTCAACTCCAAGTACAATTTGTAGACAGTCTCGTCTGTAGGTGTTGAGAAGGGCCATCTTGGAGTTCCCGTCGTGGCTCAGCAGAAATGAATCTGACTAGCATCCAAGAGGACGCAGATTCCATCCCTGGCCTCACTAAGTGGGTTAAGGCTGAGGCATTGCTGTGGCTGTGGTGTAGGCCAGTAGCTACAGCTCTGATCTGACCCCTAGCCTGTGAATCTCCATATGCCACAGGTCTAGCCCTAAAAAGACAGAAAAAAGAGGGGCCAGAGCTCCTGTTGTGGCTCAACGGAAATGAATCTGACTAGGAATCATGAGGTTGCGGGTTTGATCCCTGGCCTCGCTCAGATCTGGTGTAGCTATGAGCTGTGGTGTAGCTTGCAGATGTGGCTTGGATCTGGCAGCTGTAGCTGTAGCTCTGATTTGACCCCTAGCCTGGGAACCTCCATATGCCGCAAATGTGGCCCTAAAAAGCAAAAAAGAAAAGAAAAGAAAAGAAAAACAAAAACAAAAAAAACGACAAAAAAAAAAAGAGTGGCCATCTTATTCCCTGAGGCTGTTTGCCTGGCTCCCTTTGTGCCCAGGGTGGCAGGGACCCCACTTTCCTCACAGAGCTCCAGAATCCATCACTCTTGTACTTGTAGGTATTTGGAGCTGACTGATGGGCAGAAGTGTCCTCATGGGGGTGAGGTGGGGGGATTGAGACAGGTGGAAGGGTTAATGGACTGAACCACAGGCTTATGCCTCTTAGGGACAGACTGAGGTGGGCAGGGCTTGCTCTGCTGGGGTCAAGGCAGTCACATGAGTGTGGGACAGGGAAGACTGTCTGAGAAATACTGGGAGATGGGGCTCAAGGGTCTTGTGTGAGTCAGTGGCTGCTGATACTCCTGGGATGCCCAGCCCCAGAGCTGGTCTATCAGAATCCCCAACTCCTCTGTTAACTGGCTAAGTGAGGGGGCTAATGGGGTCGAACACAAGGAATATTAAGAGAATAGAAGACTGTTGGTCCCTCGTAGGAAGGTGGTAAGTCTAAGAAGTGCTTGCCTTCTTGATGAGAGAGGGAGAAACAGAAAAGGAGAATAGGAGAAGGAAGATGCAAAAGAGAGGACGTGCATGTGTGTATGTGTTGTGTGATAATAGTTGGTACAGGGTTTGCGGTGAAGTTGTGGGATGTGGCAGAAACGAACATGGGGGATGTCAAAGAGCCAAGACCATGGAATATGTGCCCTCTGGGCAAATCTCTTCCCTCCAATCATTGACATCCTTTCCTCCCACCCCGGGCACGATTCATCAAGAATGAGTGTGCCAGGTTCTGGGAAGATCCTGTATCCTGGGCCTCCAGAGGGAGGTGGGAGAAGCTGTTGCTTCTACTTACACTGGAGGATCCTGGCTTCCACATTCTTCAGCTGAGACATGGAAGTGGGGCGCCAAGTGGGCAGCCAGCTGCTCAGCCAGCCTTGAGGCCTGGGGCAAGGAGACACAGAGACACTCACTGTTTGCAGTGGAAACACTGATGCTCTCAGCCTTGCTGGCTGTTACAAAAGAGTTATCAGGATGCAGGGTGTTCCCCAGGCTCAGAAGACCTGCCACTAAGGCAGTCAGCAATCCCCTGGCTGCCTGATAGGCTGTTACTCTTCTCTGGTAAATGATTATTAACAATAACATGTGCTTTGTTTCTATAGCTACTCAGAACACCGTGTGCACAACACTTTACAGTTTACAAAGCCCTTTCACATTTTTAAAATCTCATTTGAACTTTATAACTCCCCTTTGTTACTAGTTATTATAATGTTCAAGGAGGCGGGCGGGGGGGCAAGGGAGCCAACTTTTAACTAATGTTTCTGTTATCCTTTGCTACCCCTAGGACTGTATGTTCCTCTAGAGCAGGACAAATTCCCAAGCCACCTGTCCTTCTGGCAGGGCACCAGGGCTTGTGTATGCCCTCTTTCAAGCCCCTGGTATACAGAGCACTGTGTCAGTGCCCAGTTGGGGTCTCAAGCAATCAATCAGTACAGAATTGAACAATGTGATGGGACTTGACAGGGAGCAGGAGGAGGGAAACCTGGGTTCAAGTTCAGCTGTGATTCCCTAACAGGATACAGGTTGCCTTTGGCCTTGTTTCCAGATTATAAGTAGAAAGCTCACCCATGTCCTCACCTCCAATGGCATGCACTAAAACAGATAAGATAACCTATGTTGCTTTCTACTTTACTCCCAAGGGACTTTAAGTCATTGTAGGGTAAAGGTTGGGAGTGTCAGTTTTAGAATAATTTTTTTTTTTAAAAAAGTGGATCTGGAGAGTTCCCTTCGTGGCTCCAAGGAAACGAATCTGACTAGTAACCATGAGGACGCAGGTTCGATACCTGGCCTCTCTCAGTGGGTTAAGGATCTGGCATTGCCGAGTGAGCTGTGGTGTAGGTTGCAGATAAGGCTTGGAACCCACTTTGCTGTGGTTGTGGTGTAGGCCGGCAGCTGTGGCTCTGATTCAACCCCTAGCCTGGGAACCTCCATATGCTGCAAGTGCAGCCCTAAAAAGACAAAAAAAAAAAAAAGTGGATCTTTCGTCACACTAATATCATTTATAAGCAGAATGGCTTTGGCCTGTTAAATAACCTTTGAGCATCTAGAAAGGTAAGGGGACCTCATAAGCTGCCGAGGACAAAACAGACGCTCAGTGAACGAACTTTTATTTTTCTTTTTCCTCTTTTTTTTTTTTTTTTTTCTTTTTTAGGGCTGAACCCTCATCATATGGAAGTTCCCTGGCTATGGGTGGAATTGGAGCTATAGCTGCTGGCCTACACCACAGCAATGTGGGATCCAAGCCACATCTTCGACCTACACCACAGCTCACAGCAATGCCAAATCCCTACTGAGCAAGGCCAGGGATCGAACCCACATTCTCATGGTTATTAGTTGGGTTTATTACTGCTGAGCTACAACAGGAACTCCAGTTTCCTCATCTTTAAAAAGGAGGTAATAATAGTATCTATCTCATAGGGTTTTATAAAGCTCAAATGAATTAATGCACAGAATAACGCCTAGCACAAGATAAACTCCCAACAAATGTTCTTTTCCTCCAGCTAAATCAGAAGCTGTCTATATTTCCAGTGTTTTTGTAAGTAGCAAATATCAATGACTGAGGTATGAAATATTGAGGTTGCAGCTGAAACTGGTCCATCAATGGTTGTACCCAGATGAGCGCTGTCAGTCTCAATCATTCAGATCCTGCAGAGACACAGAACTCTTTGAATAACCCACTGGAATTCCTTGTAGGCTTGAAGCATAGGCACCGAGGCCACAGAATGTTGCCAGTCTTAAGAGACAAACTCTCCATCCCACAGAGACTGTGGCAGGTCAGAGCATGTCATCTGGACCCCACATTGCCTTGTAACTGCTCAAAGCAGTACTCAGGAGATGCTGTCCCAAGGAATACACTTCAGGGAGAGGTCTACCTCTCTTCTTCAAAAATGCTACAGGTAAAGCACTAGAAATAGTGCCTAGCACACCATCTGCTCAATATCACTGGGGAGATGAGGGCTGCGGTGGGGAATTGAGGCAAGGATCAGAGCAGCCACTTAGCCATGAACTTGGTCTGGCTGGGGTGGTCTCTTCCCTCTAGAGTGCTTTTACCCTGAACATGGGTGAGGCAGAAGAGCTTCTACGCTGAGTGAGAAGTCTGTTCTGGACCTCTATGAACTTGAGGCCTCCTAACTTCTTTGGGCTGGATTCTTCATTTGTAAAATGGAGCTGAACTACCTGCATTTCCCTAAGTCACCGCAGCTGCTGCAAATTTCCTCTTGGAAGCATCATTTTAGAAAGGACCACTCTTCTGGGCAGTTCCTTCAAGCCCAGGAAGCTATTATTGTCATAAAGTTAGTTTTGCAAGCAGCTCTGAAAAGGGGGAACAGTAGGATCCAGGAAAGGCCCAGTTTCAACCACGGCTTGGCTGGAAGCTGAGTCATTCTCCAAACAACTTTTCCTTGCTCCCATCAGATTGAATTACTAGTCACACCACCTACAGGTGGCATCCCAAACTTGATGTCCTTGAGACAGTGGTAACACATTCCAAAAGCTCTAATTCTGAAACCGCAGCATGAAGGATATTGTTATGAGGATTTAAAACTATCTACTAAGGATTATCAGTGGCTAAGTGTCTCGTTGGGCGAGGGCTGAAACTTGACTTGAAAGCCCACTACCCAGACCAGTCACAGCGCGGTGGAGCGCTCTCTCTCTGCTTCCCACGCCTTCTCCGTGCCGGGCTAAGCGAGGCTCTTCCCACACTCCCAACTCCCGACCGGGAGCAAATCCAGACGAGCAGACCTGGCTGCTACCCCCCGCACCCGCGTCCAACACGCTTGTTTCGGAGGAGTGGAGACATCACCACTAAATCTAATCTCAGGGTGCAGCGACTAGTGGGGAGCGAGGAATAATCGCGAAGACCAAAGTGGAAAGTCAAAACCGCTGGGCTGCAGGCAAGCTTATTTTCCATTGCTCCCCTGGCTCTGCCGCCGCCTCTTCTGGGCAAAAGCAAAGCAAGCAAACGCAACGCCCGGCCCTCCCCTGAAGCCGACCTGAAAACGGAAAGGCGGGAAGGTGTCTAAAACTGTTCCTCAGCCACAAACAGTCCCAGGATCATGGCCCAGAGAGAGAGAGAAATAAAGAAAGAGACAGGTTTAACTCACTGCTGCTCCAGATCATCAGCCATAGTAAACAAGCCCTGCCGGGTCGAGCCGAGCCAGCCCATCCCTCCACCTGACGCCAGCACCAGCTGACCCAGAAAAGGGTCGGATAACAAAGTGGGGCGTGGCCAGCGCCCTGAGCGGGGAGGCGGGGCCCCAGGACTGGCTGGACTGCCGGGCACAAGACACGTGAGGTGTCTCTGAGACCCTCACAAAATGAGACAGTTATCCTGGTCGCATATTTGGGGGCAGTGAGAGTAGTACCGAAACTACCGAGTCCTTCACAGGAAAGCCATCCTCTGATAATTAAAGTGACAGAACTACCCCTGTAAGCTTCCGCATACTTTTTGGGCTTCCCTAGTTTAGTCGTCCCAGCCCCTCTAGTATTCCCCTTATTTTTTTTTCTTTTTTCCTTTTTAGGGGCCTC